>NC_090938.1:376951812-377251812 GCF_040938575.1 Ambystoma mexicanum
TGTTCTCGGTAGCTGCGGGTGTCTAAAGATGAAGACTGCAGGTAAGATGCTGCTGCTAATGATGTTCCTTTTGTCTCCTTGCAGGTTCTGCTTCTCCAAGGTTCAAGGGAATAGCTGGACATGGTGAGCGTCACGTTGCAAGCTGCAAAGTAATGCGAAGAGTGTTGTCTTGCTCGGGTGTGGTTTAAATAGCCGCAACAAAATAGTCCAGATAAAGTAGTCCCTAGGCTACCACACCCAAAACACTAGACTGCATAGCTTGGTTCTTAGGAACCAAGCTATGTGGATGCCTCCATGTTGGCTGACAATACAATAAAGTAGTTCCCAAGCACATTGTTTTTCATGGTGTATGAGCCTGGCGCCATAGGCGCCAGGACTTGCCCCATGAGGGCTTTTGAGCGAGGGTCGTGACAGATGAATGATTAGTCACATGTTCACAAAGACAGTTAGGTAACCGCACAAAATTCAAAAGGGAATAAAGTATTTACAATTCTTTTACTTAAACAGGCAAAGAATAATGGCTCCCAAGCGAAAGCCACAGGAACCCACAACACCACCACAGAAGACCAAATCACCCTACTTATTGGCGGCAATAGAAGCAGCCGAGCATTATGGCTGGGCCTGGGTTAGGGAAAACATATATACGGACTACCTAAAGAAGGGGTAAGCTTGCCACCAGGCCTGGAGAACGACCCACCCCCAATAAAGAAAAGAAAGCCGACAGAAGGCATAGGAAAAGGTAACACAAAAAAAAAACGGTCTCAATTATGTGTAAACATGAGTGAAATGCAACAATTTTTGCTTGAAATCAGGGGTCAACAGCCACCTCTCCCAGGCGGGACCGTTTCCCCAAGCCCCACCACTCCACTTGAACCCAACATCATTATAGACCCCCCCACCGCCCACAACAATATTAACAACACCTATGTCACCACCTTTAACAGCGCCCCTGCCGCTATCAACGACAACACCAACAGCAGCCGCTACAGGTCCACTTGCGCCAACAGCGGCATCACCAAATCCGACAGGTGCACTGAAAGCATGGGCAAACCCCAGTGCAAACACGCCGGGGCAGACGGGGGGAAACAGCAACAACCCAGCAGACATGTTAATGATCAGCAGTGCCCAACTAGACCTAAAGCTGAAATCCTTCCAAGCAGAAATCCGGAACAGATACAAAAGATGCCTGGCATGGAACATTGACATTACAATCAAAGAAGCCATTTGGGCAAAAGAGTTAATCGAAATCTTTTCACTTATAGAAGCCCAACACAAGGGCAGAGATGCTTTCAGGGATCCCAAAAAGGAGGAAAAAGCCATAGCTAGGAACGCCCAGGTAGAACAGAACTGGGACAACTGGTTACGATCTTTCGCCATCCTAGCAACCATCTATGAGGAAAAATTCCCCAGGGATGGTAGAAAACTATGGGCATACATGGACAAGATCAGAGAAGTAAAAATAGCACAAAGGGGAAAAACCTGGCTAGCATATGATATTAGATTCAGGCAGAGTATGTCAGAGAGGCCATCCATAGAATGGGACGAGGTACAGAATGATCTATACATGCTAAACGCTGAGCCTCCATCAGAGGAAGAGGCCAACCAAGCAATACACAAAAACAACAGAAATTCACAGGGCCCCGGAAATTCTGAAAATGAAAACTACAAGAAGGAGAGCAGCCCTTTCGGAAGAACCAGCCATGGATGGCTAAGTTTAATGCCCACAAACAGAACAAAAACCACCCCACCAAAGCCAATATCCCATGCAGGAACTTTGGGAAAAATCTGTGCAACTGGGGGAAGGAATGCTGGTACAAACACAAGTGCACCAACTGCAACGGTGACCATGCAGCAAGCAATTGCACCAAACTCCCAGCCAAAAATGCAAAAGCCTAGCAGCAACACCCCCGCCCCCCCCCACCAATCCCATTTTTAGAACCAGGGAGAACGCCCATCAATCCTAACAACTTTAGAGATGCGCTGAGGAACTACCCAGATAAAGAAACCAGCAGGGCTATCCTGCAAGGTTTCACCAATGGTTTCATCATCCGTTTCAAATGGACAGGGACACAAAAAATCCCCAAAAACCTGAAATCAGCCATGGACAACCCAGAAATGGTAGATACCAAAATTGAGAAGGGACTACCACTAGGCAGGATTGCAGGCCCATGGGACTACATGCCCTTCACGGAGTTCACAGTCTCCCCACTAGGCTTGGTCCCCAAAAAAGAACCCTGAAAAATGAGGCTAATCCACCACCTGTCCTGCCCAAAAGGCCAATCACTGAACGGTGGCATCCCGCACACAGAATCTGCGGTATCCTACATACACTTCCAAGAAGCAGTGAGACTCATACAGGAGTGTGGTACGAACGCCCTTATGGCCAAATTGGACATAGAATCTGCTTTCAGATTATTGCCAGTCCACCCAGACTCTCAGCAATGGCTAGGGTTCACTTTCAAAAACAAATTCTATATAGACAGATGCCTCCCCATGGGATGCACAGTATCCTGCACCCTATTTGAACAGTTCAGCTCTTTTTTCCAATGGGCATTCCAAAAACAAAGACCAGGAGCCAAAATAGTTCACTACTTTGATGACTTCATGGTAATGGGACCAGCAAATTCAGAAGAATGCAGTAGAGCTCTGGCCAAGTTAGAGGAAATGGCTGCACAGTGGGGCATCCCCCTGGCAACAGAGAAGACGTCCAAACCAGCCACCAACATAATCTTTCTGGGTATTGAAATAGATTCTGCACGGGGCCTATGCAAAATTCCAAAAACTAAGATAGCAGAACTACTGGAAAAAATACAAGGCCACAGTAAAAGAAATCCAGTCACTGGCTGGAAGCCTCAACTTTGCAGCCAGAATAATCCCTCAGGGGAAGATATTCTCCAGAAGTCTGGAACTAAAAATCAAATCATACACCAAACCCCATTTACACATCCGGCTAGGTAAAGAAGTAAAACAAGATCTGGAAGTTTGGGGGAATTTCCTCCTTAACTTCAACGGGACCTCACTTTGGCGCACGCCATTGAATACATGGACAAAAAGGGTCCTTTTTACTGATGCAGCCGGGAGCCATACTTGATGCAGAATGGGTAGCAAGACACTGGCCCAATTCATGGCAAATGGCAGGGTGGACAAAAAACATCACCCTCCTAGAAATATTTCCCATTTGGCTAACCATACACATCTGGGCAGACAGCTAGCTAACATGGAACTCTTGGTCTGGTGTGACAACATGGCAGTGGTAGGCTCCATAAACAGAAGATCTACCAAATGCCATTTAGTGCTGAAAGTACTATGAGCCATTACAGCAGTCACACTGCAGGAAAACACTGTGGTCAAAGCAAAACACATCGCTGGAGAAGACAATAATATTGCAGATGCTTTATCTTGCTTTCAGTGGCCAAGGTTCCGGGAGCTAGCACCACACGCCCGAAAACAGATGACGGCAATACCAGCGGAATGCTGGTCAATAATGGGAAACTAAAAAAACGGCATAAACGCCAGCGCCTGAGAGCCCAAGCCAGGATGCCCAACAAGAACCAGGCACCTCAAAAACAGGTGCCAACATCACGCTATCCACACAGAACATGAACCCTGGCACGGGGTTCCTAACAGAAATGGCCGTGAAGTCACTGGCAGGCACTACCGCAGCTCAATACAGTAAGTGCCTACAAACAGTATTCAAAGCTACAGGTTTAAACCATGTAGAATTAATAACGATCAAAGACATAGAAATATTTTTAAAATGGGCTCACAACCAGGGTTTCAAGAGGGACTGGGCAAAAAGACACCTGGTAGCAATTTCATATTTTTCCAAAATATGTGGAGACTCAGAACGCTCTGATCTCCTACGCCATGAAAGGTTGGGCAGAACAGAGGGACCCCAGGTAGACACCCGCCGCCCCTTAGATTTCAACAAACTAGTAAAAATAGCGGAGCAACTGGAGGCCATATGCTGGCACCCCTATGAGACCATGCTATTTAAAACAGCATTTTTTCTAGCGTACGTTGGGGCCTTCCAGGTAGGGGAACTCATCGCCTCCAGCACAAAAGCCAACAATGGGTTAGGCATGATGGAGGCCAGGGTCAGACAACACAGCGTCAGCATAGACATCCAACAGTCCAAAACAGGGGCCAAAAGAACCATCAATATCTGCTGCATCGACGATGCAGAAAACCGCCCGGTGTGTATCACCAACCTTTACTACGCTCAAAGGCCAAAAGTGGGGGGGGGGTTCTTAATCCACAGGGATTCCTCGGCACGAAGCCGCTACCAATTAAAAGGGGTGCTGATGAAAGCAATCAGCAAAGCAGGATGGGACGCTAAAGATTTTGGCACCCATTCTTTTAGAATCGGGGCCGACACCTCAGCATGGCAAGGAGGCCTGGCACCAGAACAACTAAAAAAACATAGGGGGATGGAAGTCAGATTGCTACAAAAGAAACATCAGACCACATCTAATATAGCCCCCCCTTTTCTCTTTCTCTCCACCCCTCCAGAAACAACTGCCGGGGAGAGGACACCACTCCGATCAGCATGGATAGTCGGCCACTAATTTGTCTTCAGGACAGGCCGATGAGCAGAAGAAACTAAAGAGGGTCCACCCTTTAGGAACACCATAGCTTCCTGGTGGGGATATAGAGGTCTTCTCTGGGCCGACATCCACGACACACTAGCAGAGCTGGTCGCATACAGAGACCCACCAGAATTCCTGATAGTACATCTAGGAGGCAATGACCTAGTGTCTGCAGGAAGGAGAAAACTACTGGAAGAAATGTGCTCCTCCTTAGCTGGCATTTCGCATAACTGGAGGGACACAAATCTACTTCTCGGCCATCCTGCCCAGAAAGAAATGGCAGGGGCCAATTGTTACTAATCAATAGACATTTCTAGATGAAAACTGAACAGGGGGCTGGAAAAATGTATAGCACGAGGCCTTGGTTTCATAAAACACCCGGCCATCACGTTAGGTGACCCAGATCTGTTTCTTAAAGACGGCACCCACCTATCAAACCAGGGCATGGAACATTTCTTTCGAGAAATCACAGCTACCCTAGCCTCCAGGGGTTGCCAGTAGACATACTTTCGGGAGAACACGGTCAGTCGGCAACCTGCCAGTGTGTGGTGGCACGGGCTAGAGGGGGTAACCTCTGGACCCGGCGCCCAAAAGTATGATGATATTATGATATGTGATTATTGTTATTCAATAACCATATGTGCACAATAAAATCCTACGGCCTTTTCTTGCCAACACTTGACAAATGTGTGCTCTTGCTTATTACTGGTGAGGGTAAGGGTTCGGCCCACACAATTTGCCTGTATATTGGTTCAGCAGTTATGGGCAATACCGCAGGGCCGCCCAAGGCGAGGCAGGGTAACTGATGTTACCATGTGGCAGGCCTGGGAGAAGGGCAGCCCCCACCCCCAAGCCTGCTCCTCTCCCCCCCACGGACACGGAGACACGCAGTCTCCAGCATACAAAAGCAAGAGAAGGGTGAGGTGTGAACAATCACCTCACCCTCCCACCAAGCAACAAGGTGCTAAGCACCAGGAAGGTAGTTATCAGGCAGGGCGCAGGGTCAAGGACCTGCCCCCCCACCTCCTGGGGGCATAGACAGTCGGCTACACCGGCCTGGGGGCTGGACTACAGCTCCCCCACCATGCACATCAAAGACCCGGGGCTCCCCTGTGTCTTATAAATAAGAGCAGCATGCTCTAAGAAAACACTACTTGTTTGTGGACCCTGAACGGGGACCCAAACAAACAGGAGGTTTGCTGTGCACTCAGTGTCCTCCAATCTTTGTTTCCTTGCCACAAAACCCACCCACCCTACAAAAGAAGGGAGAAGAATGAAGAAAAAACGAAGAAGGACACTGTATGGTGACCACTACAAGTCGTGGGACAATAAGGCGGCACAGGCCAGAGGGGGTAACCTCTGGACCCGGTGCCCAAAAGTATGATGATATTATGATATGTGATTATTTTTATTCCATAACCATATCTGCACAATAAAATCCAACTGCCTTTTATTGCCAACACTTGACAAATGTGCGCTTTTGCTTATTACTGTTGAGGGTATGAGTTTGGCCCATACAATTTACATGCATATTGGTTCAGCAGTTATTTAGGAGTGTGGTGAGTGATGTTGGTTTATCTGTGGAGGGATAGTGTGGCTTCCATGGAAATGTAGTGCACCTTCTGGAAGTGAACATTCCATTGTGTGAGCTGTGTTGTTTCAGTGGAGGGGCTGTTGGCCAAGATGGGCTGCGGGTTACGGTGAGAGGTAGAATTATTTGAATATCGTAATTGTTACCATGTCTTTCTCAAATCAGTGCTGACTTTGACTGCATGGACATATACTGCAAGCATGGGAATTTGGGGCTTTCAAAGGGCACGATAGGCAGAAACACTGCCCAGGAAAGGGATGTGTTTTGCTTCTTTTTCTGTTTGCCAGTGACACACCAAGTAGCCAAGCACCAGAAGGGTGATGGAGGCCAACTTCCAAGGACCAGGAGGGCATCGGACCAGAGCAGCCAAGGACCAGACGACAGACCAGACGAGAGTGACTCACCAGATGATGAAGGACTAATAGGGGGTGGACACAGAGGAGCACCAAGGGACAATGGTTACCAGATGACTCCAAGTCATGAGGGATACCCTGCTTTGCTCCTGGGATTTAGTCCATTTTATTCAATTGAAGTGACTGCAGCCAGGTGATTACAGTGTATTGAGTTGTAGGTACAGGTATGGGTTTGCCCAACGCAAAGAATTTCTGTTTTGCTCAATGAGTTTTATTTATAAAATTACAATGTTTTAGAAAAAAAGAATACTGTAATAATATAAAATGAAATTCAAAGCATCACCTGTTATAGTTTGATTGACCTCCTGTACTATGCTTGAAGGAAAATTACATTGCACTTGCGCGTTCTCAGTGTCACCTGGCCTGGTAAGATCGTTGCCTCTGTCCTCCCTCCTTTCCCCCTCCCCTTGCCTCATCGCGCCTTGAAACACTTGTGTATAGGCGCGTTATAAATGCCATATCATATCATCTGTATCTATGGACACTGTTTACAGCCATATGCAGCTCCACTGTAATACCAATCACAATATTTTTAAGCTCTGTTTGTAATTGTGTGTTTTGTTATAAATATGATGACTGACAGATAACATTAATAAACATGCTCTAAAGAGATCAGTGTGTCAAATAGTATGTTATTTAATTTGCATACACAGTTGGATAACATGTTTCTACTTATTAATATATTATTTGGCTCCAAAATGCATCTAGTGCCATGTTTCATTATTCCTGCCTTTGTCCGCTTAAGCCCAAATGCAACAAGAGCAAATAAGGATTGTAAGGCTAAGGCCACGCCCTACCCTCTGCGTAACCTCTCACCATCTCCTTCCACCCCTTACGCCATCCCACTCCCCCCCACTCCCTCCTTTTTGCATAGCTCTCAACCATTTGTGTGGCAAAGGCGGGTGAAAACACCCGATTTTATTTTTGGCGGGTGAGCGGCCCATTGATACAAATGGGCGTGCTGGAGGCTTGGCGGGTGAGGCAGCTGTTTACAAGGCGGGTGACACCCGCCAAAAGCGTGTGAGTTGAGAGCTATGTTTTTGGATGCAGGCAGAGTACCACTAGTACCTTTTCTCCACTAAGCATAACCTACTTGCACTTGAGACACCAAGGATGCTGTGTTCCCTCCCCACTACCCCCCACCAGAAAGTGCCTGTTCCCCAAACACTTGCTTCCTTATTCCAAAATGCATCCAGGGTACTGAACTCAGCAACCAGAAAAACCTCAAGGATGCTCCTTCCACTCACCTGCCAATCAATGTCTGAGAGAACTTCTAAGGGTGCTCCCCTCGCCCATCTGAAATAAATAACGGTTGCAGTTTCCACTCAACGGCCAACGCCTGTGAGAAATGGCCAACCGTGTTTCGCGTGAAGCAGATATGCCATGGTGATCGCCATTCCCCAAAATTACCCCTCCACTAACACACTTCGACCTCAGGGTCACTGGTCACGTCACCACTCACTCTCCCAGGAAGGCAGATATGCTAAAGGGTAAGAATCTTCCACTCAACCACCTGTGCTACTGCGTCGCCCTGTACTCACCCGCCAATGCACGCGAGATCTGGAGAGTTGCCTCCCCCACTGCGGCCTCCAGCTGCACGGTCTGCTCCAAGCTCAGTAGGGCGCTCTCGGCTCGCAGGTACCAAGCCCGGATGCGGATGGGTTTCAATGCTTCCGGGGCTACGGATCGTGGCTTCCTGAGAGATGGGAGCCAGGGGTCGGTATGGGCCACCCGAGCGCGGAGTACTGGCACGGCGGACTGCACTGCATCGTGGATGCATCGGGTCCAGGAGAGGGGCATGCAGAGGAAAAGGAGGCATCCCGCCGGGGCCACGACCCAACCCATGTTAGAGTGGCATGTCCCGGGCCTTCTCCAAAATCGTCAATCCGGCCTGTTCGCTCTGACCCTTGCCACTGAATTCTGACACGTACATTCGGATCCCGTTTTCACACTGACCTACTTACTTAACACTGCGTTGCGGGCCGCCCCCCCCCATCCCATCTCCCTGAAAGTCTCTCCCTAACCCCGAGTCCTCCCTTCCCTCCCGATGGAGAAGTATCCTGCCTGGCCCTCTCTCCGCGGCAAGTTTGGCCCCACTTGTCTCTCTCTCCACGGTCTGACTGATATCTTCCCTCCACCCTAGTCTTTGCCAGGCCTCGGATCAGTGACCAGAGTGGGAGTCCCTGGCAGCTCGTCTCCTGGGCACACAGTGATCTCCAGGAAGTTAATAATCAAAAGACTGGAGGGGGGCTGTGATGGGCCCTTTCCGCGTGCCCCCTCCCCCTGAGAGCGCGGGAGGGAAGGAAGAAGAGCAGGAGAACCCCCTGTGGATCAAAACACCTTCTATGCCTGAGAAAAGTGAACAGGCGCCGCCCGGGACCCGGACAGCGCGCACACTGTCGCACAGCAGGCCTCACCCGTGGACATTCGTTCTTACATGTCATACAAACTGTCCCCTTTGCGCAGAAGGGGTGTGCATTTTCTTTTATACAGGCTCTCTGGATGACTTTACCGGCACAACGCCTTCCATATATAGTCAAAGGCATTTTGAACCATAGGCCCTTTATTAAAAAGGAGTGGTTTTCAAAGCAATTTGCAGATTCTATTCTTTTCATACACACTACGCCCAAAGCAGTTTACAGGCGTACTGCCGGTGGGTGCTTCGGTGTACCGTGTACGCCGCATTAGTAGCCACGCACACACACACCGCCCCTGGGGGTCCAGCTCAGAGCAGAGGGCATAGGGATGCCCTGGGACCACAGCAAAGGAGTTGTAAGGGGAGGGGTGGAGCTGCCGTTCAGGAACATGAATGTTTGGGGGTGACAGGCGTACCAAGAAAAGGGCAGGGCTAGTTAGGGTTTATATAGGCTCCACTGGAGCAAATGATTTTCTGCTGGTGTGCAGCTGAGAGGAAGGAAAAGTCTTCATGTGGCAGTTGGGAGGTAAGTGTGGGGGTCAGGGAGGGGCAGGGACCGGGCTCATTCCTTGTAGTGTGTGGCCTTTGTGGAACACCCTCCCTCCGTTTGCCTCGTTGCTGGACCATATGGAGGGAGGGTTTGCAGAGCTGGTGCAAGGTAAGAAGAGCACTACCCTTTCGGGAAAATCCAAACGTGTCTAGTACTTCTCGCCCCCCACCTGGCAAGTTACATAACATCCCGTTGTAGCCCACCTCGGCTAAATAACTGAGACCAGACCAGCTTTTCCTCATTTGTGGCATAACCAGGCAGCAGTTTTTTAAACATTTCACACTATCACTTCCAACCAAACAACATCTTCAATCCATTACTACTATCCCAGAGGATTGGCAGCACCTTTCCGTTTACACATACATTGGCAACCCCCGTTTCACCTTTCTCTGTTCCTGCATTTTTTTACAGTCAGCTCTCTTTTACTTATCCATTCCTTTCCAGCATCTTAGGCCACCACTCGCCGAACCTAGAGCCTCTTGGTCTAGGTGAAACACATTGGCCGGTGCCGCTGATGGGCTGCAGGGAGTGCCGTTACTTTTACACCAGCCCAAGTCGGAAGATGACTACCATGCAGGTGCCCCTCCTCTTTACAACATGCGCCCCCACTGTGTTAGGCTACCAGGGGGCCAGTGACCCTTGGTCCTTTTAAACCTCCCTCAAGTGGTTAGTTTAGGCACTGTTCGATCGCCTGAGTTACTGCCACAGCAAAAAAGGGTTTCTGCCCCTTTGCCGCCCCAGTCATGCCGAAAACTGCCCTACTATTCTCATCCTCGCCTTCTCATGGCATCTACCCAGCTCTGCAAAAGAGGTACCAACCCATTCCCGACAGGTGAACCCCCTCCTTTTCGTACTATCCAGGCACTCCTAGAGACCTCAGCCAGAATGAGCCTCCCTCCCCGTGACACTAGGAATAATTTCTGACCAGGTGAACTCGCAAGCCCCATGGCCTTGCTCAATGCTCACTTTGTACTGCACATATCGTGCAACAGTTGCCTTCTGCCCCATCATGCCAGGTCATTCCCCCTAGGTGGATTCTTGCTGCCCCTCTTCCTTGATCATTCCCCCCCAACATTTTCTCCAGTTCCTCCCCTCTCATTCCTTCCATACCAATCAAAAGAGAGTCAGTCTAACCCAACGGCCTGTTCCCTCACTCCCCTTGACCCGTTTCCCCCGATCCATCATTGCCCCCTAGCCAGATGGTCTTTTCCTTCCTGCTGCTGCTCTTTGTCATCTTCCCTAAGGTCACCCCTCAAGAGTATCCCGGATGCTCCCCGTCATAAAACGAGTCCGGTAGAGGCCACCGTGTCCTGAGCATGAAGAGGGTTGGGGCTGTTTCCCTCGCCCTAAGTTCCACCTCCCTTCTCCTTCGCTTCCCCCTTCTGCTGGGGGGCTTGTTGCTTCTTCTACACCGGGCAGCCATGTGGTCTCCGCCGCATATGCTGCATGCATGCCTGAACCTGCACTTGGCTCCCCACGTGCAGTTCCCTTTTTTGAGTTTTCAGCAGGAGGTGTGCCTCCCCAATCCGCTGTCCCTAGGTCAGGCACCACCCCCGCCCTGAAGGGGTTGCCTTCTGCTCTCTCCATTCTGATAACCCTTGTCCACCTAATCCGGGTATTGACTCCTGCCTGGCCGCTGCTCCCCCACCGGCATGCTCTTGTGCCCATTGCTATATATCTTCTGGATGTATCCTGACACATCCTCGTTGTCTCAGTTCATGCTCGGAAACATTTGCATCTTCAACCTGAAGCCATCATCGTATCTGAGACAAGCGCCACCCCCCCATACTCCTCATGTGCCTCGTGGATGCGCTGCTCATATGTGATGAGCGCTGCAGCGTCACCCGGGTACTTCTCCACCATAACAGAGGTGTACATCCTAAAGGCATATAGCCAATTCAAGATGTTCCTTTCCTTCCACACTCTCTTCCTGCTACCCTCATGTTGTCCTCCTTTACTATGTCCAGCAATGCTATGTTTCTGTCCTCCTCCCCCCTTTTAAAAAAAACAAAAGATCTGTGGCGGGGAAGATGGGTGCAGAGGACCATCAGTCACCCTAGCCTGTGTGTGTTTCTGCTTCCACTTGCACCTTCGTGTTGTTGCAGCACTGCTGACAAGCACCCTGCTTCTCTCTATTTTGTGTCTCTAATACCAATTGAATGAATTGCTTTAATTGTCTCAAAGGTAGTCAAACATTGTCCCCATGTGCTACGGTCCTCCTTCTATTTTCTGTTCCTCTGCTGCCCCTTTCAGAATGGGCGCCACACGTGGCTCATGTTTTTCTAAGGCCTTTCCTCTATTCTCACTTGTCCTAAACACTCGCCCCCTCTTCTGGATGCGCTCTTTTGTCCGGGGGCCTGCCAAGCGGTGTGCACTCCCCACGCTACTTCAATTTCCACTGTCGGGATCCCGCTTCGGAGATGCTTTCAGACACGCGCCTGCGTCTCCAAAGCACCGGCCTGGAATTGCTCTTGAACTTAGGCACCAGGCAGGGTGGGGGTGCTCGGCCCTTACACCCTGTTATGCCTTGGTGCTTCAAGCCCCTTTGGGGCGGAGCCAGGTGCTTCTCTGGGATAGAGACAGTCCTGCGTGTGCAAAAAAAGTGTAACTCATTATGAGACAGCCACCTTTTCCAACGGTGTCCCCATTTTACCCAAAATTGATGAGCACAACTTTTTGATCCAACTACATAGTTTTTTTTATTTTTTTTAAAGAATTTTAAAGAATTTTATTAGTTTTTCAATACAACCAATAATACAAACCAAACACACAGTGCAATCCACAATTATTACATTAACATCAATTAGTCTTCGTTCACTGCCCCCCTGTTCCCACCCCCCTTCACGAGCCTGTTTGTCCTTCGCACTCAGTATCTGCTACACTCGGCAGGGCGTCATTTTCATCAGATTCCTCTGGATCTAACATTGTTCCAAATAGACCAGATATCAATGCTTTCCATGCCATCAGGGTACCCACTTCTTCCTCCCAAGACATGCTACTTGCCTCCTGCCACACCATCGTTTCAGCCTCCGCCCATTTCTGTAATTCTTTCCACCACACTCCACCCGAGGCTTATGACACTTTTTCCATCCAATAGCTATCCTTCGCTTTGCAAGCACGTACGCCAAGTCTTTCAGCTTCCCAACATGCTTCAATTTTCGTGGCCTAGGAAACCCTCCCAACAGGCAGGCCCGCGCCGTGTCTACGGTGAGCGTGACCACTTTCTCTGCTAGCTTTTGTGCGACTTCCCTCCAGAAACACTCGATCACTGGGCATGCCCAAAACATGTGTGTCATATCAGCATTTTCCTCATCGCACTTAGGGCACGCCTGTCTCCCAGTATTCCTGAATTTAGATATTCTCAGCGGGGTCATATACGCTCTATGCGTTACGTACAACTGTATTTGCTGCAATCTGGCATTCCTAGATACTTATGGTATCCCAGGGCCCGCTCCCACATCCCATCCTCCATTTGGGCTCCCACCTCTGTTTCCCAATCCAATCTCAAATGTGTCAATTCCTTTCCAACCTTAGTCATTACCATCTCATACAATCTAGAGATCTCATGCCCGCCTTCAGTTGTGTCATATATCATCCCCATAATGGCATCCGGTTCCTCCGCCAACACAGTTTCAGGCCATGTTATCCGAATCTTCCGCACCAGCCTGTGGTACGTAACATACTGGCCCCCATGTAGTCCTTCCTCCTCTCCAAGTCCTTCAAACTCCCTGATGGTCCCCTCCTGCCATATATCTCCCAACGTCACCAGTCCCACCGCCTCCCAATAGGTTCTGATAATCACCCTCAGTTGCTAATCTCCTCCCGCCAAAGCAACCAGAGGTACCTGCGGGGAACACGGGAGCGGGTCCCCCATCATTATACATGCTCGTCGCCACATTTTCCACCCAAGCCTCATCATCCCCGGGCACATATTTATTTCTGACTCAGGCAACCAGATAAATTCTTTCAGGTAAAACGGGGCACAGTCCTGCCCAAACAATCTAAGTTCAGGAGTCGCTTCATCGGAGAGCCATTTGGCCACAAACTGTAATTGACTTGCTATATAATAGGCCTCAAAATTAGGTAGCTTGAGACCCCCTTTTTCATGAAAGTTCTGCAACTTCCAGAGCGCTACTCTATTCCGGGTACCATGCCACAGGAAGTCTCGACACATACCATTTAATTGAACAAAAAACCCCTAGGGAATCATATGTGGGATATTGCTAAAAAATGTAGGAGCCTAGGCACAACCACCATCTTAAGCATCGCTCCCCTCCCCATCATCGCTAGGGGCAGTTTCTCCCAAAACCTCATACATTTGCGGATTTTCTCAATGGCCATCATGGTATTACACCTGTGTTCCTCCTCCGCTGTATGGCACACATCTTTTCCAAGGTAGCGGAAAGAGCCCACCGTCCACGGCACCTGTAACACCAGCAACCTTTCTGCAGGAATTCCCTTGTAACTGCCTAGCGGGAAAATGCTAGATTTTTGGGGATTCACCGCTATGCCGGACAACCTCGCATACCTTTCCATCACCTCCAGAATATACTGAAGATTTTCTTCCGGGTATCTCAAGTATAATAACAAATCATCTGTATATAGGGATATCGGGTGCCGTTCTCCCCCAACCTCAATACCTATCGTGTCGTATTGCTGTCTAAGGTATAGTGCCAGGGGCTCCAGAGCCAGAATGTACAACATCGGGGACAAGGGGCACCCCTGTCTAGTGCCTCTGCTAAGTTGCCATCTCTCAGATACCACTGTTCCTGTTCGCACCCTGGCTAGTGGCGCACTATACAGCATCTCCGCCCACCTAATGTACCCCGGCCCCATTCCATACTCTCCCAAAGCCGCCAGCAGCCCCCCCATCTGACCGAGTCGAAAGCTTTTACTGCGTCCAAAGACACGATTGCCATTTCTCCTTCATTGTCACAGCCCCATTCAATCACCCGATGGAGGCGCCTGTGGTTGTGGGTAATATTCCTGTCCAGGACATAGCCCGTTTGGTCCGGGTGTATTAATTCGCTAATTACTTTCCGCAGTCTATTCGCCAGGACCGCCGTTAATATCTTGCTGTCCTGGTTCAGCATCGACAACGGCCTGTACGAACCGCAGCTATGCCCAGGTTTATTAGGTTTAGGGAGCGGTATTATGATCGCTTCTCTGAGCGACTCCGGCAATCGCCCCACTTCAAACGCCTCATTGAGCATTTCCAACATTGGGGGGAGCACTTCCGCCCCTTATGCTTTATAAAATTCACTAGGTAATCCATCTGCTCCCGGGGTCTTACTAGTAGGTAGCTGCCTAACAACCTCCTCCAAAGTAATTGGTGCGTCTAGTTCTTCTCTTTCTTCTGCGCTTATCTTGGGCAATCCTATATCTTGCAGAGTTTCCAGCATCTCATCCCGGCTGCCTCCTCCTCTATCCTCATATAGTTCTCTATAATAATGCTTCAAATTCCCTGTTGACTCCCTCTTGGGTGTCTGCCACCTCCCCATCTTCTCTGGTTATCGTCCTAATCGGGGGCCTAGGGGTTTCACTCTTATATAGCAACGCCAATAGACGGCCCGTTTTATCTCCGCCCGCATGTTGTCTCTCAACGTACTTTTTGTAATTAAGGTTGCAGAGCCTTTCCCAGTATTCCGTGCACTGTTGCTGTAGTTTAAGCACCAGCTCGGCGTCTATGCTTTCACTTTTTAGTTCTCTTTCTAAGTCCCCTTCCACCCTCTGTAAATCAGCCAGGACCCCATCCTGCAGGCCTTTCGATTTAGCGATGGCCACACCCCGCATCACCACCTTAAAAGCCTCCCACAGTGTCACTGCAGAGTCAACGCTGCCTGTGTTCACCTCAAAATAGCTAATGATCTTATCTCTTATATCCTCCCGAAAAACCGGATCTTTGAGCGCCTCCGCACAGAGGCGCCACGTCGGAATCCGTGCCCTAGGGCGGCTGTATTGCCACCCCAGAACCAGGGGCGAGTGATCCGACATGGCCCTCGCTTTATATTCTATGTGAACGATCTCTATCATTACATCTGATGTGGCAAAGGCATAATGAAGTCTAGTGTGCAGCTGTTGTGGGGCCGAGTAATGTGAATATTGCCTCTCATTAGGATGCTTTGTTCTCCACACATCTACAAATCCAAAGTCGTCTAACAACGACTGCAATGCCCTAGCTGCTGGGGCCAGGCCTGACCATCCGTCATCCAACCTGTCTAATACGGGGTTTAGCCCACAATTGAAATCCCCTCCCCAGATCACCGCGCTACCCACGCACAAGCTCAGGTTGGTGCACATAGTCCGGAAGTACTCCGCCGTATTTTGATTAGGGGCGTACGTGTTTACAATGCACACCTCTCTATTCTCCACCACCCCTCTCACAATGACCAAACACCCCTCAGTGTCCACCGTTTCCTGTATCAAGTGAAACGGGACGTGCAGCGCCACCCAGACCAGCACACCCCTAGCATAGGCCGAGTACGAAGACCCCACTACAATACCTTTCCATTTTCTCCCCACCAGCTCCAGTTTTTCCCATCTCAAATGCGTCTCCTGTAACAATGCAATATCTATTTTCTGCCTTTTCAAGTACAGCATGACCTTATTCCTTTTCAGGTAGCTATTGAGTCCCCTGACATTCCACGTCGCCATTCTAATTTCCCCCATGGCTCGTCGGTACTCATCTCCCTCCCTCTCAGCCATCCCCATCTGCCTGCGCAATACAGATACAATTCTAGGGCTGTTCCCTGTAGGCTCGTGTTTAAACTCAAACCCCCCAAAACTATATACACATCGAACTCTCCGCCTCCCTTCCCCAACAACTCCCTCCCCAACTGTTGCCCAGCTCCATCCCTGGATCTCAGGCACCCCCACATCTAGCCCTGTCTGGTACGATCAGAGCTCAGTAGGGTGAAGTCGCCCTAATGGCCACTTAACTATTAATACTAAATGGGTGTGTGAGGACTAGCCCTGAAAGGCTCCTTAATAAAGCAACAGTCACCGTGCACACAACGCATTATCTATCCTACTCCGGGCCCGTCTACGAACAGGCCACATCAATGAATATAATCAAGTCCCCTAGTCTTAAGCCGCACCATCTCCCTGTGCTCCCATTACTCATTACTTAACTCTTCCGCCTCTTTCTTCCGCCAGGATGTCAGGCTCCTGGGGGCAGCCCTGCGTATCAAGCCATCCCATGGCATCCTCCGGAATGTCGAAAAATAAAATTTTATTTTTATGAAAGACCTTCAATTTCGCCGGGTAAAGTAGCATGTATTTCTGACTCGCCTCCCTCAGTCTCCTCTTAACAGCCCCGAAGTTCATTCGGCTCCGCTGCACCATCAGGGTGTAGTCCGGGTAGGCTGTTATGTTTGCCTCCCCTCGCTTGATTGTTCCACCTTTGCGAAAGTGTTCCAGAATCCTTTCCCGGTCCCGATAGTTGAGGATCTTGGCGATGACTGGCCTAGGCGGGTTGTCTGGCGGCGGCCTCCTTGTCAGAGCCCTGTGCGCTCGTTCCACGGCAAATCCTTGAGACAGAACTCCTCCGGTTATCTCCTGTAACAACATGGTTTCGACAAACTCTGTTCCTTCCGGTATACCCACAATGCGGATATTGTTCCTTCGGGCGCGTCCTTCCGCTTCCTCCGCTCTACTCTCCAGGTTGCCCACTCTTTGCACCAGGGCATGCAGTTCTGACTTGTGTGAGGCGCAGTCCGCTGTGTTCGAGCTCTCTGTGCGCTCCGACAGGGACCTCACATCCTGTCGGAGTAGATTCACCTCCTCGTGCACTTCACCGACCTTAAGGTCCAACACTGTTTTCAAGTCAGCCACAACTATTTCGAGCTTTCAAGTCCGCAATTGCAGCCAGCACCTCTTGATTTGGACCCTCGGCGCCCATGCCACCTGCGGGAAGCTTGTCTTTGCTCCTGGCGCTGTCCGGGCCCGTCGGTGTTCTGGCAAATTCGTCCAGCGTAGGTTGCTTCACTTTTTGTCTTAGAGGCTTATTAGACATGACGCAGCAGCCGTATGTTGTGTGTCCCCCCAC
Organism: Ambystoma mexicanum; assembly: GCF_040938575.1. NCBI lineage: Eukaryota > Metazoa > Chordata > Amphibia > Caudata > Ambystomatidae > Ambystoma > Ambystoma mexicanum. The sequence goes on from NC_090938.1 coordinate 376,969,419, forward strand.
CTCTTATGCTCCACAGTCAGGGGGAGAAGGGCGCACAGTCTGTTCCAATGTCCAAGGCCTTACCCAGGCATGGAGGCCTCAGAACCCCAAAAGCTCTGCCGTCCTCCTCCCTCCGTGGCATGCCCTATCGGCCTTTGTACACACCAAGATGCAATGTCTCAAGTTTCCTCTCGTTGGAGGCGCGGACTCGCCTACTTTCACTCACTGTGTACGTTACAGAGCATCCACCATAGCCTTTGCTCTGATTGCCTCAGGAACACATCTCATGCAGTGCGTCCGCGCGATTGTTTGCGTAGTTCCAGAGGGGCGGCCCGGTGCTGTCTTCCGTGTTTGAGGCGGCTCCCACACCAGCGTCCCGAGCCTATTTCTCGTGTGCCGCAATGGATTGTGCTCTCCCACGTAATTAGATCAATCCTCCACTGGGGTACCTCATAACACTTGTCCGGATCACTGACAAGTAACTGTAGTAATTGAAGACACCAGTCTCAGCCATCAGGCGCCATCTTCGGGTCTAGTCGCCTCAAGCTGCCTCTTGGGTTCACTAGTTTCGAAGCTTATTGCCCAGCCAGCACTCCACTCTATGTGCGAGCAGGGAGGCGCACCCTTAGTCTCAATATCGCCCGCGCCACCCAGTTTATGGGACACCGACACCGTCGCGGCACATCCGGCCAGTCCTAGGCGGCATATAGTGGCCCGTCAGTCCGCCTTCCTTTCTTCGCTCCTGCCGGGTAGTGTCAGGGCACCAGAGGTGGTCACACGTGTCACTGAGGAAATTGTGCCCCTAGAAGTGCCCTTGTTGTGTTTGGGATTATCCTGGAACTATTTTATGTGCGCTCTAATTTCTATGCAGCTTTTTATTCACGCATTCTCCTGCTGCAGTAACAATGACCCCGCTCAAGCAATCTGCCTCCTACCTGGGGGGGTCGGCGCCAGAGTCTGCATCAGCTGTTTGGGGCGCCGATGCTGCAGCCCGTGTGTCTTACTGCAGCTGGGTTAGCGAGTCGTGGTCCTTGGCTGTTTATGGGCTCTCTGGTGGGTGCTTCAGGTCGGGTTCTGACTGCTCATTCACGCTCCTCGTACTGGACTCAGCACTGCACCGGTGTACCCCGCCGTACTGTCTCTGTAGTGCAGTTTATTATCCCCGCTAGTCTGAGCATCCCATCATGAATCCACCTTACAATAGCCACCCTTTAACACAGCGTATGGGCTGCACCACGGCTTCCAGCAGACCATAAATCCAATAAAGTGTTGCCGGCTCTCCCCTCCTGTCAAGCTTTATGTTCACACACAGCCACACTTCAATTGAGGGCACGGGCACTGAAGCTACAGTGTATCATAGGTTGCGCCTGGTGTTAAGAGCGCCCGATACATTTGTTGCCCTCCGGGAAGACCCGTGTCGGTGTCAGGGCTCAGTGTCCCAGCAATCCTCCGCCCCTGCTGTTGCTAAAGACCGGAGCCTTCTGTCAATTACAAGGCTCACTCCTGTCGACCCTCGTTGCACACAATACAATGTATCACCGATCAGGCCCGGCTCGGTCTCCTCCCTGCTCTTCTCACGTCCCAGCTGCAGGCTGCTTCAATGCCAGCTCAAGCCCTGGAGCCACAGCCCACAGAGCCACTCTCTCACACTGGCTGCCCTCTTCCAGGGCCCCGAACAGGGTCTCGGATGCAGCGCCCCAGCTAGCAGCTGCCTCAGTGACAAGTCGGGTCCCAGAACCGCGGCTCTTGGAGCCGCTTCCTCATGTAGGCTGCACACCTCTGGGGCCCTGAACATGGTGTCTGTCAGATGTACACAATGTCTTTAGCCCCCACGGCCAACACTTTATTCGCTCCGTGCACCTTTACTGCAATCGTGCATGGAGTCAAGTAGGTAGGCACCCGATCCAGCCACGTCTTTGTTCTCTTTGTCTGTCAGGCGGCGGCTATCTTTTTCTTCGTAGCAATCTCGCCCAAAATCTTCCGCAGCCTTCGGCAATGTTCTTAATGCACGGGTCCATGCCACAGAGTATCCACACGTGCTCCTAAGCTTCAGATGCACGATCCTTCTAGTTATAGCAGATTTATTTCAGTCATTGCGCGGTTATCAGCTGGATCTTGTACTGATCTGCAGGAGCTCCAGTATGGACACGTCCTCCTACATGGCTTCCCAGCCACGCCCCGATCCAACTACATAGTTCGGGTCCGTGAAGGGAAGCAGGGGTGTTGATAGGTTTGGAAAAGATCGGGGGCTACACTAATGTTGGGACTATTGGCACTCGGGGCTAGCTAGCCTTTTGGTTGCAGTCTCTGAGCTTCTATCCGGGGCTTCAACCAAAAGACCAGGGTGTATAGCTGCCTCAAGCAACGCCTCTGGAGGGAAGGAACCCAACCTTGTCCCTGGGGCTTCAGGGGCTTTATTTTTGCGAATGAGCACGGCTGATCCATCTGGAAAACTGCCCTGATTCCCTTGTGTGATGCCCCCACCCCCCAGCACCTTGCAACTTTCCATCTGATTGCTTGCAAGAGCAAAGAGCCCCTGTAGACAAAACGGGGGGTACAACGTGCTTCCATGTCCATTGTGGTTTTTTTATTGTGAGTGCTTGCACCCTCTCCCCACTGTGCATTAGTGCAGTACTTAAAGTGTTATATTGACGCAACACAGACCCGCCGATGGAAAACCTAATGAACGTGCTGGTCTTCAAATATGCCAGGATCACTTGTAGATCGTGAACGGTTCATATTTGGCGACTTTTGCATGTTTTTGTCCCAAACTGCGATGAAAGAATAGGCTCAGTCTGGGGCTCATCGAGGAGAACTGTATGCCGTGTCCTGCCCCAAAGGTGGAAACCCACACCGCCAAATGTGCAGTTTACCAAGTGCTAGTCCTAGACTTTCTAACAGCTGTAAAGCGCTGCAAAGATGAACCGGGTGCAGGAAGGCAATACTTTTGCAGTACATTGTAAGACATAAAGTTCAGTAAGGGTTAAATTGTACCTGGGCCAGTGATGAACAAGAAGCAGGTACCAGGCTGACCCAGGTGAGTAGAAACGGAAACTGCTTTATTCACTCTTACATAGTGCAGGTAAGAAGGTAGGAGAGAAAATCAACACACCTCTGCCCTGGTTCCCTGCCCAGCTCCAAGTCCCAACCGTCACCCTGTGGAACTCTTAAGCCTCCCACACTCAAGGCTCCACATCAACATTCCATGAGAGCCTGCATTCACTCAGACATGACCAGATCAATCAAACTACAACACATAGGCACTAGGTAACAACAGTTAACATACTTAATGGCAGAAGAGATTTAAGAAGAATGACAGCGGTTTGAAAATCCGTAGAAAAAAGACGTTTTATTGTCAATTTTAAAAACCCTACTTTCCCAAGAGTTATAGGGGCTTGGTTTTTGTTTTCTTTTGTGCTGAGCACCTCTCAATTTGCATGCCAGAAAAGGAAACCGAAGTAAAGTCAGCATGTGGCAATTGGGAGGTAAGTGTGGGGGAGTGGCAGGTGACAGGCTCGTTCCTTGTAGTGTGTGGCTCCTGGAGCCCTTTTTCCACTGGGACCCGCAGGGACAAAGCCCCAGCACATCGCCCGGCAGTGGAAATGAAGGGAGAAAGTGTCTCTCCCATTACAAAGGGAAAGGGCCAACCAAAGGGCCAATTTCCTTGGCACCAATGGGTGCAGGGAGGTGACCGGGCGAGGAAAATGGGGGGGGGGGGGGGGCAGCAGACTGCCGGGCTCCCAGACATAGAGGAAGGTGGCATGGCAAGTAACACTTATCTGACAGGGGCACACATGTCCCCATAATAAAAGAGACCAAAGGACAGCCTCCAACTGGGCTGGTTGGGCCACCAGCCTCACAATTACCACACAAGGTGTCTCTCTGCCCTCAGGCTAATTGTTGCCCATAAGAAGTGAGAGCAAGAATCCTCTCGGCATACTTCACTCTCAGCTCGACGAAGCAGCAGAAGGAACACGACAATTGCAGAATCCGGCAACGCGGCTCCTTTTTTCAGGGATTCCTACTATCTACAAGGTCGAGCATTGTGGGACAGCAAAGTAGGAGCTGGCCACAAGGAGCGTCCAAAGAATGCAAGAGTGCCATACAGCTGCAGAACCCAGCAGCATTGTGCTCGGTTTTCGCTTTTTGCAAAATGAATTGGGAACTGGCTGCAGTGAGCTACCACAGCCCCCTGTTTAGGGAGAGAGGAAAAGCGCTGCAGGGCATTTTGCGCGGATAGGACTCTGATGCTGGACATTTACAGAGCAGACAGCTGATTGCCGTCAGTGTCCCCAGGCAGAAGTGAGAAAAGCTGCGGGGAGCGGCGAAAGCGAGGGAGTCGTAGGTAGGCATTGGTCATTAGCCTGGAAGTGTTTTAGTGGGGGGGGAGGGGCATGCAGGGTGCGACAGGTGACAGTATTGACAGTGCCATAATGAGACCAACCAAAAGGTAAGGTGGAAAAACTTTGTCCACAAGCGTTATGGTACATGAGCTATGGTGTGAAAGAAAACCAACCATAATAAAACATAATGAAGAAACATAAATATTTTGGGGATCAGGTGAGCGGGGACCCTACTCCCACGTAGGACCAACTCGAGGCTGATTCCGGCCGCCCTTCATACAAAAAGCTTGTGGCGTTTGGTAGACCCAGCGTGTGAGCTGTGTCTGGTGCATCTTCTTTGACTTTACAGTTGAACTTCCTCTGCATTCTTCCTATTTTTTCCATGCAAACTGGAGAGGTATATGCCTTTCATCCACCGTTGTGCACCTTTCCACGCTTTGAGGCATGTGTAGACCTTCCTTTAGCTCTTATGACCCACTTGTGATGTTGCCCCCTGAGGGGCGTTATTAATTTTTTATCCTCAGAGGTGGATTCTGGAGCTTTCGCTTGCCTTCCACAGGCTTTCAGTTTTGGGGATTGTTCTTTCCTTGCATCCCTTGTGGTAGGCGTTTTGCCTTTTCCCACTGTATGTAGGCATTTCTTTTGCTCTCTGATCCACTTGGGATAGGGCCCCTTGTGAGGCACTATTCATTTTTATCCTCCGAGGTGGGTGCTCGAGCTTCGTTGATTTAACTTTTTTTGTTGTGTATTTATTTCTTTGGGTTTTTTTTGTTTTTGGGATTGCACTTCCCATGAACCCGGGAGAGGCATTTTGCATTTCTCACCTGTTGTGCGCCTTTATTCCTCGTTCTGAGGCATGCGTCAGTTTTCTTTATGCTCCGTGATCCACTTGGGATTTGGCCCCATGTGAGGCGTTATTAGATCTTATCCTCAGTGGTGGATTCTTGAGCTCCGCCTTTCATCAACTTACTTCAAGTTTGGCAGCCTGTCCTTTGTTTTTTGGTTATTTTCTCGATTGCTTTATGAGGCGTTTGCCTTTTAGTTTATCTGGTGCCTTTTCTTCTTTGGTGGGTCATTCCTAGGCTTCGTCATTCATCAAAATTCCCCAAGCTTTGGCAACCTGCCCTTGTGATTTAAATACTTATTTAGATTTATTGAGTTGTATGATAACTTCTTTAGTTTGCCTATTCCTGTGACCCTATGTCTTTCAATTTGGTGCCTGTTCTATCTTGAGGGTTTTTCTATTTTACCATTATTACCTGTCCTATTTGATCCCTGATTATATGTCAATATTACCACTATTCAGTGGGAGGGAGGGAGGGTTTTATAATCGCTGTCCTGCAGCTCCAGTCACTGCCAGGACAGGGGAACAGATGGCTGGAGGCTACCTTGCCCACCTTAGTTATAGGCCAAAACGGCCTGAGGGCAAGGTAGCCCCCTTTGATGCATCCAAGGCCCCTTGTCTCTGCATCCGTCCGGATGGGAGGGGGGCTTTTGGTGTGGGGTGTCGGGGGCAGGCACTACCTGTTGTCACCTGCCCCTGTCACCTCCTTGCCGTTTTTGGGCGCCCAGAAATCATGTCCCTTTTGTGCTGGGACCCGGTGGCCTACCCCAACACCCACGTGATAAGTGGGACAGCAACTGAGAGGTGCTGCCCCCGTCCGAGCCCACGACAAGCCCACCTCCCAGCTTATGCCCCTGGGCCTTCCCGGCTTATAGCCATGGGCCCTCCGGAACTGGAAATGTTTTAGTGTGGGGTGAGCCATGCAGGGGGTGACAGTATAGACAGTGCCATAATGAGGAGGCCAACCAAAAGGTAAGGCGGGAAAACATATTTGGCCACAAGCTTTATTGTACATGAGTTAAGAAAACCAACCAACCAACCATAATAAAACATAATGAAAAAACAAATATTTTGGGGAACAGGATTAGGTCAGCGGGGACCCTACTCCCACATAGGGCCAACTCGAGGCTGATCCTTGCTTCCAACCTGAGGGGGTGCTGCCCGGCAGCTCCTCGGGTCACCCCAAAATAGGAAATAATTACTAAGAACAGCCCCTCTCTACCATTGACCAGAAAATGTCCCTTGTAAAGATGTCCATACCGTCTATGGAGAGGTGGACCCTGTCATTGCGAAATAGGGCTTTGTTAGGCACTGTGATCCCGTGTTGTAGGAACCTGGGTCCTGAAAATATGCCAAAATTGCCCAATGCTTTGTAAATTTAGGCCTTGAAATTTCTATTGCCTTGTCGGACTCGGCCCCTTGCCAATGTTAGCGCAGGATTATTTCAGGCATCCTAAGCTCGGTTTATCTTTACACATGTGCAATGGTTCTGAGTGAGGGGCACATTTCTGTCAGCAGCAGATTCCTTTATATCTGGGCCAACTCGTTGCTCCCCAGGTGGATGGTCAGGAAGTCGGGGGTGGGAGGGTAATACCGCCAGCCCCTCCTCTGAACTCGTATTTTTGGATTTAATTTCTCCAAATCTAATCTTAACCAACTGGCTTCCTCACCCTGGCCAGTTTACCATGTCTTAATATTTTGTGCTTTGTGAGGCGTTTGCCTTTTGGTTATTTAGGCCTTTTCTTCCTTGGTGGTGAATTACTGGGCTTCAGCCATCATCAAATTTGACATCAAGTTTGGCAAACTGCCCCTGTGGTTTGGTTATTTGCTTAACGCTAGTGAGGCATTTACTGAGTTTCAGCTTTTTCCCAACTTTTACCTCGAGTTTGGCAACATGCCCTTGTGGTTTTGTTATGCAAATAACTCCAGTGAGACATTTACTGGGCTTCTGCTTACCTCAAACATTTACCGCCAGTTTGTGCAACCCTGCCATATTGTCTGATCACGTGACCAGGCCCGTATTAGTCCCCTTATATGTAAAGTACCAACAATATGGGGAATATTTTCAGCAAAGTACTGTTTTTGGTCCAGACCTAGCTCCCGCCAGCCGGGGGCTGGGGGGCAGTGGCCTGCCCACCATTTATTGCCAAAGCATATACCAAAAGCCCCTTGCCCCCTGAGGCGTCAGTGAAGAAGGCCATTATGGCAGTGTCATTCACAGGTTTGCGCCATATTACTTTTCCATTAAAGTTCCCATACATCTAAGGCTTTGTGTTTCTCTTTGCCCAGTCATGTGGTGATGCTGCTTGGTTGTCCCTCACATTCTCATTGCAAGGCTTCTGTTGAAAAAAGCGGCCTTGTGGCATAATTCTAGTTGTTGCAAAATTGAACTTCCCTGCTATTGACTGTATTTATTTAAGGGTTGCTTTGTTTTTACCTGTCATCCCAGGTAGCCCTTGGCAAGCCCCTAGCAAGTCCTGTGAAGAAAAAATCATCCAAATAGTGAACTACTCTCACCCCTGGCATGGCCTTTCGCAGGGTCCATTGCAGAAAGGAACTTAATTGCTCAATATATGCACAGTCAATGGTGCAACCCATGTGGAGGCATTTGTCAAAAATAGCATTTATTTTCCAAAAAGAAAGCAAAGCCACTGGCATGCGCTGTCATGGACCTGCAACAGCCTGAATGCTGACTGGATGTTGGCTTTGCCATGAGTGCCTGTCGCCCTGGTAGTCTCACCAAAACCACAGCATCCTGAAAGTTGCTGTAGGAAAACTGCTGCTTCCATGGCTGGGATGCCATCATTAAAAGAACTCCCTGCTGGGTCGGACAGGTGGTGGATCCTTCTAAACTCCCCCTTCTCTTGTCTGGGCACTAGACCAAGGGGGCACAGGGGGATAGCATAACATTTCTGGGAGGGGGTGGGAAGAGTCAAAAGATCCCTCTATCCTTCCCAAGCCTAGTTCTTCTCCTATCTTTACCCTGATTATTGTAGGTAAGGAGAAGACAGATTTCAAAATATTGGGGATGTGCTGGGACCCATGTCCATGAAATCCCTCTTTAAAGCATTGTCCTAAAGAGTTTTTGCCGCTATGTGCGAGGTAATCTTGCAACATTATGAAGTTTTTCCACATTCAATGGAGGAGCCCCCCATTTTAAATTTAGTGAGTGTTTTTACCTTCAGTGACTTTGGGGCATGACCTGGCAGAGGGGGTTTTGGTGTATTTAACACTGCTGTGTTCTCTGCCACATGTGTTACATTGGTGTCTGAACCTCCCTTTTCTCTCCCCAACTTCCAGGCCATTTATGTTCCAATATAGGGTGGGTGTTCCTCTTGATGCGCCCGAGTTGTGGGTGATTGTTTGCCCCTGAGTTTGCTGCCTGGGTCTCTGCCCCCCTGGGGCAGGCCTCCGCAAGGAGTGCTTTGTTTTATGTTGGGCTACCTCTCTGGTACCTGCTTGAGTTGCGCTGCCTGTAATTCCCCCTTCTATTACTCTATGACTCGTGCTGCTTATTATATTTGGGTATTGTGAGCTGAGTGCTCTTTCAAGACCATCAAAACATGTACAGGTTGGGATCCATTACTGGGCTTCAACTTTCACGAACTTTACCTCAGGTTTGGCAACCTGCCCATGTGATATGGTTATTTACTTAACTCCAGTGAGGCATTTACTGAGCCTTATCTTGCATCGAAATTGACCTCAAGTTTGGCAACCTGCACAAGCAAATGGTTGATTGTCGTCCGTGTCCCCAGGCAGCAGTGACAAAAGCTGCAGAGAGTGGCTATAGCGAGGGAGTCGTAGGTATTGGTCATAGGGGCCCTACGAGGAAACAGGCGGTCAAGGAACATAACGCCAGGACTGATGGGGAAACCAGGACAAACATTTGGGCTGCTGCAAGCAGGCGTGGCAGCGGGAAACGCACTTGCCGCGCCGCGCCAGAGGTCAATAGTGCAAGGAAGACAAATCTATGACCATGCGCTATTATGCACATTACAAAAGAAACATTTGCATGAACAACTGAGGGGCAGTTAAAAGTGTTAGGAAAGCAGGGTACACATCTCAGAGCAACAAAGATCGCGAGGCGGGTGACGTGCCCACCGAATGACAGGAGCAAATAATGGGAAAGTTACGAATCCCGTAGCATGCGCTGAAGAAGCCACGAGCTGTTTTTCTTTTTAAGCACCTTATAATATCTTTTTCCGTTGGGCTGAGACAATTTATTACAACCCAACAGCATCTACAAAAGCATGTGCAGTGCAACAAGCGAGAAGAAACGGCTGACACGCCGCAAGATGGCAAATACCCTTAGTCTAAAGGTGAGGCTACTCCTGGAATGGGCTAAGGAGGCAGCATTTGGCACACGTAATGGTTGGGGTGAGGAAGAGCTTGCTGAAGTTACCCCTTGGGGAGGAATTGGTGAAACAACCATCAGGTTGGAAGCTGACCGAGAGGAGGAAGAGGACCATGAGGAACACAAGGAGCAGACAAGGAAAAGGATGCACCCAGACGTGATCAGCATGCCAGTAAAAGAAACTCAAGCAAGAAAGAAAATGAAGGAAAAACCAGGTACTGTGCAGAAGGATTTAGGTGCAATATTGGAGCCATTGTTACTGTGGCATAAAGAAGGGGGGCTGGGGCTGGCAAAAGTAAAAAGAAAGGTAGAAGGTACAGGGACCGCTCCAGTAGTGAGGAGGAATGTTCAGAATCTGAGTCTGACACCAGCAAGGAGGAAGACCAGGACCATTTAACAGCATGAACATGGCCTGTAGGAGTGCAAGATGGCCCACGGCCAACAAATACCAAATTCGGTAGACGGATGTTGGGCAGAATTAATTCGGTAGACGGATGTTAGGCAGAATTACATGCAGTACCCTTTGGGAACACTACACACAATTAAGACTACAGGTGTAAGCACAATCTCGCCTTTGGTATAAGTCTGTTCTACACAGTTTTGTGGTAGCAGGGCAGCGCAGCCCGGCTTATCTCAAGAGGGATGTGAGCAGTACAAGGTGTTACTCAAAGGACTTGCAATCACAGTGGTTCAAACACTTACTCAAGGTTTCTTAGTAAACCAAAATACATTTATTTACACAGTCATTTAGAAAACATTCCACTAGCAATAAGCGGCTCAATATCACGCTATAATACACTCCAGTACCAAACCAATATGTTTCTGAACAAGTTAAACTCCCTGAAGTGGGAGCAAAATGGCACTTCAGTAACTTTTAAAAAGGGGTAAAAAGACACAGGTTATAAGAATAACACAAATACTTTCTCAGGCAGGGCAAATAGTTTCAGTTCACTACAAGAGGCAATTCAATTCAATAGACCTGGGCCAAAGTCAATGGATCAGTGTCTTGGATGTGATGGCACAGTTCTGGTAGTAAACGGTTAAGTCTTTGCTAATGTTCTTAGAAGTAGTTTCCACGAAAAAGTTATATGTCGGATTAGGAGCGAACAAGACTCCAAAGTTGGGAAAGTTTCACAAACTTTCACCGCGCCAGAGAGGATTTCTCAACTGTGTTTGCACAGTACCTCTGTAATGAAGAAAAGCTGTAGCTGAGGCAATTGTTACTGGCAGTTCCTGCAGATCTCGCGTTCCTGGGCCTGAGTCGTGGGACAAGAGGGAGGATGCCAGGAGGCTCCTTCACTGTATGGGGATGGATCCACCAGCTTGGCAAAACGTCAGTTTAAGGTGTGAGTGCCTTAAAGTCCACAAACTGGTATCCTTCTCACTGGCTATCCGGTTTTCAACAACACACTGAAGAAAATTCGACCAGTATGGAGATGGTTTCCAGGTGGCTTGCGAGTTGGTTGTTCCCACCAGCTCAAGGGAAGAAGTCGTCCTTGAAGGGGCTTCTCTGTTGTAGGAGTTTCAGGCTATTCGGACCTGCAGCAGGGCTTCACCGGGCAAATCAATGGTCCAGGAGTTGCAGCAGTTGTCTTCCTTCAGCTTGTCTTCGGTTGTTTCGTTCCAGTGGTCGACTCTGCCTTCCAAGTGTCAGAGACCTGCTTTTAAACAGCCTGGCTGCCACTCTCCCAGCATGGTGGCTGTCCTTGCCAGACAGTCAGCCAGCCAATCACGCCAGAGTGCATTCAGGTTTCCTAGGAGACTAAGCACAGGGAGTTTCGGGCACCTCCCTCACATCCTGTCCACCCCAGACACTCGGGCACCAGAGGGAGGGCTTCAGTCCTGAAGCCTGCCAAAGGCAAACAAAGGGACCGAGCCTGGTTTGGCGTGCAGTGACAAACACGAGAAGGACCTTTCCAAAAAGAAATGGCGAAAAAAGTCGAACGGAACCTGTTTTTACAGAGGGGGCTCAGACGCCATCTTGAAAAACATGGCTCCGGTGGATTTTAGCTACCGGGGTCACGGTCGGGGAAAATCATGGTAATACCACTGCCACCAGCCATTCTGAGAAAGGGTAGCTTTTGAGGGCTACATGAGTTTTCTAGGCCCTCCATCACTCTGTTGTAAGGCAGTGTGTGCTGGGTCTAGCAATTTAAAAACACTAGCAAAGTCAATTAACCTTTACATTCACTGGGAGACAGTAGTCGGTCCCAGAGAAGGTGTTTAAACCTTGGGAAGTCTGAAAGACATCCCTGTGTCACTGCACTGAGGGTGCTGTGTGACACACAAGAAAAAGATGATGCCTATCGAGTTGTCTAAAACTCTGTATCCAAAGAACACAAAAGTAAAACACACATCAAAATTCATGAAAAAGTGGGGACAAAAGGCTCACACTCTTTCCAGGTAAAAATTAAAGTCCTAGAAATCCAGCAAAGTTGCTGGGGGTCTCAAAGGTAAGCGAAACTAGCACATTTATGAGAATTCTCCCTAACGGGCAGCAGGGAAAATCCACACAAAAAGATAAAAAAAGACAATCGTCTGGCACATAGAATCAAAGGTGAAGAGAAGGATTTGGAAAAAGCAGTTCATTGAGATATTTTAATTACTAGACTATGAGGAGATTGGTTATATCGTTAAAAGATAAAGGAAGGAGGAAAGGGGAGAGCTAAGAAACCAAAGGTGGAAAAAACCTTACAAAACTGGGAGGCAGCTTTTCACACATTGTGGGGGAAGCTTGGTTACATTATGAAAGATAATTTAAGAAAGGGAAGCAAAAACTTCCAGACTTGGGATGGGAAGAGGAAGATTCCGAGTTATATATGTTTCATTTATTAAAGGAAAACACCTCACATATCACACACAATAACAAGCATGTGAATGATTTTCAAGGCCCCAAAGGGGGTTGTACGAGATGCTGCAACACACAGAAAATGGATGAGCGGAGAGCTCGATAAGGGAGATAATTAGGAAGAGAGAGTTGGAGGTAGTGCAGACACATGCCCCAGAAAAACCTTGTGGACAATGCAGAGAGTCTTGAACTTGATCCTTGCCACATTTGGGAGCCAATGAAGAGATTCCAGAGCTGGAGAAATACGATCCCTGGTCTTGAGGCCAAGGACAAGTCTTCCAGTTCTGTTCTGGATAAGTTGTATCGGACAGAGAGTAGAGGCAGGAAGATTTAGAAAGAGACTGTTGCAGTAGTCTAGCCTTGAGAGGACCAGAGATCTGGAGACAGTGAGCTTCTGGGGGAAAGTGAGGAAGGGAAGAATACCTCTGAGGAGGTGCAGCTGATAGTTTGCCTTCTTAGAGCGTCTGAAATGTGAGGAGAGAAGGAGAGGGGGGAGTCAAAATGACCCCAAGGTTCTTAGTCTCACAGGTAGGAGAAGGAAGAGAACCCAGAGTGAGTGGCCAGAGACGGAGGAAAGGAGGGAGCTGGTGTTCCGATGAGGAGGATCTCTGTCCTACTGGCATTGAGGCAGAGATCATTAGCGGCAAACCACATCCGGAATTGCAGACAGCCGGTTAGGAATGAGGAGGAGTAGAGGCAGCCTAGGGGAGCCTGAAAGAGTGCTGGGTGTCATCCGCATAACATTGAAGGTTGGAGCAGAGAGCAGCTATGTGGTGGGCGAGACGAGCCAGGTATTGGTTGAACAGCCAGGGAGAGGGGTTAGACCCCTGGGGAACACCACAGGTAGAGAGAGAGATAGAAGAGAGGAAGGACTCCAGTTGGACCTGAGAAGGTCGGTCAGTGAGAAAGGTGGTCAGCCAGGCCAGGGTCTCATCGGTAATACCCAGGTTATCACGGAGGCACTTGAGCAGGATGGCATGGTTGACCGTGTCAAAGCAGAAGAAAGATCAAGGAGAATGAGGACAGAAGGAAGGTTAGAAGCTTGGAGAGCAGGTCTTTACAGATGTTCAGGAGAGCACTTGCCATGCTTCTGGCTGCTCTGAAGCCAGACTGATGGTTGGTGTTAAGGTTGAGCTGGGAGATGGCCAGTTTTTCCAAGAGTTTGCCCAGGAAGGGAGTGATTGAGATCAGGCGATAGTTAGCCGGAGAGGAAGGATCGGCTGAGGGCTTCTTGAGGAGGATGTGCACAAGGGAGTGCTTCAGGGGGAGGGGAAAGTTCCAGTGGCAAAAGAGTGATTGCAGAAATCAGCCATGGCCGGAGCAAGAGTGTCAATGTGGTCCTTGATGGTTTTGGAAGAAAAGGGAAGAACCTGTTTTGACGAGACTTTCATGGATCGGACTTGTCTAGAAACATTGTCTGGGGTGAACAAGGGTAAGGAAGAGAAGGTAGGAGAAGAAGAGGCCACATGCGTGGAAGAGGTGGAGGAAGAGAGGGTGGACAGGATGTCCTGAGTTTTAGTGATGAAATGAGACGCCAAGGCCGTGCAGAGGGCCTGGGAAAGGAACAGGAGAGGTGGAGACTGCAGCGTGGTTGGCCAGCTCCTTGCAGATTTTGAAAAGTTTGGCCGAGTTGTTAGATGCCGCAGAAACACGGGCTTGGATGTGTGCTCTCTTCTTGGCGAGGATTGAGAGTCTGTACTGCCTTTGGAACAGGCCCCAGGTCAGTTTGTCAGAGGGTGCGCCATTGGCCTTCCACTCAGTCACCCTGCACTTGCGTTTCAGGCTGAGTCATACCAAGAGTTGCATTTGGATTTAGGCTTCAAGCATATCCTCATGATAGGGGCAAGTACATCAGGAGTGTCAGAGATGGAAAGATGGAGGTTGGAGAGGGCTATGTCAGGATTTGAGTGAGCCAAAGGTGCAGAAGAAGGAGAGAAAGCAGCAGCAAAAGCCTCAACTGACACACGCTTCATGGGTCGAATGACCAAGAAGGTAGGTGGCAGTGCTGGGTTCGGCTTGGCCTGGGGGAATAGAGAGAGATGGAAGGAAAGGAGAAAGTGGTCACTTCAGGAGAGAGGAGTGGTGAGAGGGTTGGAGAGGAGATCAGAACATCCAGGGTATGCCCTGCAAAATCGGTCGGGCCAAAGGGAAGAGTAGAGAGACAGAGGGAGTCACAGAGGTTGCAAAAGAGTCCTGCAGAAGGACAAGAAGCATCCAGGTGGATGTTAAGGTCTCTGAGGAGAAGTTAAGAGGTAGATGCAAGGATGGAGGAGGAGAGAGCCGCCCCTCAGAGAGGAAGGTGGCTACCTGGCCGTGTCGCCGGTAGATAGTGACCACAGTGAGTGAAAGTCCAGGAGAGAGGCAGAGAGCCTGCAGACCATGCATTCAAAGGAGGAGTAGTCCTGCGAAGGAATGAAAGGAGGGATCCACTCATGGAAGATCAAGGCTACACCCCCACCCGGGACGGTTGATTCTGGACGCAAAGAGGATCTTGTAGCCATCAGGAAGGAGAGTGTCAAAGCTTGTGACAGAGCTGGCTGTGAACCACGTCTCGGTCAGACCGAGGACATCCAGATTGAGTTCTTCCAGGAGACGGCAGATGTCCGAGGAGTGTTTGATAGCGAGGCGACGGTTGAGAGTGGGAATGTGGAGCAGGTTGCCACCTTTTGAAAGACATCCTTGGAGGGGTACACGTCGGAGGTACACCCTAAGGAAGTGTTGGAGGCGCACAAGGGTGGGCAGAGGAGGAAGGATGACAGTTCAAGGTAGCCAAAAAAGAGGAGGTGGGTGCCCAAGGGTTGGCAGAAGCAGGAGGCAACAGGGTGGCCGGAGAAGCAGCAGGGGAAGCTGTAGAAGGAGGAGGCCGAGGAGGAGGGAGAAAGAGAAGCCAAAGAAGGGAGAGAAAGGACAGCAGGAGAAAAAAGGAAGTTGATAAGGTGTGGGAAGCATATTTCAAAAGGAGGGTGGCCTGAGGGCCTTGGACCAAGACAGTGCCATTTAGGTAAACATTAATGATGGTCTTGGAGGAGTGAAAGGGGGTCAGGAGGGCCTTGCATCATGTGCCACTATTAATGGGTGAAGAAGAAAAAGGAGAAAGAACATACAATTGTGAAAGGGGAATAGGAGCGCCTCCCATCGGGTGCCACCATTAATGGGTGAAGGGGAAAAAGGAGAAAGAACATAAAATCTGCTTTTAGGCTGTTGCCAGTGCACGAGTGCTTTGCCGTGGCTTTATTTCCAATTTGAGTCAATTTTATTTTGATAAATGCTTCTCCATGGGCTGTGCCATTTCATGCTCGAACTTTGAACAAGTGAATTACTTTTTACAGTGGACTCTACAGAAGTCCTTGCCAGGGGTTTTATTGGTGCCTTATTTAGACAGAATTTTTGTTTGCAGGCCCGGAAGGATCCGATTTGCACAGCACAACCCTTAAAAAATGTGAGGAAATCATGGCAGGTCTAGGGATCCCATTAGCAAGTGACAAAACTGTGGGCCTACACAAGAGCTGTGCTTTCTAGGGATTGAAATGGATTCCAATAATAATTTTTAAAAAGGGAGACCCAGCTCGTCCAGAAAATTATCGGCCAATTGCACTTACCGACGCTGCTGCTCAAATATTTTCTATAATAATCATAAATCTTCTTGAACAACACATAGTTACCCAAGATCTTTATTCAAGGTTTCAAATCGGTTTCTGTAAAAAGGAATGAGTATGTCACTTAACGCGACAGTTATGGCTCATCTTCTGGCAAATCCTGTCTATATGGCCTTTATTGACATTACTTCAGCTTTTGATACGTCATCAGGGAAGTTTTATGGTGCAAAATGACTAGCTTTGGGATCCCAAAGGAATTAATATCATGGAACATGTAGCTACATATAGGTACCTCATATAAAATCAGAATCTCTCAAGAATGTGCAACAACCCTCCGGATTTCAACTCAAATTGGATTAAAACAGGGTTGCACCTTGGCTGCAACCCTTTTTTTTATCTCTACCTTAGTGATCTGGACCTTCAATGGGCCTCTCCAGAGATGTATGCGGTTAGGATCGGATCAACTAGATTACATTGGCTTGCTTTTGCGGATGACGTCATCCTTTTTGACGCCACTCTGTATGGTCTTCAAAGGAAACTGGATTTGTTTTCAAAGTTTGCCAATGATCATAATTTAAGTGTCATGATCTCTGCTTCCAAAAGGTCAGGGTTTTCCCAACTCCCTTGGAAGCAGATCCATAACCCAGGTTCCGAGTGCCAACAAGTCCCAATTGGGACCTTTTGGACCCAGTCCTGGCGCCAGTGGCACCAGGCTCATAAATATGCCCAGTCCCAGCACTGGAAGCGCCGGGCTCATAATGCTTGGGTGGACTTACCTGCAGCAGACCATGCTGTTTACTTGCCTGCCAGTTGAGCCTCTGATCCTCTTCTGTTTGGAACTACTTTTCCTGTTGGGTGGGGCAGGAGCCACTCCCTAGATTCAGAACACTGGAACTCTTCTGGAAAGCAGGAACTCTTTTCTTACCTAGGCGTGGCTGTGGAAGGAGACACCTAAGCACTACAGGAGGCTATTTAAACCACACCCGATGGATGAATCTTGCTTTGCGTTATTCTGCATCCTCTGTAGCAGAACGCTCATCGTGTCTTCTGCATCTGATCCTGGGCCTAAGGAAAAAGGCTTACCATCCTGAATCCAGTCTTCAGCAACACCTATAAAGACAAGAAAGAACAGGTTAGCATTACGGTCTTCAGTGACAGCTCTTCACTTACCTGGTCCATCGGCTGTCACCAACGCCTCGCGCTGCATTCCGGCATCTGAAAGACAAAGGCTTACCTACTCTTCGTGCGCTCCGGAGGTCTTCACACTGCATTCCGGCATCTGAAAGACAAAAGCTTACCAACTCTTCGCACGCTCCGGAGGCCTTCGGCGCTGCATCCCGCATCTGAAAGACAAAACAAGGTGCGTTTAAAGACATTGGGGAACTTTAATACTCACGTGCCATTACTCCTTTCCACATCTAACCCAGTGGGTATTCCGGCACCCTGCAGCCGCTCCGAACTTGTACCTGCAAAATAAAAAGACAGTTAGAGCGCATCGTGAAGCAGGCAACAAGCGCTTACTTACGTGCTTCCAGGCGCTTCTATTCATCACACGGGCTCCATCTTCAACTCACTTCAGCCCGTCATCCGCCATCGCCGGAACCCTGCAAAACGAGAGACATCATTACTAAAGACTTTAAAGACATTAGAATTACTCGAAACTTACCGTTCGTGCAGTAAACGACGGACAGCAGTCCTCTGAAGTCAAGAGGCCTGCTCCCCTTATCCAGTGAAGAAACTGGTTACAGCACCCTGCCCCGAGGCAGATGGAGAGCACAGCGTTCACTTACCTAAGGTGAGAGCGTTAACCTTTGGGGTTCTACAGGAGAAGAGAAAGGGAAGAAGAGAGAGACATTCAATAACCCAGTTCCTTAATCCCATATTTTCTATCTGCAGACATCTTACCCTTCGAGTCAGACATACAGTGCACAGAGGTCCAGCCCAAAGAGCCAGCCGTGTGTTACACATCACCTTTGAAGATACGGTATACGCCCAGTCAAGACCGGCGCCTCTACGGGAATCAGGTGAGCGTTACATTAAGTCTGAATGTTGAGAAAACAAAGATGCTTCTATTTGTGGCAGGGAAAAAAAATCTAATATTTTACTTGGACGATTGAAAAGGTGCCAATTGAGAGATGCAAGACTATGACCTATTTAGGTTATATTGTAAGCCATCTGTCATCCTTTAAGCATTGGTCGGACATATTGAACTAAAAATCTGACCTCTACTCTCGCAAATGAAGCTGATCTTTAACATATTTTTTTAAGTATTCAATATTGCTGATTATTGATTTTTTAACAAAGAAAGTGGAAGTGGTTATCTTATATTGTACAGATGTATGTGTATCTGATATCTATGAATGCATGAATAGGCTACAAGGACGTCTCTTGAAAACCACATTACATTTGGCTTTGTCTATACCAAATGTTGTGATTCGCTACGAATTTGGTCTCCTAGCCTTGGCAAGCCGTCTAAAATGGTGATCACTATGCACTTATGCTAAGATTTTGGAACCCCCTAAGAACTCCCTATATCTAGACCTTAATATAATAGCCTCACAAAGTGGCCTGAAATCATTAACCGCATTCATTAAAAGTATTAATGATATACTTTTAGACTTGGGTGTTACACAAGTAAATCTAAAGTCTCGTCCAGACTATGTAAAAAAGAAATTATACAAAACAGATTGGCTCATCTCTACTGATTTGTTAAGTACATATAAAACCTTTAAGGAATATGCTAAATACAGCAAGAAAAGAGTGCCACGTAGTAATTATATCCTTTCCTTTCCTTGTCGAACTACCCGAGATATGTACATATGTTTTAAACTTAAACAATTTCATACACGGGAGCGCATGTTACACTGGTTGGATGCGAACGGTATTAGTTCCACCACGACATGCAGATTCCCTAACTGTAATTAATGGGCTTGTTGAATCTCTTAAATATCTTACTTTGGAATGTACACATTTTACGGTGCAGCGACCAATCTATTTGAACACATTTGTGAATCCTGCATTTGTGGATTCCTACGACCATCTATGGGCGAGAAAGATGTTAGGAATTCACAAACCACTGATTTTTGCCCTTGTTCAGTTGCTCCGAATGATTGAAATAGAACAAAAAAACTCTGAAGAGAAATGTGTATAAATAACACTGAGTTGCTAATGAGCCACAATGATACTGAAGACTAATGGTTGCCAATTTGAAGATCATAGGTATTCGGAATTGTATGAAAATGTTTATTTTAGCTCTTTAATTGAAAGAAGCTTTGTTGTTTTTATATTTGTACCATCTTACTCTTTTGCACAACTGACAACTTATAATTAGCTTGAATTTTGCTTCCAGCATTGAGGAGAAAATGTTTGCACAATGTAGTTTGCACAGTAATATAAGTTAAAGCTATCTTGCATAGGAGAAGATCTATAATTGTTTACTAATTATTTTTCTTTTAACTGAATAAACTATTCTCTAAACTATAAGGTAGTCTGTGTAAGTTTTAATATTGCTCTTCTCTATATTGAACTTGGTTATTGATTTTGTCATGAATTTTGTACTTTTTTGTGTATTTTGCATGATCTTGTTTTTATTAAATATTGTAAAGGTTTTAACAAAACTATACACAATAAATTCATTTTTTTAAAAGCACCATCACATAAGGCTAGGAAGCAAAATCAGAAACAATGTGGAAGTTTGGGAGAACATTTAGAAAAATGTAATGGTAACGTCATCTGGCGCACGCCTTTGAATGAAAGCAGCAAAAGAGTCCTATTCACTGATGCTTCAGGTGACAAGGGTTTGGGGGTTTCCTTTGCTAACAAATGGTGCTCAGGGCTTTGGGCCACCCCCTGGCGGAACAGAAGTTGGACAAAAAACAATACTTTGTTGGAAATATGTCCTCTAGGGATGGCTATCTATATATGGGGCGCAATGCTAAGAAATGCGGAGTTGATCACCTGGTTAGACAACATGACAGTGGTACATGTTCTAAACAAGGGGTCCACTTCATATCAGCTTGTACTGACAGTACTAAGAGAAATACCTAAACGTGCTTTGAAGTACAACATAGTGATACAAGCCTGACTTATTACTGGCAGGAATAATGGCGCTCCTGATGCATTCTCGTTTTCAGCTAAAAACCTTCAGGACATTAAGTCCACAAGCAGAGTTGCTGAGGACAACTAAGTATGGAGGATATTAGAAGAGGTCATGTGAGATTACACACACACACCGGACAAGAGAAAGTGTGGAGCAAGGCACAAAACTGCACATGACCGCACCCAATGCACAGGTGCTGCAGGCACACCTGCAATCCATCCAGCAGCACCAGGTGAGCCCACAGGCATTTTGGGTGATCTGGCAAGAAATGCATTGGGCCAAAAAGCCAAGCTATACAGTAAATGCCTAAAGGAATTTGGGGAAATAACCAAGGTATGTAACATAAGAGATATCAAGGAAAGGCACATGAATGATTTTCTTGAATGGTCATTCAAACAGAATAAGAAAAAAGCTTGGGCATCATCCCATTTGATGGCTGTTAAGAAAGATTTCCCTTGGGTGCAATTTTCCCCCATTAATGGACACCCCCACACTTTTTGCTTTTGTTTGGCTAACCTAACCTGACTTTCAATGGCGCACAGGCTTCAGCTGCGCTCCTCTGGGATTTTGCTAATCTGTTATGAGAAAACTGACACGTCCTTCAGACTGTCAGTACTGAGTAACAATGTTTCCCTTAGTCTTTGATTATGTTGCTTTCTCTTGGTACGTTTTTATTTATGTGCCAAGAACCTTACAGTACCGTGCATAGGGGCCCTTTTGTTTAATGGCCCTAGAGACACTCTATGGATTTTTTGGTGATTGTACAAGTGTGCCTAGGACGAACTGGTGTCAGCAGTTTACTTGTATAGTATTTTGACTTTTTTTTTAACAAATCTTATTGCGCTTATTGCATTTGGCTCAAGACTGTGGCCAGTGCCGAAAATGGCTGTGCCACAAAGTGTTTTGTTCTGTCCTTTGGCCATTTTGTCCCTTTGCCTTCCCCCATGTTGAGCTGACCCGGGTATTCCTTATTCAGGCATGCAACCTCCCGTGAAAAACGCATCTTTTGCGGGCTCCTGCATGTCACGTGTGCTAGTGCCCAGGAAGAGGATTGTCACTGTCTGGTCCCAATCCACACTACTGGTGCCAGTATGTTTGGTATGCCTGAATGACTGGAACCACAGTGGGCCGTGATTGGACCACACCTGGCGTGAATGCAAGAGAGCAGATCTTTGGTTATCCCAGATTTGAGCGCAAAATGAATCTTGGATAAGAGATGGGGCTCTGCATCGATTCCAGGTTGATCACCTGAAGTTCACACCAAACTACAGAAGGAGCCAAGTATCCTGAAACGCTAAAGCAGACCTGTGGAACCGCCGGAGACGTGCTGGAAGGTTTGGCACCTTGAGCCCGCTGTTGTCCCGTCGGACCCCTGTTTTTGCATCGATCACTGAAGGCCTGCAAGGGCACTTCAACCCTTTGAAGTAGTGGAAACAACTACTCTTGGCATCTCCTGATAACCCTCTATTAGAGCCTCTTCGGAAGTGTTTCTGGGCAAACCAGTGAACTGACCAGCTCAGACCCAGGGTGCCGCCTAGGAGTGCTGCCATCCCGAGTTGACACTCGAGACTTAAGGAATCGCCAGCTTGTGGTCCTGGGACCTTTCCCATCAAATTTTCTAGTCCTAGCTCCCGTGGGTCGCGATTTAAGAGTGTGCGCCACACCGAGAGAATTTGCAGTCCCTGTGTCGCCCTGCTGTGGTGATGGTCATTGTAGAAGCCCTGAAAAGATACTCAATTTAGTTGGGCTAGCCCACTGTCCCTTGCTTTTCCTGAAACTCGAAAGTTTCTCTTCCTGCAAGGGTAGATCCTCCTTGAATAGTAGGACACTGTTCTTCACCTCAAGCCCCTTCCTGAATGGCTACAGCTCCCTGAAGAGGACCCACTTTCTCTCATACGCACTACCGTGTGTTTTCAACGCACTACTGCACTTTTGAGCATAAGACTCCCTCCTTCGTTGGCCTGAACAGCTTAAATTAAGGATCGATGCTGAAGAGCTGCCTAATATGCTATATTTGTGTTAACGTGCCCTTCTGTTGCAGGTTGTGGTTGTGTTTTCCCCTTTACCGTATTAGACGAAACGTAATTGTATATATGGTAATTTGTCAAAGGTGTGTGTGGTAACTGCTTGATATTACTTTGGTGTATTCATGTTTAATTATTAAGGCCTTTCATAAATGTATATTTATTTTTTATATAGACTTGTCTACGCCTATTCTGTGGAGTTTTACTTGTGTTCTCATTGTGGACTTCCGATCACTCTTGCCCCTCTTGAGAATAAGCCTTGACCGCCATCCAAGCTACCGTGAATGGTCTGGCTTGTCCAGAAGGTTCCTCTGTTCCACATAACTAGGGTGGCCGCCTAAACTTCTGCCCACCTGTTCAGAGTTTCAAAATCCATCATAACAGCGGCAGTCTCCTATTATATTAAACTAGCGGTGGGGGGGAGTTGGACCCTACTCGGTGCTCGCTTACAAGGTATGTCCGAAAAGGCTGGGCCAGATTGGAGGGAGTCAAGAAAGACACAAAGCACCCCTTAAACTTCTTTGAGGAGGTAAAACATTTAATAGACATCTTACATAAAGAATGCAATGACCCATAAGGAACAGCATTATTCAGGGAGGCCTTCACGCTAAATTATTTCGGGACATTTAGGATCAGTGAAATAGTGGCGGAAGAGGAAGGCTTAGCATTAGGTATATTAATTTGGGCAAAGAACGACAGGTTAGCAGATCTGTTAGGGACCAGGGACCCTCCTCCAGAATTTCTGATAATACATTTAGGAGGCAATGATTTGACACAGTTTGGTCGGAAGGAACTCTTGGCTGAAATACGCTGTTGGATGCAGTCAGAGGTCATGATATACAAAATACTACCTAGATATCACTGGCAGGGAGCCAACTCAAATAAAGCGGTGCACATTTCCAGAAGGAAATTGAATGAAGCATTAAATAACTTTTGCAAATACACCAGTCTCAAGTTTATCAAACACGGGGCACTTTTTTAAATAACAAAGATTTTTTCCACCAAGACCGATTCATCTTTCGATAGCGGGCATGGTATTCACGAGAAACATTGTTTGGACATTAGCAGAAAGAAGATGTATATATGGTACTTTTGGAGGTACCGGATAGCCCGGGTACCCTCTCAGGAGTGGTGGCATGGATCAGCCTCTAGTTGGCGCTACAATGGAGAAGGGCCCCCGCTCACCTGATCCCATGATGCCCAAAAGCATATATTACATTTTTATTATGAGTATTATGCTTGGCACCATAAAGCTTACGGCCTATGTTTTCCCACCTTATCTCATTTATGGGGTTATTACAAATGTATGTATTTTTGTATTTATAGAGCGCACTACAGCCCACAGGCATCGAGGCGCTATGAGGAGACGTAAGCAGGCTTGATTCAGGGTTACAAGAATGCGCCCAACACAGAAATATTTAGTACAGAGTGCTTGGTTACAGTTATTTAGGACAGTTTCAGGCAAAATAATGAAGCAACATATGGAACAAGAGTATTGTCACACAAAGAGCCTAGTTTTGATGGCTTTCCTGAAGATTGCATGGGAGTGAATGCATGCCATGTATGGTTGAGGGGGTTTACTTTTTACATACACCTTCATGCTCACTATAGTTTCCTGCACTATGCCGCTTCCAGGCTTAGTGTAACACCCTCCTCCCGCTTGCCTCGTGGCTGGGCCATATTGGGTGAGGGTTTGCAGAGCGGGTTGCTTGTGTTTTGTGGTGTGCTGGCTGTTGGCCATGCGTTGCAGTGTATGCGAGACAGCGTCCCGGCAGCTGTGTGTGCACATGGCCCAGTGATTGGTTTGTAAGGGGGGGGGGCAGGCAGGGCCAGGGCATGCCTGAGATGCTGCATGCATAATGAAGGCACCAGTGAATCTTCTCCCCGAGAACATGACCTGAGGAAGCAGTCGTGAAAAGCTAGCACTTGGTGTAGGGCAAGCGCTGTGGGTGAAGGGGGGGTGGGGCTAAGCAGTCTAGTTTTCCTCTTCCATGGCGTAGCAAGCACACTCCATCCTCCATGCAAGAAATGCTATGGAAAGCGGGAGCATAGGATGGCTCGGGACCGACTTCCAGCGTTCGCCTGGTAGGTTTCGAGATTGTTACTGTGATGGCCAGTATATGAATTGTCAGTAGTAACATGTACCTATGTGGCAATATCAGGGGTGGGCTAATATGCAGGACTTGCTCGTCCGCTCATAATTTCCCCTCTTCAACCCCATGTCTGATTTTCAACAATACTCTGTCTTATAAGATGACTTGAAAGGTACACATACCATAGCAAAGTACCACTCAAATAATCATTACAAAAATATGTTAAGCAAAAGTTGTACAATGTAGGCATTATTCCCCCATCTAGACAGAGAGACTTCAAATACCAGAATGCAATGGGGAAAATGCAAAAATGGCCTTTGGATTTTGGAAATGTATTTTCAAGGTGCACAGCAGCTTGTATTGCCTTGCAATCTGGGACTTGTAGTTTGCCATTCGTGGTTTGATAGTTGCCATTATTTTCTTTTGACTTATGTTCCTGTAGGGATTTTACATGTTGTCACGTGGCTTTATTATGCATTTGTGATTTTGTGAGTAAACTATATGGGCCTGATTCATGGAAGTGTTTTATAATGGGGCAATCCCATGGGAAAACGTTCCATGAATCCGGCCCTATAAGACATTATTACTGGAGGCCTTGAAATCCAACTATTTGAACTGAGTCAATCTGGGAAGGCATGTGGACACATTTGAAGAGTGGATTAGGATCCCTGCTTTACTGTTCAGTCAACGTTTGTGATCCTGGCCCCCCACCCCAGGGTATATACCTAGCAGAATAGTATAAAGGGCACAGTTAACACAGAAAATATTGAATGAGGACAGAATAGAGGAGAAAAGAAGGATGCCAGCAGCAGGGCGGTGTCTTGATATTGGGCAAAATCTTCCTCGGGGCCAGCCCTTTGAGAGCAAAAATACCCAATTCAGCCCAAAATACAGGTTCTATTGTGCTGAGCAGTGATCTCATGCTAGTGACAAATGACACCCTCAAAGCTTTAGCATATTTATTCTAAGCAGTGAATTTCATATACATTTGGGATTCAAGTTACAGAATATTACAAAGCATAACACTTAGAGCAATGCAAAATATAGTGAAACATGGAACTTAGATAAACATAGAGAAACATAGAGAAATATAGAGAAACATAGAGAAACACAGTCTTACGTCCCTTTAATCAGCACTGGGGAGACCTTGGGCCCTCATAAGCTAGCTGTAAACAAGCCCCGCTCAGAGGACAATGCTGAAGGACACCGTATGAGCCAATGCCGGGCACCTGTTTCTGCACGAATCAAGTCCACAGGCGATCTCCCTCTGATCCATGTGTGCATGGATATTTTATAACTTCTTGCTGTCAGTCACCATGACGCACAGTTCCAGAACTTTCCCTGTGCAACTGGCTCATGGAAAAAACCCAGCTCTCTCTGAGATGCTCCCTGCTCGCTCCTACCCCCTCCCTTGTTCCCATCTGCGCTGGCTGAGGAATGTCTTATCAGTACCTTCCCAGAGAAAAGGAAGATTAGCTTGGAGCCAGGGCTAACGTTAGTGAGGCTGAATATTCTAAGGGAAGCAGGGATGTATTAACCCCATCTGCAAGCTCTAAAAGGCATGCACTCATAGCTTAGTGTTTATAGCGCTTAAGACTGGCTATCTAAGCGCTATATAGGTGCCATGATGTTCCAAACACTCCAAAAACCTATTAGCTACATAGCTGGGGGCCCTCCCTGCCTGTCATATTCCTTGTAGCTCACTACTGCATAATGGAAGTGCTACAACAGACTACTGTCAGCATTTTTAGCACATACTTTGAATACACTATTGGCTTTCAGCGGCTAATGCTGTCATCTAAAGCCCTGATTGGCAAGGTTGCAATTTCGTGTATCACTACAGGCGGTGGACGTGCCCAAGGTGGTGGGCGTAGGTAACCCTACACAGCATGGTTCCAGAAACGCAGACTAAGATGAGCTTGGACAGCCACAGTGAAATGCATGGCTGTTGTTAAATCCCATCTGGTGTTTGACATGGTGACCTCCCTTAGCGGCTCATGGCATTGTTGCCAGGTTGGGGATGAACCTCCCGCAATAGGTTGCCATCCCAAAGAAACTGCGTACCTCTGTGGGTGTTGTCAGGGGGATGGGGAGGTCTCCTTTATGTCCGCAACATTTTGTGGGCCGGCCGACACTCCCGCACTGTTGAAGACATACCCGAAGAATATTATTTCCTCTTTCAAAAACTTGCATTTGTCACAGTGGATTGTTAGGCCTGCGGTCTCCAGCCTACTGATCCCCATTTCGAGGCGACGCATGTGTTCCTGCTTGTCGCTGGCGTGGATGAGGATGTCCTCACTGACATTCAGCGCCCCTGGGATTCCCTGGATTACTTCCTGGATGGCTTTCTGGAACACCTCTGCTGCTCAGGAGATGCCAAAACTCAGTCTCTTGTACCAGCGTAGACCCAGGTGTGTTGAGAAAGTGGTAATGTACCTTGAGTCGCGGTGTAGTTTTAGCTGGTGGTTAACAGCGTTCAGGTCGATTTTCGAGAAAACTTTCGACGCTGTGAGGTCCATAATTATCTCATCTAGCGTGGGGGTGACATGACGCTCCCTTTTGTTTGCTGCATTTGGTAGGCGCATGTCGATGCAAATTCTTACTTTCCCTGGTTGCTTCGTCTTCTTTGTTGCCACCATAGGTGAGACCAAGGGTGTTGGTTCTGTGACTTGCTCAATGATGCCTGCCTTTTCGAGTTCTCGTAATTCCTTTCCGGACAGGTGCCCCTTCTGGCTCACCTTCATCTTCTGGATCCTCCTCGCCAGACCCTTCAGGTTGCCCCTTGGGCTCTCGACTCGGGGTCGCTTCTCCCCTGTTCTGGTGGCTCGCAACGTCCGGTGGCAGCTCTGCCTTCGCCTGGGACTGTCTGTCTCCATCGTCCACATTTGTCAGGGCACCCTCTTGAACCACAAAGCATTCCTGGTGGTCCACTGGTGCCCTTGTGCCGCTGTCACCATAGTTCCTTCCGTTCGGGTCACTGTCCAGGGTGCACAGTCTTATCGTGTTTCAAGTTTGGTCTTTGTGGGGTTTCGCAACACCAAAATGTGATCACAAACCTTGTGTCCCGACCTTCTTGCGTGCCTCCTGACACTCATGTGTTCGTTTGCGTCCTACGTTGAGTGAGGTCGCTGTCAAAGGTGACTACTCCTCTGCTTGGGTGGTGTGGTATAGACGAGTTTGCCAATGTCCCGTACATGAGGCCACCGGGGGTAAACCGGTGGAGCTGTGGGGCGTCACTCGGTAGTTCTGCAGGAATTGATATAGATCTGCTTTCCAGGGGCTGGTTTGAGCCCTGGATATGCGTAGCACCTTGTTGGTCCGCATGAACCTCTCCATGTCCCCGTTCACCTGTGGCCACCTGGGCATGATGTTGTGATGTTTGATGGGAAAATCGTCCAGGTATTTCTTGAGCTCCGTCCCCTGGAATGGCGGTCCATTGTCACTCTTGATACTTCTTGGCAGGCCATGTGTAGCGAACATCTTCTCAAGTGCAGGTATCATGGTCTCCGCTGCTGTCGAGGACTTGGTATCATGAGTGGTTGTCGATGGCCACCAGCAGATAGCTTCCTTCATGTACCATGCAGAAATCGACGCTGATGGTGTCCCACCTTTATGACCCATGCTCCGCTGACTGTATAGATTCAGGGTTAGGAGGTGCTCCTGTGATTTGGCAAGGGAGGCAGGATGTAATGATCTGCTCAACCTTGGTGACAATGTGCCGAAACCACACTCAGTGTCAAATCTTAGCTTTTGTCCTGACCTGGCTTTTGTCCTGACCATACCCTAGTGTCCTTCGTGCGCCAGTGCCACGATTCTGTCTTGCAGGCTGCTGGGGATCACGATGTGGGCTCGCCTCAGGATCAACCCTTCGCTGGTGATGGACAATTCCTGTCGTACTGGGAACATGCCATTGAGGAAGTCTCTGGCTGCCGGTGTGCGGTTGTGTACATGGCGGAGGAAAGACTTCCACTCGCCCGACATGATGGTGTTCTTGACTATTTCGCAGCAAGGGTCACTGTGCGTGGCTTCCACAATGTCTTGGATGCTGACTGCCTTGGGCTTCATGGTGTGAATGATTTGGCATATGTGCTTTTCCGTCTCCTCTGCTTCACTCGCTTCCCTTAAGGTCGCGGCCCTCGAGTGCCTGGATAGGAAATCCGCCGGATTGTCCGTGCCCACTTGGTAGGCCAACTTGAACTCATATTGCGGGAGGTGGAGCAGCCACTTCCCAATTCTGACCAGAGGGTGTGATGCTGAACCTGTGAAGATCTGGATGAGTGGCTTGTGATTTGTGTAGGCCTTACATTTCTGTCCATAGAGATAGATGTGGAAATGGTGGCAGCCCCACAGCACTGCTATGGCCTCCTTCTCGATGTGCGAGTACTGCTGTTCATTGGGCGTGAGGGCCCGGCAGGCATATGCGATGGGCTTTGTTTCGCCTGTCCGTGATATCTGAACGAGAATAGGCCTAAGGCCAACAGGGCTGGCATTGACGTATAGTTCCGTTGTCATCGTTGGGTCATAATATGCCATTGTTGTTTTGGCTGACAGGGATGTCTTTATCCGCTCGAATGCCTCCTGGCATTCAGAGCTCCAGTCCCATTTGGTATTCGACTTGTTGAGCTCCCTTAGCATCCCAGACATTGTTGCCAGGTTGGGAATGAACCTCCCGCAATAGGTTGCCATCCAGAAGAAACTGCGTACCTTTGTGGGTGTTGTCGGGGGAGGTCTCCTTTATGTCTGCAACCTTTTGTGGGTCGGTCGCATTGTTGAAGACATACCCAAAGAATATTATTTCCTCTTCCAAAAACTCACATTTGTCCCGGTGGATGGTTAGGCCTGCGGTCTCCAGCCTGCTGATCACCATCTCGAGGCGACGCATGTATTCCTGCTTGTCACTGGTGTGGATGAGGATGTCGTCACTGACATTCAGCACCCCTGGTATTCCCTGGATTACT
This sequence comes from Ambystoma mexicanum, assembly GCF_040938575.1. Classification (NCBI taxonomy): domain Eukaryota; kingdom Metazoa; phylum Chordata; class Amphibia; order Caudata; family Ambystomatidae; genus Ambystoma; species Ambystoma mexicanum. Next base: position 376,998,557 of record NC_090938.1, read on the forward strand.
TCCTGGATGGCTTGCTGGAACACCTCTGCCGCTCAGGAGATGCTGAAACTCAGTCTCTTGTACCGGCGTAGACCCAGGTGTGTGGAGAAAGTGGTAATTTACCTTTAGTCGAGGTGTAGTTTTAACTAGTGGTAACCAGCGTTCGGGTCGATTTTCGAGAAAACATTCGCCCCTGCGAGGTCCGTAATTATCTCATCTAGCATGGGGGTGATATGATGCTCCCTTTTGATCGCTGCATTTGGTAGGTGCATGTTGATGCAAATTCTTACTTTCCCTGGTTGCTTCGGCATTCTTCGTTACCACCATAGGTAAGACCCAGGGTGTTGGTCCCGTGACTTCCTCAATGATGCCAGCCTTTTTGAGTTCTCGTAATTCCTTTTCGACCAGGTCTCTCATGTGAAACAGAGTTCGCCTGTGGCATACCGCCCAGGGCTGTACCGTCTGGTCGATGTGAAGCTTAATGAGTTTGACTTTCAAACATCCGATGCTGTTGAGGATGCCCGGGTACTTCTTCAGGAGGTTGGTGATGTCCGTTGAATCTGTAATGTCACAGATGAAACGGATAAGTCCTAGGTCTTCTGCTGCATCCCCACTAAGCAGGCATTCAATCCCTGCATTGACAAAGTATATCTTCAACAGGAGGAGTCTGTCACCCCTGCTTAGTGTCGTTCTGAAACGTCCTTCCACTGGTAGTGGTGTCTTGCATCCATAGGCAAACGGGAGTGTTTCCGTTGGCCTGAGGTCAGGTCGGGGACGCAGTGTCCAGAACATAGTTGACAGCATGACATTCACTGATGCTCCGGTGTCTATTGTCATTTGTGTCTCCTGGCCCTGTATGGACACAAGGCATTTGTGTCTTCTCTGTTTTTTTTTCTGGCTCCATCGTTCTGTGTTCAAGTGCTGAGATCAAATGGACTTTTCTTCTTTTTCTCGTTGCCCATGTCCCCGCATCAGTCGCTGGGTCGCCCTCATCATCTCCGGATTTGTCTGTCGACGAGTTAGCGGCCTCTATGCGGCGTGTGTGTGCTTGCTTCTTTTTCTTGCAGAAGGCTTTAGCTTGTTGCGATTGGGGTTGTGGGTGTTGCGGCTGCCCTGAGGATCTGCAGACACGTGCGTGGTGGTCCTTCTGGCCACGTGCCCCACACATGGTTCCTTGCGCTGGGCAGTTTCTCCTTCCATGGCGTGGACAACCACACCATTCGCACTCAGTGGGACCTGGGATCCTCGGTTGCCCCCGTGGTGAACTGTTCATCTCATTGTAGTCTTCCCTTGGTGTTTGTCGGTTGGCGATCTGTGCCATCATTGCTGTCGGTGTGCCAGTTGCAGCTTCTGTAGCGTGGTGCCCATGTGTGCTGCCCTCGTGTGTGGCAGCTCTCTTTGGCACCCATATTCAAGGATCCTGGCTATGGGAATGCCCTTTTCGGCCAACAGCATCCTGCGCAGTTTCTCGGAGTACATGCCGTTGATGATCTGGCACCTTATTTCCTTCTCGACATTGTCGAATTCACACGAGTGCAAGTTTCCTGAATCTTGTGTGGTAGGTGTCCAGTGTTTCATCCTCCATCTGTATTGTGTTGCAGAAATTGAAGGTTTCGTAGTCTGGATTCAACTGCGGCATGAAATGTGCTGTGAGGGCGTCTTTGGCCAGTTGGTAAATGTCCACCCCATCGCCAATGACCAGTGTGTAAAAATGCACAGGACGTCGTCGCCCACGTTGACCAGAAGACGTGACCTAATTTTCCTGGGCATTGTAATATCCTTATAGTCCATCGCCATCTTGAACATTTGGATCCATAGCATCCAGCAGGGTCCCACTGATGATGGATCAGTGTAGGGGTCAAAAGGTCCCAACACAGCTGTGGTCCCACCATGAGGACGAGGGAACAGCACTGGTGGCGTCAGCGAGGCGGCAATCCTTGATGTTGTGCTGGGCCTGGGAGTGGAAAGGCCAGTCACCAAGATGTTCTTTCAGGTGGCGCAGTGGTGCTCCTTGTGCTGCTTGGCGTGAAGTATGAGGAGCAGAAGAAAACACATTCCCCTGTGACATCCACTGAATCTGGGTACACTCTGTGGATGTTTGAGTGTTTTGGGAGGGGAAAAATGTTTTCTTTTTTTTCTTCTTTTATTTGGGTGGGGAATGGTGCCCCCACCTTGTCCCCAAAAAAGATTCGCCCTTGCCCTGGATGTGTGAGCTGAGTTACAGCCTGGGAAACTAATGCTGCTGTGCGTGTAATCAGTTCCTCTTCGCCAGTATTAGTTCCCTTCCTGCCGGTGCTGCCAGCAGAGGAATAGAGGATTAGGTCCTGCGTCGGGCCTGGCAGAGGAGCGGAATAATGGACACGACACGCTTGCTCTGGCTTGTCCCCGGAACTGCCTGCCTTCCGGCAGGGCGAGCCCTTTATTGTTTGTGCGCCTCACGTCACTGCGCATGCTGGACGTGAGGCGTATGTAACAGCGGTGACACGAGGCATCATAGCTGTAGAACCGAAGAGTATCAGTTGCAGACACGAATTTGGGGGGAGGACGCATTAGTACTAGATCCCTTTCTCCCCAAGGCAAAGAATCTAAGTGATTTGCCCTCAGCTGAAACTACCGCAGGCAAAACGTTCGCATGAGAAAGGTGCAAACTACCAAAGGTTTGCACCTTTCTCATGTGAACACATACATACTAACACCCCCCACCATAAACAAACCCCACTTACCTTCATCTTCACTCTGGGTTCCTGCAGCGCCAGCTCCCTTTCACATCCGTGACCGGGAACCAGCGCTACAGGGTCCTTTTCTTTTTTTTTTAACTGAGGGCTGTGGGGGTGTCCCCCGCTCACTATACCATAAAGTATAGTGAGCAGGGTAATGCGGGGGACACCCCCGCAGCCCCTCTTTCTTTTTTTATTATTTATTTTTATTTATTTATTTTTAAACGAAGGCTGCGGGGGTGTCCCCCCCGCAACCCCTGCTCACTATACTATACTATGAAGTGTAGTGAGCGGGGCGATGCAGAGGACAGCCCCGCAGCCCATGTTTTTTTTTTCTTCCAATGCAACCACCAAAGGTTCAAACTTTTGGTGTTCGAACCTTCGGTGGTAGCATTTTTAGAACTTTTGGTCCTTGCGACCATTTTTTTACAGTAAAATCGTAATCGTCCTATACCAAGGCAAGTGTGTGCAGAGGAGTGGGGTGCTCTGGCCGGGGCGACTAGGAGGGGGGGTGTGGAAGGCAGTGGGGCATGCGCAGAAGTAGGAACGCTTTCTGCGCTCAGTTGGTAGTGACTCCAAAGTACAGAGGATGAGAAGGAAGGTGAACAAAAGTGGGGGGAAAAGGATACTCAATGGTACCCGGACAACGGAAGGAAGCGGTGTCGGCTTCCCAATGAGTTTAGGGACTTTCTGGTCGAAGTGAAACGACTAAGGTGAGGAGGGTTCACCACCAAGGGGTGTGGCTGGCTTGGGGCAAGCAGGTTTGGCGCACTAGATGCCCGATGTTCTCCTAAGAGCAGAGGATTAGAAAGATAACACAAATAGGGTAACGTGCTAACAAGGTGGTGAGGGGGTGATCATGGACTCCATGTACTTGGTAAAACAAATGATCTGAGGGAACGCTATTAAACGGGTGGTCAGCTTAGGGCAAACCACTTGGCTGGCTTGGGGCAAGCAGGTAGGGCACACTAGATGCCTGATGTACTGCAAGGAGCAGAGGATCAGAATGCTGACACAAAGGGGGTAATGTGATAACAAGGTGGTAATTATGGACCCCATGTGCTACATAAAACAAATGATCTGAGGGAAGGCCATCACAGGGCTGGTCGACTTGGGGCAAACGGAATCGAAAAGGAGTGCGTAAGAGGGCAAGGGACCTGAGGGAAAGGAAGAACTGTGTAAGAGATCAATGCACCTGGGAAATGGGGAATTAGCTAAGTGGTCAAGAGACCTGGGAAAAGAAGAAATGAGTAAGAGGGCAAGGCATATGGGGATATGAATAAGAGGTGCAGGAGGGCATGCCGCCGGGGCAACCAGGAATTGTTTAAGAGGCAATGGGGGATGGCGTAATAGGTTAAGAGACCTGGGAAATGAGGAACTGAGTAAGGGGTCAAAGCACCGGGGAGAAGTGAATGGTGTAGGTGGTCAAGGGACCCGGGCAAGGATGAAATGAGTAAGAGGTCAAGGTACCCAGGGTAACGAATAGCTGTGTAAGAGGTCAAAGCACCTGGGAACGGGGAATCAGGTAAGAGGTCAAGAGACCTGGGGAATATGTAAAAAGTCAAAGCATGGCTGCTGGAAGACCCAGACAGAATTCGAGTCACTACGTGGCAATAACAGGCTTTCTAATAGGGCAGATACTGCGTGTGTCCCCCGTCGAGTTTGAGGCCGTGGCTGGAGACTATACCCGGATGTTACATTGTGGATGAGCGGGGAATGCAGGGGGCGAGAAACGGCCTGTGACACTGCCAGATACAGGCTTAATAGTGAGTTTCATGCAAGTACTTGCGAGCCCCAGTGGGGGATATATATATGCCATACTGCCTAAGGATGGCCAACTGTCCTGGATTTCGCAGGATTGTCCTGCAATTAGGGGCTCTGTCCTGCGTCGAGACAACCTGCGTCCCGCACAACCACTCTGCAAACTGAAGTGGCCATGTACACAGCACGGCGCTGCCGCCTGCTGCTTTCTTTCTCGGGCGGCTCTGCAGCCCTAGCTCCTTTTGAGCCTCCAGGTCGAGCTGTAACGCTCTGACACCTGGCTTAATTGAAATGCTAATGCTTTGTTCCTGGGGTCATGATGGTCATGTTTGCAGTTAAAAAACATGACCATCACCTCCCAAGGACAAACCATTTGCATTTCAATTAAGCCAGGAATTAAGAGCCATTAAAAAAGAATTTACATTTAAAAAAGGGGCGGCCAAACGTGAATGACATGATGTCATCACCGCCTTATGGGCAAGTGTCCCGAGACAGACTATCAGAGAGTTGGCCACCTTATAATAACTGCTGCTCACCATTGAATCGCAGCCCTAATAAAAGCACGGGACAGAAAGCATTGCCGGCTGGAAACAAACGTGCATGGGCCGACTTGAAAGCGGCGAGTTGGAGCTAGATGCAAACGTGCACTTCGCTGACCCTGAAGCGGTGGGTGGGTGGTGTGTAGGACTGAGGTCGGGAGCTCTGTAATAAGGGAGGAGCGGTGAACGGAGCAATTCGAACCAGCCCTTGATATTTCAAGACACATCCCATTTGATGCCCTGATGGTCCCGTGGGACCTATTGGATTGTGCAGCTCTGGACAGTAAACAAAAATAGCACTTGTTTGAAGCGAGACACTTTTATTGTTGGATGGGATACAGCGCAGTGCCTTCAAGAGGAGGAGCTACCTTCAGAGGCCCAAGTGTGACGTGGTAGGGTATAAGTGTCTCGTGAAGGCTGAGGTTTGGACAGTAAGTGCACCAGCAGGAGAAGTGTATAATGTATAGATGCAGGTCAAAAAAGTGCAAGGAATACAGTGCTTAGAAGGTAGTGCTTGAAAGGGGGAGGAGACAAATGATTACCAACTGAACATAAGCCTATGGAGCCAGTAATATATATGCTGCTTTTAGTTGAGCACTAAAGTGATTGATGGTGGATGTCAGCAGTGGAGCGAAAGAAGGAGATGATCAGTTTCAGTCAGGTATTGGGGGCACCTTCCTCTAAAACAAGCCACCGAGGAAGGTCAACGGATCAAATATAAAGCAAAGGTGTTTGGGTGCAGAATCTGAAGGTTCAAGCAACGCAGAGGTGTGATAAGATAGCCTCTGACAGTGGGAGCTGGCGGCGATGGACATTATAAATAACGGAGTGTGTGAGTAGTTGATAACTTACTGCAAGCTAATGCCAAAACCTAAAGACAACGGTACCCAATCTAAAAGGAGGCAACCGCATGCTGAACAGGAGGGGCAGCTTGAGAGGTGCTGGAAACAGAGTGGAGAAATGGAAGTAGGACCTAATAAGAAGGACCTTGCAGAGGGGGCAAAAGGGGATACTTCGGAAACAAGTGAAATGGCTTTCAGATGCCCTCAAAGAATGTCTACGACAGATGCAAGAGAGACTAACGGACAACTTTTAGAAGCAATTAAGGTCCTTGGGGGAAGAATTGAAATTTTCATTAGCGGAAGTCAAGGGGGAATTGAAAGAACTGGGTGAAAGAATTTATGTTACTGAGCAAGGCATGTCAGAGACAACGGGGGGTCTGGCAAAATAGTGAACTCCTAGAACAATTAGCAAGAGTCTCACACAACTTAGAAATACAAACTGAAGATTTGGAAAATCGTTCAAGGAGGTCTAATATCCACATCAAAGGGTTGAGTGAGACAATCGCAGATTCTGAATTGAAAACTATGGTTCAACAATGTTTTGGAAATTTGATAACAGGGGTTCAGCCGGATGACATAGGGATTGATCATGTCCATAAAGTGGGTCAGAGGAGGAGAGTATCTGGTGCTAGGCCCAGAGATATTGTCGTTGCAATATATTCATATGCTTTGAAAGAGAATATTCTACAAGCAGCAAGAGAAACAGAAGAAGTTAAAATAAACGGGATGCAAATCCAGTTGTATCAATACTTGGCATTGGTGACGTTACAAAAACGAAGGACTTGAGTCAGGTAACACGTGCTTTGGTGACGAAGCTGATTCGGTATATATGGACATTTCCGTTTGGGCTGTTATTTACTTTGGAAGGGATACAGCATTGCATAACAACATGTGCTGAGGGATTGGCATTGCTGAATATCGAGGAAGACGAGAGGCATGGAGAGAGGCGAGCAGGGCCTGCTACTCAACGAGGAATGCGACAATGGGATTGGTCCATGGTAACGGAGAAGATGGGTAGTCGTGGAGAAAATGTAAAAGGTCCTCGGGTGAAAGGACAAGGTGGAGGGGTGGAAGAGAGGGGTGAAGGCACTTCCTGAAAGCAGAAATACATGTTGAATTAAAGAAAGGGTCGGGGTAAATTTAGACAATTACTGGTTTAAGACACGACTGGGGTGGGGGAAAAGTGGAGGATGTCTTGGAATCCAAGGGAGGTGGTAGGATACTCCTGAGAGGGGGTGTCCCCAGGTTTTACATTGGGCCTCAACTCGGGGGATAACTCCGGGAGATATCATAGAATAAGGGTCCTGGGAAGGGAAGTGGGGGGGTCAGTTAGGGAGGTGGGATGGGGGTAAAGGCCGGGAGGGGACAGATTACTAATGGAAGGAGTAATTATACCTGTGGGGGAAGTACCTGAAGTTGAGAAGGAACTTTGTTATATTTTGTACATTCTAAGTTATAACGTATAATGTTAGGGGGTGGAACTCCACGGTGAAGAGGAGAAAGGTAGAAACTATAATCAAAAAAGAAAAAGTGGATATTATAATGCTACAAGAGACACACATTAGGAAGGTAGATAAGTCAGATGTTTTCTAGAACATACCAATCCAACGCAGTGGGGAAGACCTTGGGGGTAATGATGGGACTTAGAGACTCATTAAAGGTAACGGTAGTGTGACATAAAGTGGACACAGAGGGAAGATATCTGTTTGTGGTACTGCAAATGTCACATAGACTGATCAATTTGGCAACGGTGTATACGCCGAATACGGGTCAAGAGGCATTTTTGTGGGAAGTTGTAAGTAAGTTGTAAGATTTTGCAAACGTGGAAATAATACTAATGGGAGATTTAAATATGGACTGGTATGCCAAAGTGGACAGGAGTGGAGGTAGAGGGAAAGGAACAGTACAACTATCACAAGTATTGAAAAACTGTTTTGTAAATATAACATTGCGGGATGTATGGCGGATGTTGAGAGGAAATGAAAAGGGATACACGTGTTTCTCACATATATATCAATCCCTCTTGAGAACAGATTACGTATGGGTATCGGCAAAATCGTTGGGAGAGGTGAGAGAAATAGAGGTGGGATCTATAGCTTTGTCAGATCATGCTCTCCTAATGGTTCAGTTTAGACGTTTCCTTGGGAATTAATATCGGATGAAGGAATGGCTGAGAAAATAAGAGGTAGAATAGAAGAATATTTCTCCATTAAAATTACCCAATCAGTCCCTTTTGAGGGAATCTGGGATGCTTTTAAGGCAGTGCTTCAGGGAGAGCTTATAGCACTTAAACTTCAGCGAGAGAAAGAGAGGGCTAAGTTAGATCTGGACCTGGAGACCCAAGTGCAGGATATTCAAATAGCTATAGCTAATCATAGAACAAGGGCTCTTTCAATAAACTGAAGGACTTAAACGCCCAATTGAACTTACTCAGGACTAGGAGTGCAAAGAGATCTTTATTGTATTGCTAACTAAAAAGTGATATTATGTCCACGACGAATAGACGAGATAGATTGCTAGCCTGACAATTAAAGGGAATAGAGGCTGCAAAGCTGGTACAGTGAATACCACGGCCAGATAGGTCAATAGTTACTGAGACGCAGGAAATAACCAAAACGTTTGCTCAATATTATGAATTATTGTACATGTCAGGTTATCCGCAGAGTCGAGAGATACAACACTATATGAGTGAGATAAATGTACCTCGAATAACAGAGGAGCAAGAGAACTTAGATAGGGTAATAAGTGAGGCAGAAGCCATGGAGGCAATTAGGGTGTTACCTATAAACAAAGCACCGGGACCCAACGGGTTCCCGGCAATTTCCTATAAGAAATATGCCAAACAGCTGGTCCTGATATTAAGAGAATTGTTCAATACGTTAGGGGTCAATGGGGCAATGACATCAACAATGTCGGAGGCCAAGGTGACGGTTTTTGGGAAGCTTGGGAAATACCCGACGAAATGTGGTTCGTATAGACCTATCGGCCTGCTAAACATTGATGCAAAGTTGTTTACGAGCATATTGGCAGCAAGATTGGTGAACTGTTTGCACAATCTGATACATATGGATCAGTCAGTGTTTATAATGGGTACACAGACATCAGATTACAATAGGAAGGTTACCCACTTGATCGAAAAAGTTAATATAAAACAGATTCCAGCAGTTTTGGTATCTTTAGATGCGGAAAAGGCATTTGATCGGGTAAAATGGGCCTATTTATTTTCAGTGACGGAACAGATGGGAATGAGAACTAAGTTTGTTCAGATAGTGCGAGCTAACTATCAAGCTGCAGTTGGTCATAAACAAACAAGTTTCCTGAAGCATTAATGTAGGTAGAGGCCCCCAACAGGGGTGCCCACTTCCGCCTCTCTCATATGCCACATATCTGGAATCATTTTTGCGTATAATTAGAGCTAGGTATACCATACAAGGTATAATGTTTGGAGGTGAGGAATATAAGATTGCGGCATTCGCAGATGATATGTTGCTGACATTACTGGAACCCGAACGGTGTTCCCAAGATGGGGTGTGTGCAAGGTCTTGCGGTCTGACAATGGGCCGCATTTTGTAAATGAAGTGTTTGAACAAATAGTTCTTCTATTAGGTGTTAGGCATACGTTTTCCTCAGCTTGCCATCATAGGTGAATGGTGTTTGCGAGCAAATAAATGGACTATTAAAAGAGAGGATTGCAAAAATAAAAATGACCTTAAAGAAGGCATGGCTACATAGCCTACCCCTTGCTTTATATACCCTAAGAAATCAGTCTGGTTCACATCACCATCTAACTCCTCATGTGTTGGTGACTGGACGCCGCATGAGAACCCCCCCCTTGCTCATCCAACTAGGTTAATAATTGCTGCATGATTACCTAACAACAATGACTACAAGTGTTTCTTTCATGTCTCAACAGTTCACAAACCGGAGAGAGGGGTCAAAGAGAAGTGATAAAGATACTCACCCATTGATTCAGAGGGTTTATTGAAGCAACCCAGTCTATACCCAGGGGATCAGGAGCTGGTATGAAAGTTTGTACGCACTTAGAATACGACCCGTTTTGAAGGACCATATGAGGTGAAAGAAGTTACCCCCAAAGCTGCCAAGTTAAAAGGAAGGACGAGCTTGGCTGCATTTGCACAACATCAAACCATATAAGGAAGAAACCGCAACCTCTCCTGCAGCTACCGACGGTGAAGCGAGAGAAGACGTTCCGCGGATGCAGACTCGTTCAATTAGCAATAGCAAGGATAATGAAGATGAAGAGCACAGAAACACTTTAAATTAAGGCCTAATATCTTTCAACATTTGATAAGGAATAAATAGACATGCAGTTATCCTGGAACTTTTTTTTACATAGGCCAAAGAGACGATGTTTGATTGCAGCCGAAAGAAAAAAAACACACTTCATTTCTTACATTACCCATTGTAGTAACGATACACACATTCTTGTATGCTGTTTTTACATATATAGCACAGTCTTATGCAGCTTTAGTAAGAAGACATGTGAATATTGTAACGTTTCTCAGAAACCCTAAGAACATTCACATTATTTTCAGAATAATTATAGCAATTACCTTGCAGTTCTTGATCTAAAGATGTGATCCATAAAGAATTACAGAGTTACATATTCAGAGTCAAGAAAAGATGAGGTGGTTTCAGAATATAAGAGGCTCACTGACATCAAGAAAATCGATGAGTTTTCATGGAATAATAATTGTGATATCATTCTGTATTATGATTTGTGTTTTCCTCCTGATTGTCATAGCATTTACTTCTCTGGCACACAACTGTATATATGTGATATTTTTGATTAGTCTTACAATCAATGTGTTATCTAACAGTCCCTAAAACGAAGGACACCCTTTCCCTACATGTGGGTGTCTGTCCCTAGGTTGCGAGTGGTGGTCCGCCAATCTAATAGGAATAGGCAAAAAGAGCAGTCCCTAGCTCTACAATGTTTTTGAATTATTGATAAAAAAGCAAATTACTGTCTAGTTCAGTAACGCAACATTTCTGGGAGGACCTATTTCTCAGGGCTCTTTGACCCACTATACTTTTATTCGACCTTCGAAGAAGTGTGTTGGCAGTTTACTGTAGATCAGTTGCTTGGTTACATAGAATTATAAAAACCTTTTCAGCAAGGTAAGCTAAATATGAGCTGAATAAAATCTAATTTTTGCCAATGGGAATAGTATTTCATATACACGTGATTTGTAGATGTCAGTTATGGGTCTTGGCTGTACAGACAACTTTGTCAACTGGTGAGGTGTGAAGAAGGTCCGTCCTTCACTCAAGGGTATTGTTTTTTCCGTATCCCATGTGTCTTCGGGGATATTGTCCGTCCGAGTGGTCGACTGGTTTCGATGATTGTCACAAGTGTATCATCTTCTTCAGGACCAATACGTTTCCCTCTGTCTGGTTCAGATCAGTGTTCCCAATGGATATGGTGGTTTCTCACCACATCTACCTAGGGAGACATATTAAAATCTAATTGTAGTGTAGGTTTGTTAGTCAATTTCTTTTAACATATGCAAAATCGCTTTTGATTTATGATTACTTCAATATATCTGGTAAAAACCTAATTAGTAACTAGTGCCGGCTCTGTCCACCACCTTCAAGTGCTCCCATACGGTCTAGATATCTGCTGGCTTGTATCCAACATAGAATAAACTTTACCTTCAACCCACACGGTTGCCTTGTGTGTGGGTGATGGGTTCACAGGGTCCTGGTGCTTGGATCAAGTGTTCATGGTCCAGGAGCTTCCTGTGGTGGTCTTGGGTCCCCTAGAGTGGGAAACGGGTTGATATTATATTCTTTACCCTTCTGGGGCTCTGTACACAGTTCTCCCTATGGTGGAAGTGGGTCTGTCTTTTGGTTATAGTGGGCTATCCACCATTATGCACCTAGATCAAAGCGCAGGCATACAGGTCATATTTATGTAAATCCACACTCTGGTCTGCTTTTCAATTGGGTGTTTTCACCTAGGCGTGGCATATGCTGGATTGAACGCCAAGTGGCTGCAAACCACCAGATGTGAGTTGTTACAGACGATCAATGCAACAATAACAGGATTCAATGTAATTAGAGAAGAATTGAGAGCCATCAGACTGATGACTCTCCAGAACAGGCATGTCATGTATCTAATTACAGCAATGCAAGGAGGCATGTGTGCCAAGGTCAGGACTTATTGCTGTACGTTTACACCATCCCATGATGGAGAAAATGGAACCCTGATAGAAGCAATAACTATGCTGGCGACCATGCATAATAAGATGGAAGATGAAGACAGCGGAAGATGACTAGTTTTCATGTCTATTATCATGGAACCCAACCTGGCTGGTAAATGCCTTCAAAATACTTGGAGCAATAATGTGTTGAGTTTGCTAGGATTTTGTTTCATAAGGATCATCTTGGGACAGTGCCAGAAGACAGCCAAGAACGCTATTGGGATGAAGATAATGATTGATATAGATGCTGAAGCAGATGAAAAAACAAAAATGAGGAAAGCACCCATGAGAATATAAAGAAAAGTCCCCTGGCACCTCCAGGAACAACATTTTACTACCCTAAGTATCATAAAAAACATGTAGGACTGTGGATATTCTGTACAAAATCAGGAGATTGCAGCCACATGACCTGGAGTGTGGATGAACATATAAAGAATGCAGGTCACCTGAGGGGGGTGACAAATATATGGATCCCAAAGAAACAACAGTATGAAGAGAAGATGAAGGAGATTGAAGAGGAAAATATGGCAGGGGACTCTTTCAGAGGAGGGAATGTAGAGTAGCAGGTTGATTCATTTTTCCTAGCTCCCACCCCCTCACTGCCGTCATATTGGAACAGCAGGAGAAGAGCTCTATGTGGGACCCCATGTCTTGTCCCTATATTTATTTATTTATTTATTCAGATTTGTAGAGCGTGCCTCAGCCCGGGGGCATCGTGGCGCTTGTTACAGACATGTCTTAGTTACATAGAATACATAGTTCACACACAATAAGTTATTTTCAGTGGTAGATATGAAATTTGTACAAATTTGCGATGCAGTGCATTTACATAGGTTGATGATTGACATATCTTATTGGGCAAGGAAAGAGGTCTTTAGTTTCCTACGAAATCTCGGGAGTGAGGTTTCCGCTCTAATGTCTGCAGGAAAGGCATTCCAGGTCTTGGCGGCAATGTAGCGGAAGCTTAGGCCACCGGCTTTGGCTTTTTTGATGCGTGGGATGTAGAGTAAGTTTGTGTATTGCGTTCTGGTGGGACGGGAGGGACGGGAGGAGGAGGGTTTGGAGATAGTCTCTGATAGATAGGACGGGGCAGAGAGAGAGAGGCATTTGTGTGTAAGAGTGAGGATTTTGAGCGTGATCCGCTCTTTTACCGGGAGCCATTGGGCTGAGTGTCTGGCATGGGAGATGTGCTCTCTTCTTGGGATGCTGAGAGCGGCCCGGAGAGCATTGTTCTGAGTGACTTGAAGTCTGTTTAGGTTTTTTGTTGATGTGCCTGCTAGGAGGGCATTGCAATAGTCCAGTTTGGCTCCAATGGTTGCTCTAGCTATGGAGAGGCAGTTGGGTTTAGAGAGGTATGGCTTGATGGCGTTTAAGAGTTTGGTGGTATGCGCCGAAAAGGAGGTGATTCCGCTGACGTGCCTGGTCATAGATAGTGAGGAGTCTAGATATACTCCCAGTGTCTTTACTGCTGAGGATACGGGGATGGTGGAGTTGTCAATGGAGAAGTTTGCGTACAGTTTGTCCAGTTTGTCCAGGGGGCTCTGTTGACCTAATATCATGATTTCAGTCTTGTCTTCATTTAGGCAGAGGCCATTAACTGCCATCCAGGCCTGGATGATGGAGTAGATTGTGTGGAGTGCCTTGGCGTCTTCGTGGTATGAGCCTGAGAGGGGTAGAAGTACCTGTGTGTCATCTGCGTAGTTCGTGTATGTGATACCGTATGAGTCCAGTTTGTCAAAAAGAGGCTTAGTGAACAAGTTGTAGAGTGTGGGTGCAGTGCAAGATCTTTGAGGGACCCCGCAGTGGATTGTCGTGGGGGTGGCGTTGGCAATGTCCGAAAAGACTTTCATGGCTCTTCCCTCTAGGAAGGAAGAGACCCAGACGGCTGATTCTCTCGAGAAGTTGGCAGAGTGAGTAGGCTTGGTTCCTGTCTGTTGGGGTAGTAGTTTGCAATGGTCTTTGATTTTCTTTTGGAGAAGGTCAATGTTGTGTAGTATGGCAGCTTGAATGCTGGCACACCAGGCTTCATCTTTGGTTATTTCCTCCGGTTTATTAGCGGGGGAGATGAGCTCGTTGAAAATGGTGAAGATCTCTTTAGAATGTGATTTGGCATTAGAGATACGTGTATTGAAGGCGTTGTCTTTGGCAGTGGTGATGGCTGTTTTGTATTGGTGAGAGATTGAGTTGAATATGTTTTTGGAGCTACTGCAGGGGTTAGATTGCCAGTTTTTTAGAGTGGCTCTTTTTTGGGAGCGTATTGAGTGCAGTTCTTTAGTAAACCATGAGTTGGAATGTAGTGATTTCTTTTCTTTTTCCATTCGAGTGGTGCTATTTCATTGATGGCTTTAGTAACGACATCTTTGTAGATGTCAGCTAGAATATTGGGGTCATTAGTGAATGGGGGTGCTAGTTCGGGGATGTTGAGGTAGGGGCGGAGGTTATCCTGTTTGAGTTTTTTTGAGCTTCTGACTTGTGCAGCGATGGCTGGGGTCAGAGTTTTGTGTTTTTTAGTGATGGGAATAGAGAATTCGATGCAGTTGTGGTCGGTCCAGGGTAGTGGGGAGTTAGAGGTGATCGTGGAGAGACAGTTGTGGTCAGCGATCCAATCTAGAATGCTGCCTTTGGTGTGGGTAGGACACTCTACTTTTTGGGTGAAACCTAGGTCACTAAGTTCTTTGGTGAGGGTGACTGCAGATTTGTCTTTAGTATCATTGAATCCTAAGTTGAGGTCCCCTGGTAGAAGGGTTTTGGTGGAGCTTTTGATGTTATTGCTGAGGATGTGGGTGATGTTTTCCTGAGGGTCTGGGCTGAGGCCTGGGGGGCGGTATAGTAGGTGAATGTTAATGGTGCTGTTGGATGATAGTGTGAGTTGGGCCGATAATAGGTCGGAGTTGTTGGTGGAGGAGTGATTGACAAGTCGGAGCTGGAGGTTCTCCTTGTAGATGATGGATACTCTGCCTCCTATTCGTTCAGGTCTGTCTTTCTGAGTATGATGTAGCCGGGTGGTAGTGCAAGTGCTACGGCGGGGCTTGATGCTTCATGTAACCATGTTTCCGTGATGGCTAGTAGGTCAATGTTGTTGTTGGCTATGAGGTCATGAATATCAGAAGCATGAGCTGGGAGGGAGCGGACATTGAGGAGGGCACATTTGATGTGAGGTGTGTGAAGTTTGTTTGTGGATGCGTGGGAGGTGGATGTGTCTGTCGTGTTGTGTGTGGTGATAATATGGGGGGTGATTTGGTTAGTGGGTGGTTGTTTATGTTAAAGGGAGTATACGGTGTGCGGGATGTATTTAGGCATGATGCGGGAGCTCAGTCTATAGTTTCTATATTCTATGGGAGGGGGTTGTGTGCTGAATTTAGTGGTCTGTGTGCAAGCTCTGAGTCTATCCAGTCTATACATTGTTGCAGGTCTGAGTGCAGAGGGTGCGTCTGTGCGAGGTGAGTGAGTTCGTGTGGCAGAGAGTTGTGTGGGGAGTGGGCTAAGTGGCGTGGGTGCGAAGGGATGGATAGATATGTAGAGTTGGAGTGCAGTGAGTGTTGCAAGGAAA
Organism: Ambystoma mexicanum; assembly: GCF_040938575.1. Lineage (NCBI taxonomy): Eukaryota > Metazoa > Chordata > Amphibia > Caudata > Ambystomatidae > Ambystoma > Ambystoma mexicanum. The sequence continues at coordinate 377,014,172 of NC_090938.1, forward strand.
GTGAGTAGCGTGGTGGTGGTAGAGGCGAGCTTGCAGGAAGCTAGGAGCATGATTGTATGTTGGGAGGGGTTGTGGGTGGTGGGGTGCACAGTCAGGTTGGTTAGGGTGGTCCTGGCCTGAGGAGGGCAGGAACAGGTAGGTTCTGAGTAGGCTAGAAGGCATCCTGGGATCCTAGGGGATGTCAATGTAACTGGCGAGTAGCGGGAGGCAGAAGTTCAGGTGAGCGACCAAAAGGTGCAACAAAATTACAATGTGGTATCTAAGCGACCATAAGGCACAGCAAGATTACTAGGCGACCAAAATGTGCAACAAAATTACAATGTGGTCTCTAAGCGACCATGAGGCACAGCAGGATTACTAGGCAACTAAAATGTGCAACAAAATTACAATGTGGTCTCTAAGCGACCATAAGGCACAGCAGGATTACTAGGCGACCAGAAGGTGCAACAAAGTTACAATGTGGTCTCTAAGCGACCATAAGGCACAGCAGGATTACTAGGCGACCAAAAGGTGCAACAAAATTACAATGTGGTCTCTAAGCGACCATAAGGCACAGCAGGATTACTAGGCGACCAAAAGGTGCAACAAAATTACAATGTGGTCTCTAAGCGACCATAAGGCACAGCAGGATTACTAGGCGACCAAAAGGTGCAACAAAATTACAATGTGGTCTCTAAGCGACCATAATGTACAGCAAGGTTACTAGGCGAACATAAGGCACAACCAGGTTGCGATGTGATCTAGGAGCGACCATAATGCAGCAACTAATAATTGCGCTTTTAATGATAATACTTCAAGTTGGTGGTAGTTGGGCAAACTAGTGTAAACACTGTAGGCTAACAAGTCAATAAGCAGAAAAGGCAGGCATGAGGCTCAATGGTATAGTTTCAGCAGAGGCACAGCAAGTACAACATAGACTTGTTAGGCTGAGTTCAAATGGGTTCAGTGGGAGGAGCATTAGGCTAAATTCAGCATTGTCATAGTAATAGGGAGATTAAAGTGTAGCAGCTTGCAAGGTGCAGTGTTGGTGGCATACAGTTGCAACTCTGTTAGACTGGTAGTCTCACTCAAATAGACATCTATAGGAAAGTGTGCTTACTTCTCATTGGCTACTCATAGTGCAGTATAGGTGGGCAGTGTGGCTAGCATTAAACAGGCATTGTATGAAGCATTTAGTAACAAGTATACCAAAGAGGAAATACAGTTATGCAGATAACAGACTAGTGTGAATAGTGGGTTTGCATATGGGACTGGTTATGCATTGGGTGGTTGTAGAGAAGGTTCAAAGTACTGTGCGGAGCCTGGGGGTGTTACACGTCGGCCGATGATCAGGCATTTGACGTGCAGGGTTATAGTTAGATGGGACGGTTCTCGTAGTTAGTCTGCAATGTGATGGCGGTTGTGCAGAGTACTTACTCTAAGTTGGCACAAGGTGCAGGATATGTGGGGAACTGGGCAGGATCTCTGGCGAAGGTGACTGGTCGCACTGGACAGGCACAGGACAGGCGATGTCCTCACTTCGCGGTCCTCGTATTGCGGTCCATCTACGCCTCCCGCCTCTTGGTTGGTCCAGTTGAGGTGATGGCTGGCCAATCCGGAGTACGGGGAGGGAGGGTGGGTCTCAGTGGTACTCCCTAAAGGTGTTGTGCTTTCCTGGCAGCCATCTTAGGGCGGCGATTCCACGTGCAGCGCTATGGTGGATGCCTAATGCTGCTTGCAGGTAGCAGTTGAAATAAGCCCTCAATGCACGCAAATTGCATGCGGCGGCCCAAGCGGGGGTGAGGCACATATACTGTGCAATATTCATGGAAAAACAGAGGGTTGTTCAGCGGGGCTGGTGAGTAGCCCTATGGCTTACCTCTGCATCTGGCCCACACTGAGCTGCTCCGGCAGGGGTGAGGAGCTCCAGCTCCACAGGCGCACACAAGTCACATTGTATACCACATTGTATACCTATACCACATTGAGTCTATGAGAGACGATATGCACTCAGGCAACCATACTGAATGTACCCTTGTACTGAAAGAATGGAAGGATGTTAGCACACACCAGTGGACAGCATGGAGCGCTGAGTGAAATCTGATGAGGGCAGAGTGATGTCATTAAGGAGATCTACGAGGACATACCGAAACGATATGAAAATACTTAAGAGTAACGATGCAACTGCAATAACAAGAGACACATGTACGAAATGATAAAGTAATCAAATATACAAAGAAGATAAAGTAACTTGCTGACCAGTAAATGTAAATACACAGTAACACAAGGTAGATGAGACATGTAGAAGCTTGCTATCGAGGAAAATATAACGTGGCTAGGATGGCCATGATAGGAAGATAGACGTTGGCTTTTGCTAAGACTCAGTCCAGCTACCTCAGAGACAGACCAGGGAATGCAGAGTCAGGAGGCATTGGAGAAATAGCTTTGTGTGCAGAATAAAGAGTAGTCTATGTTGGTCTCGGATCAAAGGTGCTATTTTAAGGAATAATTGCAAGGCACAAAGAGTGGCAGATGGATTAGCCCTGTATGTAAGACATATTTCTCTTAGATTAAAGAAGAATAATATATTTTCAAGAACCAAGCATTGGACGATTAACAGTGAATAAGGTCTATACAATATGGAGTGAGCAAGTCTCTCGAGGCCAGAACGAGCAAGAACACCCAGTATATGTAAATCAAATAGCAGTAAATAAGAGGTCGAAAGGGGCACATTTGTGGTCTCCTCACACACGATTCTGAAGTCGAAAACAATGGCTATTCATTAAGCTTCAGGTGAAGATAGTGATGTGCTTACACTCCGTGAAATGTGCCAGAACAGAGAGAAGACTACAAGGTCAAATACAGATGGGAAACTTTGACTTACGGTTGGACTGACGAGTGATGATGGATTAATTGGGAGAGTGGGGAGTAATCTGACATGACTCAAGCACCTGGGTTTTGTTTTGCTTATACATTGCTAACAAGCCGAAAGTCCAAGGTTGGGTGAGAATGCCAACCAATCGAGGGTCTATGGAGCATCGTGCTATTCAATGTTGTATAGACCAATCCACTGCCATTTTCTCTGCTATAATCAGTACTATACGTATTCAGAGGTAGTTCGAGGCATGCCCTACAGATAAGGGTCAGCCAATGTAGTGCTAACTCCTATGTGTACCATAGGTACATATGTTCCTTTAACCAATCCTTCCCTTCAATAGGTTTTGCAGTTTTCCACGTAGGATGATGTCATAAGTGATGCATATTGGGGCATGTAACCTCTGTATGATCAAGTTTGTGTGTGAGTGTGCGAGCATCAGTCCGTTGTTCGCCAGTTCGTCCTGCTTTATTGAACTGAGAATAAAGTAGTATTTTGCCATATTTTCTGAGTCTGTCTGTAATTTGGTCTTACATCTTTATTGGTAATTCCGTCTAGCACAAGAGATGCTTCAAGGTGCTAGAGCACACCCCTTTTCCTCAGTGGGTCCTTTTCGTGACCACCCCAACGTTCCCCCATTTAGTTAATACTTTAACTAATAAACCAAATTCTTGTTTTTTTAAAACCATCTTGTCTGTCAAAAACCCTACAATCATCTTTCAGGTTGGTCCCAATTTGGGCTTACTCCTCCGCTGGACAAACCCAATTCGTCCCTCCACCATTTCTGCAATCTACCTGCTGCTCCACACAACCATCCCAACTTGGTGAAGGACACAAGACAGTTTCAGTCTGAGTGCCAATGTGATATGAAATGGTAGTGGTTTTAGCTTTGGACAGGATCACAGTCATCATGGCAGCTGCTTTCAGTACCTGTACAGAAAAACACCGTAAGAGCATTTCACAGTAACAGAAGATAATGAGGAAAAAGGCAAAAATGTGCATTAGGATTTTCACAGCTAGGCTCATCCAAGAAAAAAGAGAGTCCATTGAAGGGCCTTTTATTATTCCTGCCCCGTTCTCCATGACTACTCTGAGTTTGTGCAACGCAGCAACAGTCAGGGTCCCCTACTCTGAATCATTGGGAGGCACAAACATGCAGCAGGTGCTCCCTATCTTCTGACAGACCCCTCCCTCCATAGCTGTTAGGAGGTTGAGGATATACGTGTTCTGCAAGGCTGTGAGCCTCAGGACACGCAGTTCTTCCTTGATGGCACAGAAAGCTGATTGGGAAGAATTGACAAATAGCAGGAATTAATACCGGGTCACCTGGAGCCACTTTGCATTTGCCACAGCTCGGGCAGCAGGTGCCAAGAGGGACAAAAATAACATTTCCATACAACTAAACAACCGATACTGTTCCTGGACGTCCATCAAAGCTTTTCAAGATGCTGCCAAAAGATAATTGGATTGCTTGATCCCTCGCCATAGTCCCTCCTTTCCATGATCAGAAAGAGTCATTGATATGACCATGCATGATGCTACAAGGGACACAAGGGGCACAGGGGACAAATGGGGCATGGATGTGGCTTTGAGCATCGGTCAGGTGGGTATTAAATGTTCCTCAGGAATAATAAGGACAGGCACCCATAACGTGGTGAAACTGCACACACCTCACCCTGCTGGAGGCAACTGCCTGTAGGAGTACTGTCTACAAGTCCAAAAAATGTCCAGAGGCGCAGCTGTACCTCCAGCCAAGTCAATGATGTGAAGCGTGCAGCTGCAGTTCCCATTTGTGCCAACAGACACTGTGTAATCACCATTGAAATACAGAGAAAAATGGGTAAGTGCCTGTATTGTAGCAGGTTTTTCTGGCTCCTTGAGCTATGTCAGATGTTTTAGATATTTCTGCCACACATTTCCACATTCTTGGTTCACACGTGCCACCCCTTCCGAGAATCCCCTCATCCCTCCAGCTCTGCAACTCTTCTCCCCTTGCTCTCATCATTGAATTGATGAAAATAGCCTCTTTTAAACTCAATTGCACTCTTTGAGTACATCAAACATTTATCTGCTCTTTATGATCTGTAGCTGAAAATTCAATTTCAGCAGGTAAAATAGATGGTGTGGCTGATTGCCCTTGGAACTGCACTCGAACCCTGCACAAAGCTAGGTGCACTAGACACAGTGCATCTGCTAACTCTATTTCATCCCCTGGGACACCACAAGCAAGGGGGATGAGAGAGCAGATGTAGCAAGATCCTACAGATCTTTCTCTCCCAATTCTCCTCATACAGCTATACCATACATTATCTGCTGTAAGACCATGTGCATCTACTATTGGGTCTAAATTAACATTGTTCAAGAAATCACCATCAACATTTCTTACTGACCTCAATGATATGACACTAGATAAGATTAAACCATTCACTTCCATACTGTTTGCCATCTTTGAACATGATGACAAAAGAAACAAAATAGATGTATGAACAATCCTTCTAATATACATTATAAATCCAACATTTTCTTCTTCTTCTTCTTAAAAAATGTCAACTACTGATTTTCATTTGCACCCCCCTTTTTCTACTGGAATGAACTGCAAAGCCTTAGGGCATACTTAACTTTGAGCCTGCTCCTGCTCCTGTGCCGGTGGAGGGGCACCAGTATCCCTTCGTACATCACTGATTTGGACCCAGCTCTTGCTGCCCTCCACCTTCACAGCTTTTGGAGTTGCGAAAATCACACTGTGTGGCCAATGGAAACACTGCTTATTCAAGCGTTGCATAAATGTACGAATAAAAATCAGAATACAAAATACGAATAACGGTTGCTTGCGCAGATCATCGGATTCTTTGCTGCTTTCTCCTGTAGGCTGTTGGTAAGAAGACACAACCTGTGAAGGTTTAATTTGGACACTTTTGGTTAAGGCCCTAAGGTACTCCCTAAACTCCTCACTGAGGACTTCTGCTGACTTGTGTGCATCTGATGCTGTACATGCAGTTGAGAGCGGTGTGTATATGCCCCGTCAAGATCTTGTGAGGGCTAAAATGATGCTATTTCCCTGGATGATTCCTCAAATAAAATAAAACCAAAGGCTGACACTATAGCCACTTCTTACTTAAATCACTATATATTTTTGCCAACCCGGACCTTGAGAATTCCGTTTGACCATACCACGATTCTGTTGGCCTGGGGGGAAAGGGGGGTATACTTAACACAACCTGTGCTTGATTCCCAAGAGCAAAATGATTTCTGAGAACAATGTATTAAAAAAGTGGATTCCATTGTCAGACTTTAAACCTCACACATTCACCACCGTGGAAATACCTCCCTCACCAGAGATTTTGCTGCATACTTAGTATCAGGATGTACACAGGGACCAAACTCAAGCCACTGCGAGAATGGGCAAACTACAACTATAAGGTACCTGTAATTGTTACATCTCACAAGCATATCAACAAAGTCAATATGGAGTTCCTGAAATGGCCCAGAGAGCCTAGGCAAAATTCCCCTTACTGACTGCATGGTGTTTCCAGGATTGAATTCCCTACAAATTATGCAGTTTCCTACAAATCTACTTAACTGTTCCTGTTGGTTTGGTATTAACCATCCCTCCTAGAGCTTTGCTGCAATTTGTCATCGAGAACTCTGCAATGGGTAATGAAGTTGCTCTAGAGGCAGCAGTTCTATAGGCATTACTACCTTCCCTGTCAGCTCCTGTCTCCACAGTAAATCCATGGGCGAGAGGGCACATACTCTCTTTGTCCAAAGACCCTGTTCCTCTTGAGGTGCTTGATCTTGGCTTTCTATTATTTGAAGCAATGGGACTGCAGTGTATGGAGCTGGCAATTGTACCTGCTGGGACACGGTTTCCATTTTCTGGGAATCTGTAAATGGCAAATATGCAGCTTCTTTTGCCATCTTGTCTGCTGCATCATTTCCACTGTGTACGCACAGTGGAGGTTGCATACACAGAGTCAGAATAAATAGTGACTGCCTTCCCCATACTCATTTCTAGTGCCTCTATAAGTGCCACTAGTTCCACTACTTGCGTGGAGTAATGCAAAGGCAACCGTTCCCTCAGTCTGTCCTGATCATTCTCATCCACAAGTCTCACAACCACTGCAACCGTACACTTCTCACCAGTTTGATTGATTATCCAAGACCCATCCTCTTCTCCCTCATATGTTGCACAATCATGGACAATGTCATCAGGTTTCACTGGCTCAGCTACAAATGTCGGATTGACTAGGTGATACCGTACAGGATATATCGATGCATTTCATAAAATAACATCATACCCCAAGACTATGAGTCATCAAAGTCGACTTGGATTTCTCCAAGATCACAAAGACTGCATGCTCCACGTACAATGTCACTGGGCCACCAATGGTAATGGTTGACAACTTTTGAACTGCAAAAGCCGCTGCCACTAAAGCTTGCTCACAAGAGAACTGTGTTAGGCAGAATTACATGCAGTACTCTTTAGGAACACTACACACAATTAAGACTACAGGTGTAAGCACAATCTCACCTTTGGTACAAGCCTGTACTACAGGGTTATGTCATAGCAGTGGCTAAGCAGCCAGCCTTATCTCAAGAGGGATGTGAACAGTACAAGATATTACACAAAGGACTTGCAATCACAGTAGTTCAAACAAACACTTACTCAAGGTTTCTTGGTAAAAGAATATACATGTATTTACACATTTAGTTAGAAAACATTCCACTAGTAATAAGCAGATCAAATTCACACTATCATACAGTACAGTACTCAACCAATACGTTTCTGAACAAGTTAGGCTCCCCTGAAGTGGGAGCAAAATGACAATTCAGTAACTTTTAAAAGGGGTAGAAAGACAAAGGTTATACGAATCAAAACACAGTTACTTTCATAGGCAGGGCAAATAGTTTCAGCTCACTACAAGAGGCAATTCAATTCAATAGGCCTGAGCTAAAGTCAATGGTTCAGTGTCTTGGATAGGATAGCACAGTTCTGGTAGTAAAAGTGTTTGCCAATGTTCTTGGAAGTGCTTTGCAAGGAAAAGAGTTATATGTTAGATTAGGAGCGAACAAGACTCCAATGTTGGGAAAGTTTCACAAACTTTCACTGTGGCAAAGAGGATTTCAGTACCGCACTAGCACAGTACCTTATGGATGAAGAAAAGCTGTAGCTGAGGCAATTGTTCCTGGCAGTTCCTGCAGTCCACAATCTGGTATCCTTCTCACTGGCTATCTGGTTTTCAACAGCACTCTGATGAAAATTCGACCAGTATGGAGATGGTTTCCAGGTGGCTTGCGAGTTGGTTGTTCCCACCAGCTCAAGGGAAGAAGTCTTCCTTGAAGGGCTTCTCTGTCGAGGGAGTTTCAGGCCATTCGGACGTGCAGCAGAACTTCACCGGGCAAACCAACGGTCCAGGAGTTGCAGCAGTCGTCTTCCTTCAGCTCATCTTCGGTTCTTTCATTCCAGTGCTCGACTCTGCCTTCCAAGTCCCAGAGACCTGCTTTTAAACAGTTTTCTCCCATTCATTCCATCCTAGCTGTCACTCACCCAGAAGGGTGGCTGTCCTCGTTGGACAGTCAGCCAGCCAGTCACACCAGAGTGCATTCAGGTCTCCTAGGAGACTAGGCACAGGGAGTTTCAGACACATCCCTCACATCCTGGCCACCCCAGACACTCAGGTGCCAGAGGAGGGCTTCAGCACTGAAGCCCGCCAAAGGCCACCGAACGAAGGGACCAAACCTGGTTTGGCGTGCAGAGACAAACACTAGAAGGACCTTTCCAAAAAGAAACAGTGAAAAAAGATGACCGGAGTCTGTTTTCACAGAGGGGTCTTGGGTGCCATATTGAAAAACATTGCTCACCCGATTTTTAGCTACCGGTGTTCGCGGTCGGGAAAAATCATAGTAGTTTGTTCTAAAACCACTGCCATCAGCCATTTCAAGAGGAAAGGTTATTATTTGACTGCTACATTAGTGTTTAGACCCAGGGGATGCTAGGCAACCCCTCCAGTACTCTATAGGAAGATAGTGTGTGCTGGGTCTATACATTTAAAGAGACTAGTAAAGTCAGTTTAACTTTACATTCACTGGGAGACAGTAGTCACTCCCAGAGAAGGAATTTAATCCTTGGGAAGTCTGAAAGACATCCCTGTGCCACTGCACTGAGGGTGCTGTGTAACACACAAGAACAAGATGATGCCTATGGAGTTGTCTAAAACTCCATATCCAAAGAACACAAAAGTAAAACACATGTCAAAATACATGAAAGAGTGGGAAAAAAGGCTCACACTCTTTCCAGGTGAAAATTAAAATCCTAGAAATCCAGCAAAGTTGCTCGGGTTCTCAAAAGGTAAAGGAAATTACCACATTTATGAGAATTCTCGCTAACAAACTGTCCCTGCATCACCGAGTTTAAGAGTGCACTTTAGTATGCTAAAGGTGTATGGGCTGGCGATGTTTGCTGGGTCAGGACCATTGTCATCACCTGCCCATTTGAACGAGAAAATAGATCAAATGGTTTCTTGTAATTCGGGGTCGCGAAGACCGGAGCATTGGTGATAACAGCTCTGAGTTCCTGAACGATAGTCACCATTTCTTCAGACCATTTTATCAGACCCTTTACCTTCTGCGCTTCCTTAAGTACCTGCAGAAAGGGCTTCATGTAACTAGAATAGTCAACAATCCATTATCTACAATAGTTACAGAGTCTCAAAAACTGCTGCATTCGTTTCACTGTGACTGGCTGAGGCGTATTTTGAACTGCATTGGCTCTTTCTGGCATTACCTTCCTTTCTGCTGGTGATATCACTTACCCCACATATACTACCTCTGCCTGCCATTATTGTAATTTTTTTTTATCCTCTTTGTACCTCTTCTCTGCAAACAGGATGACAAGCATTATTGAATCTCCTCAACACTGCTCTTCTGAAGTGCTATAGACTAGCAAATCGTCCACGTACTTAATTACTGTACTGGACACATACATTCCCCAAATCCATTTGAGCCACCGTGTTGAAGACACTTGGAGATTCACAGTACCGCTGGGGCAACCTTGTGAGCTCAAATCTCTGACCACCATATGTAAACGCTGTGAGCTACTGAGAATCGGGGTCTAAGGGGACAGAGAAAAATGCATTCATTAAATCAATCACTGTGAAGTGGGTCATCCCAGTAGGGATATTACAGAGAATGGTAGTAGGATTTGGTACCACCGGAAACTCTGCCTCAACAATGTTATTGAGGGGCTGCAAATCGTGGACCATCCTCCAACTGGACCCCTTCAACTTCTTCACAGGATATTTGTCTGAGTTACATGGGGGCACAGAAGGTTGCATTATGCTTTTCTTCAACAACGGCATAATGGTCTCATAAATCCCTTTTCCCGCCTTAAAGTCAGAATCTTCCAGTTTGAAGGGGAAGAATCCCTGGAGGATACTGGGAAGAAAGTCTTCTCATTCAAGAATGGGGGGATTCCTCCCAAAGAAAAATGGGTGCAAAAATACCTAGACTGGGTAAGTATGGGGACTGACATAGAACCGCCTATCCCTGAACCCCAAAAACGTCACACCAGCAGCTCAGAAATACATGAGGGATGCTCCCCCCAAACCATTTCAAGTGATTGTCTCCAGGAAAAGGGGGACAGTGCAGAAACAGGGGAAAAGGGGATTCCAAAAACCCCAAAACCGGTTTAAGTGACTGTCTCGAGAAAAAGGGGGACAGCACAGAATCAATGGAAAAAGGGGATTCCCAAACTAGCCAAATCTCAGAATGCAAAATTTTGTTTACAGATTCCCGAACTCCGACACAGAAAACTGCCCAAGATCCAACAGTGTCGGAGTCCAAAATAAAGAAATTAACTGCCCAGCTGGCCCAAAATGTGCATTTCCTTTGTCCCCTGGAGGAGAAAGAAGGCAGGTTTTATGCCCCTGTCAAGGTACAAGGCCAGTGTGCATTTGCAGCAATGGTGGATACAGGATTCCAAGCGACCCTTTTATCCAAAAAGACATTTGAGCAACTCAATTTAGGAAGGTGGGAGAGACACCAAATTCCCCCCTCACACCTCTTCCTGGACGAATCCAGAACTTCAACAGGAATTACATTCCTGTTGAGGGGACAGCGGATCTGGAGATTAAAATTGGGCGACACAAGGTGAAACACCCGGTTATAGTCATCACTCCAGAGGGAACACCCTGTCTCTTAGGGAATTACCTCCTTCTGAGGTTGTCACCCTAATAGACTGTGTAAGCAAGGTCCTCTGGACACAGACTAACCGGCCAATAATATTAAAACAGAGCACCAACTTTGTAAGTCTAAACAGCACATGCCACATGGTTGAGCAGCGGTCTGACAAAATTGAGTTCCACTTTAGGAACAATCAAGTCCCCTACATAATTGTAATTGTTGTAGGAGAACAAACTGGTGATGGGAACCCTTCTCCATTCTTGAACATAAACCTTCCTTCCTGGTTCAAGTGACATTCCACACTGGAAGGAAATACCCTGAAATCTTACACTGATCCACAATTTGAGGAAAACCCAAATCCCATGAAAAAAAATGATGAAAAACCAGCTCAAAGCTTGGCTGAGATTCAGAAAAAGGGCGAACATCTGTTTCTCCCCATTCAGGTAAATGAGGAGGGGGGGAGCCTGTTCTTGCCAGAGTATGCCTGAATAATGGAAGCGTTATTCAGGAAAATCCCAAAGATCAGACCATTTCCCCAATTGAGTTGATTTATAAGTGGGAAAGGGGCCTGCAAACTCCCAATTCCCATGCTAAAAATGTCCATTGGTGATAAAAGCATTGAGCATAATTGTTGGGTTGTGCAAGATGTCCCCTCTGCCTTCTACTTAGGCAGTGACATTCTCAATCGATTCACATTTAATTAGGACCTCATTAATTACAATGTCCGGTTCCGACTGGGGTGTAACGCCATGGTCTTAGACAATGCTGAAAATGCATTTTGGTCAGCTGAATTGCTACCGTAGGCAGTTGAAGTTCAATCTGGAGAATAGGTCACCATCCCAGGCCTGGCCTGACAATTCATCATCCCCCAAAAAATTAAGATAGCGGGACTTGTGGCTGATAAAAGAACCCACTGAGGGTAGAGCCCAAGAATTCTCTGAAGAGTACAGGTAAGGAACTGGAACCTGGATGAATAAATCATATATATATATATATATATATATATATATATATATATATATATATATATATATATATATATATATATATATATTACATGGCCACGGTAGTGGCCATGTAGTTATGGTTAAGTTGGTGTTTCCATAGGAAGAGCACTTTTTGGGCGGCTTATAACTTCACTCCCCCTGGATGAATCCTCACCAAACCTTGCAAAAAAAGTATATGGCCCACTCTGAATGTTTTTGCAAAGTTTGGTGAGGAGTCGTCCAGGAGGGGAAAAAACTTTGCGCACGGCTACAGCCTGAACCGCTGGACGGATTTACACCAAATTTGCGGCAGGAGCGGCGGCCTGGTCCCGAAAGCGTGCTTTTGCAAATTTGGTGTAAATCCGTCCAGTAGTTTTTTTTAAAATGACCAAAATGTAAGGCAAAAAAGTTAGTGATATCTGTGTTCGCTTCGCAGACGGACTTTCCTGTTCGCTCCGCGGACAGCACCCCGATTGGCCCATGGCCTTGCATCTTGTCCGTGGACATGTGACGTGTTCGCTGATTGGACGGCGAGGGGCGTGGAGCGTGTCAGATTTTCTGTGGCGCCCGCCATCTTGTATTCGCAGTCGACCGCGTACAGCGCAGTGAAACGTGGATAAAAAATTGTATTTAGTGTCCTGTGTTGGTGTGTAAGAGTGTTTGGGGAGGGTGGGGGAGTATGAGATAGGTTCAATGTTTTGTTTTTTTATGTGCTAGACGTTTTTGTTGCGTTCGATTTGTCCGCGGAGAACACGGCTGTTCTGACATTTTGTAAATAAACTAAATGGTGGGGTGTTTAGAGGACGGAGTATGTGTCATTTTTGTTTGCAAGGAAGGTAAAAATGAACTATGAAAACTCGCGGTGTACTTAATTGTTCGTAAATACACAAACTGGGGGTGTCCTCAGGACGCTGTCCGTATTGTAATATGTCTAGTTGAATGTGTTCTAAGAACACTCGCGGTGTCCCGAAATGGTTGCAATTACACAAAATGGGGGTGTTCTGAGAACGTTGTTTGTATTGTTCGTTGTCAGGGTGAAAGTGTTTTAAGACCACTCCTTTTGTCCGCTAATAGTACAATTTCCTATGGGCGTCAACCGACTTTTTGTCCACTAAAGAAACGATAAAGCCGGCTGGTGTGCGCCGACATTATGTGATAATCCTATGACTGGCGCTATTGACCTGGCTGACTTGCTTTTGCAACACTAAATCATATCTCCCGCCCCTAAGCCTGATATTATCAAGGCATTCATATTCCCCGCCTCTCTCAGTGACGTTACAGGGTGCGTCATCAAACGCGCCCAGTCCTCTCCAGTCCTAAGTGACTTTACACAGAACCCGGAAGACAACATATATTATGTCACAACACAGCGCGCCACAATTCGGAATATGAAACAGTGATTTAAAAGCAAACAGCAAGATTGTAAATTTTGTAAAGTACATTTATTTGACATCAAATGTTTAGAGAATATTCAGCAATTTGCATTTGTCTTTGTTGTCGATCCGCAAAAGTTCATGTTGAGGCACGCAATGTTCCTTTGCGGTACAGAGGGTGTTAGATCAGCTTACAACTCAGTGCGCCACAATTCGGAATATGAAACTGTGGTTTAAAAGTAAACAGCAGGATTGTACATTTGGTAAAGTACATTTATTTCACATGAAATGTTTAGTGAATATTCAGCGATTTGCTATTGTCTCTGCTGTCGATCAGCAAAAGTTTATTTGGAGCCACGCATTGTTCCTTTGCGGTAGATAGGCTGTTGTTTTATGATAAAAGCAGTAAATGGTCGCTCTGATAATCGGAAGGTTGCTCAAAAAACAAGCCATTAGACCACCCTATTGGTTGGTATGTTGTTTGTAGCCGCTAGTACTGCGTAAGAGCATATTGGTCCTTGGCGATTGTCCCATAAAATGGTGAGGGTCATGAAGTTGCATATTTGGACCTGCACCTGGCAGTTGAAGACCCCATCCGCTGGAGTCTGTAAATCGCGACATAGGCAAAATGGGGCCACATACCTGTTTTAAAAAACATAAATTAGTCTCACCAGCCGATGTTCATTAAAAATCATCATTTTATTTATTAGGGCGTGAAACTAGTTGCTATCAAAGATAGTGCAACGCAGTATGTTAATAATAAAATAACAATATTTTCCCATTCATATAGCGCTAAGAACTGTGAGGTATCTAAGCGGTGCTTATTATTAACCACGGTGTGTGGTGCTCATTTATCGACCACGGAAGGATGAAAGGCTGAGTTTGGCCTTGCCGGGATTCGAACTTGCGTTAGCAAGCTGTGCACGGATGTCAAAGCGAGCGTTGTACTCGCTGTGCCATTTGACAGGCTACAGTGAAGTGGCACAGCGAGTAGAGCGCTTGACAGCCTATAGACCGGTTAAATTATTTCTATTAACCCACCCTGTGTCGTCTGCCTTTTTCAGAGCCCTCTAAACAACAGGGGATCAATTCGGCGGTGATAGTGCGCGGTAGAAAACATTATGCCACTTTCAACGAACAAGTTCAACTTGAGCGGTCTTTAATGCTACGCTATTGTAATTATATTTGGTATAAAATAATCTAAAGGGTTACTTACAGTACAATTGCAATTTCCATTGTCTACGAGTGCTGCAGTCCCAAAATACGACTCTGCGTGTGCCAACGATCTTTCGCATAGTGATATAATATATAAAAGTGGTTTCGTTTCAGAAATGTCTTCCTTATCTTCTCTTACGTTTTAGCAACACTCCTTCAAGAGAAGTCTTTCATCACAATGTCTGTCTGTCAAGGTCAAAACACAATACAACCTTATAGTCCGCTTCGTGAGCCTCTCCGGGGCCCGAGAAAAAAATGGAAGCAGCTGACCTTCACTGTGAACAAGCATAAATTCTTACTTTGCAACATTCTGTGTAAAGCCATCTGTGAGAAGTTGGTTTTTGCACGCCATGTTTGTATATTGTTTGCCAGATATTAAAAAAAGTTTGTTTAAGGGACGTTATGGTTCTAAGTACAGCCGAAAGGCCCCTGAAAATCGCAAGTTATGGTAAGCTATGAAAAATAACTCGCGCCACCACCTTGCACTGCTAAGACTAACACCCAGGACATCAAAGATGACATCGCAAATGTCATTGATGAAATCACTGATGACATCACATGTGTATGTACTTTTCATGGAATTTGTGTACTAGGGATTTTTATTATAATGTTGCGAAAAAAGTGTCAAGGATATTGCAATAAATATCATACCGTTATTAGTGCTTTGAACGATGCATTGATATAAATAGCATTGTATTATGGGATTCTATCTAGTATACTGAGCTACTAATGTAGAAACATAGCATTGTGTGCAGAGTACAAAATGAAAGTTTAATATTTGTAATGTTAATATGTTGAATAATGAAATGAATATTGTCCTGAAATGTTCGAAAATTCACAAGATGGGGGTGTTCTGAGGACGTTATTCGTATTGTGTGATTGCTTAGCTGTATGCAATGAGGGAATGGCACAGAGAGTAAAGTGGACGCCGTCCGCGGACACCACGGCTGTTCGTGGACAGGGCGTGCTACATCCGGGTTTTTCCAGGAAATCCAACATGGAAAGAAGACTGTACGGATCAGCCAAACAGATGTCGAGGTTGTGGATTTGTGTTGAAAGAGACTGTGTGTGGTGAAGATGGCAGAAGTGGAGAAAGTCAGGGTGTTGGTGCTCGGAGATAAGTTTGTGCATGGTTTACAGCAGTACGCTGAATGCAGGCATGTTGCAAAGAACTTTGATGTGAAAGGAGTGGAGGTTGTGTGGAGCACTGTGCCTGATTGCAATGTACAGGGAATTGTACAAGTTTGTGAGGATATGGCCACGATGAACAGTCCGCATGTGGTAGTTTTGCACTATGGTGCTTTCAATTTGGGCAACGTCAGTGCCCCTACTTTGTTGGCTGATTTGGAACGCTTGCTTCAAGCCGTAATGAAGATCCTTCCAAATGCGAAAGTAATTTTTTCTGGATTACTACCTAGGGCAATATGGAACAATAGTTCAGTTTTTTGTCCTCAGCAAAACATTGCTAGGTTTGTCATCAACCGAGGCATGGGTGCCTTCATGCTTAGAGCTGGTATGTTCTTCTGTAACAATGAGAATATTGATGCCAGTAATGCTGTTAATTTTAAAGAAGATGGCATTTCTTTATCTTTTACGGGAAATGCCTTTCTATTTTGGAATGTAAGGGTTGCTTTGGAGAAGGTTATGTGAAGATTTTAGGAGTAAAGTAAGAAAAAAAACCAAGAAAAAAATACAAAATAACAGGTGTCTTGTCAAGCATCTGTAAAAAAAAAAAACGTCTCTTTTCAGAGCCAACTTCAAAGGGGAAATGGGGCACACTATTTAAATTTACATTCACCACGCTCAGATTTTCGATATGTCCGCGGACATGGCGGTAGTCCGCGGACATGAAAATCACTACGAGGGGGTTAGTATGTTCTATGTTACATGTATATGAAGTCAGGGATATTATGGTTAAGTTGTGCTACTAAAGACCTATGAAATTCAGTGAAAAAACTTTGTTAAAGGGACGTTATGGTTAAGTTGCGCTACTAAAAACCTATGAAATTCAGTAAAAAAACATTGTTAAAGGGATGTTATGGTTAAGTTGTGCTACTAAAAACCTATGAAATTCAGTGAAAAAACTTTGTTAAAGGGACGTTATGGTTCAAAGTAAAACCAAAAACCCCCTGAAATTCGGCATTTATGGTAACATAAGCAACCATAACTCGCGCCACCGTGCACTGCTAACACTAACACCCAGGACATCAAAGATGACATCACAAATGTCATTGATGACATCACTGATTACATCACATGGCTGGCTCTTCCTTTTTATCCTTTACTGACATATCGAAGCCACATAGTTTTCTTCAGTAACAGTCAGGAAGTAAAAATTGAAAAGGTACTATATTTGTAGACTTAGGGTCAAGTCACATCATATGAAACATATACATAGCGGAAGACACAGGCTTGAAAGAGAGCAATCCTTTCTGTGCATGAAGATAATCATTAGGGTTATCAGCACTTTCTCATAGTTTTATTTTTATTACTCTACCTTCCCTATATATGCTCATATTTGTATACATTATACTCACTCTCCTTTCCTTTGGGTGCAGTCACATCATGTGATACACATACATATGGTAAGTAGCAGCTTTGAAACAGAGCAATAGTTTCTCTGCATAAAGACAATCAGTTAGGTTATGAACTCTTTCTGCTACTACTTCTGCTTTTTTGTTTACTTCACTGTCCCTGTGTATACTCATATTTGATTGTGTTGTTGTCTCTTTGTGTTTTGTCTGTAATAATTATGTATTAAGTGGGTTTTATTATCTACTTATTACATGTTTCACAGTACGCAAAACTCTAATAAGAAAGCAGTTATCATTTCAGTATTCAACATGGCAAGATTATGAATATGGCACCTTCATCATGTATGCTGCACACACTGCCTATGTTTCTGCATGAGTAGCTTAGTATACTGGATAGAACTTCATAATAGAATGCTATTTATATCAATGCATTGCTTAATGCACTAATTAGCTCATGATATTTATCCCAATGATCCTTGACAGTTTTTGGTCAACATTATAAGAATCCCTCCTACAGAGTTTTAATGAAAAGTAAATGCACATGTGATGTCATCAGTGATGTCATCAATGACATTTGTGATGTCATCTTTGATGTCCTGGGTGTTAGTGTTAGCAGTGCACGGTGGCGCGTGTTATGGTTGCTTATGTTACCATAACTGCCGAATTTCAGGGGGTTTTCGGTTTTACTTTGAACCATAACATCCCTTTAACAAAGTTTTTTCACTGAGTTTCATAGGTTTTTAGTAGCGCAACGTAACCATAACGTCTTTTTAACAACGTTTTTTTACTGATATATATATATATATATATATATATATATATATATATCAGGTAATTTACTTGGTGTTATTGTACAAATGGAAAACAGAAAAAAGAAAGGATAAAGAATTGTTTATGAAGCTAGAAGGTATTGTAACTGTAGGATATTGTTGTGTACATTCTTTGTAAATATTCTGGGAAAAATGTGCGTAAAAAGTACTAAAACTTGTTTTTTTATCTTCTATTAGAGAACTAACCTCCCTAAATTCCAGCCTGGAGAGGAGAACCCCGGGGACCTGGAAGGGAAGGAAGAAAGGGGGTGCCGTGCCACAGCCTCCACCCCAAAGATGCAAGGGGAGGCTGGAGTGCCCACTCCCAAAAGAGGGAAGAAAAGGGGGTGCCATGCCATACCCCAACCCAGAGATGGAAGGGGATACTGGAGTGGCCACTATCTGATGAAAAAAAATTACGCCAAAGGAAACCCCACTCTGCCCTACTCTTCCCCAACAAAGATTCATGGAAGAGCAGGGGGGGATTTGTGGGATGCATTTAAAGGCCCCAAACAGAAGTCCCTTTCACCTGAACAGCAGCATTTAAACACTGCAACCAGAAATGGCCCTGCTTTGCTTTCCCTGTCACATGAGTGGCAAGAAGTTATACCCTGCAACCGAAAACGGCCCTGCTTTGATTTCCCTGTCACATGAATGGCGAGAATTTATACACTGCAACCAAAATCGGTCTTGCTTTACTTTTATTTCACATGAATGGCAAGAATGTAAACACTGCAACCAAAAACGGCCCTGCTTTGCTTTCTCTTTCACATGAACAGCAGCCCTTTAAACATGCAACCAAAAATGGCCTGGGTTTTTCTTTTGTGCTTATGTAAAATTAAAGAACCATGTGGAAAAGGGCCTAGACATCATCATCCATGGACAAGCAGCAATGTGAATTCATCCAAGGAGAAGGAATCAAAGAATCCCGTGACCTGCAAGACAGGATTTTAAACATTAAAAGCAAAAAGAGCCTGCACATGTGTTGCAAATCAAAACGACTTTAAAAAAAGCCACAATGGGAAAAGATACCACTGTTCAGAGAAAAATATCAGGGAAACATGATGTGAACACTTGCTTCAGGAAAAACCTGTTTTTGCTGAGGCAGGAACTTCACCATGATAAGCCCCACATCGAGCTTGTTTTCACACATCTCCTCTAAGAATCCTGCAATAAAATGTGAAGCTCCTGAGGGCGTCAAAATTCCCTATTCTGCAGACAAGATGGCAGGAGCTCAGAGATTTCAAAGAAGACAAAATGTGGCTGAACCATGACAAGAAGGTGTGAGTCATTGTAGCACCCACTTCAAAGAGCAAACAGTCAATTTCAAAGGGACTCATAAAAACCTCTGGTCACAGGCTGACCCAGGGGAAGAGATGGCTGTGGGGGATAAGGAGGCCCTCCCACATGTTGAACAAGACACTCTCAATTAATAAAAAAGGACTATTTCAGCTTAGGCATTTTGCACAGCCATCAGATTAAGGATTTATTTCAGTTTCATGCCATTTTTCTTGTCATTTCCAGGCAGTTTTGGGGCTATAAATTCCATTTACCTAGGACTCTGGGAACTGTAATGGCCAGTTAGACTAGTTTTCTGGCGCCATGATTAACGAAAACCGAATATATGTTTCATATGGCAGGGGCTAGTACAATTATGAAGTTATGATCCATAGCTAGT
The DNA here is from genome assembly GCF_040938575.1 of Ambystoma mexicanum. Lineage (NCBI taxonomy): Eukaryota > Metazoa > Chordata > Amphibia > Caudata > Ambystomatidae > Ambystoma > Ambystoma mexicanum. The sequence goes on from NC_090938.1 coordinate 377,033,802, forward strand.
TTTTGTCAAATAATTGTAAGGGGAACAAAAGGAGGATGACAAATGGAAAGGACAGATGATGCTCTAATCCCCTGAACCAATCGTGGCTGGGGGCAGAGAGAGGGATGATAACTTTCCAATCTGAGTGGCATGGATAATTACTGGGTACTCCCTCTAGATTGTAAAGTTAGTGATGTCATTTCTGCTATACAAGGGGTACTGTACTAGGACTCAGGACACATACAAACACCGGGGAGACAGGAGAAGGAGGACGGAGAGAAGGCTGCTGAACCATACCATCTTTGAGAGTGCAGTGACCAGACCCCTTGCCCTATCTGTTCAGAGTGTCCTGAGATCCAGCTGGCTTCCCTCAATCCTAAACCAAGTTTTGCATATAATCCCAGCCCTAAATTGCATACACCCTTCATTTTTGTAGTAGTACATTCAATATTTCCTTATTGAAAAACCCAAATTGTCTGTGTAGTTCAGTCATCTCCCTATAGAAAAAACTCTTGTTTGCCTGTGTATGTTAGCATATCTCCTTTGGAAAACCTCTCAGTTGTCGGTGTAAATCCTTAGTGTTTTTGTAAGTAAATCAATTAATTCCCCCATTGAAATTCACGGTATAGGATTGTTCATTCGAAATCAACCATCTTGTTCCTGGTGTTTTTATTTAATTATTATAGTCATTAAAGTGTTGCCTCAAAATAATTATTCTCCTTGTAACTAAAAATCAAATGTATCCATGTATTGTGTGTATTACCAAACAAATTTCTATTTGCTTCTGTCAGTTTAAACCCCAACTGGGTTCATTAGTGTGAGCAATCCCTTTGCCTAGAAGTCTACCGGTTATGTGCCTCTGTCCTTGTCACTGAAAACCGATATTCTTATTGTAAGCTAAACCCCTTTCCTGAACTGTCTTGCTGTCTGTCATTGTAAGCCTCAGTGAAAACGAATTTCCATTTGCCACTTTATTTTTCCCTTTGCATTTGCTTTGTCTCAAAAAACGATGTTCCTCCTTCATGTCTATTTTGCCCTGGTGTGCTGATTAGTATTCTTTAAAACTTTGCCTATCTCCTAAGTGTGAGCAATACACATTTTCTTCTATTGTGTCCCCTAGCAGTTGTGACAAATAATCAAAACCCCATTCTTCCATCATTTTGCTCCAAAAACGGGGTTTTCCTTTCTTTGCTGGCTTTCCATCTTGTGATGGTGTGATTCACCCCAAATCTGATTTTCCTCCTATATTCTGTCATGATCCGCCGCGACTGGCGTGCATGGAGCCGATGGCGTTGGAGCGGCCATTAGCGGTTCCGCCACGTCTCCGTGCAACGCACGGTCACGGTCTAGTCTTCCGGCCGGCTGCCGGGAGGTGATCGCTTATTAGCCGCTCCTACCCGGAAGTCTGCGCGTTGCAACCTACTCGCGTCAGGCTTTCGGGTTGAAGCGCTAGTAAGTTTTCTCTCCCTCTGTGTGTTGCTCGGCGCCTTTTCTCGGTGCCGGAATTTCTCCCTTCTGCTTTCCCCCTTCCTTTGGGTTTTTCCTTCTGCCCTTGGTCCCGCAGGCTCGCGTCAGGTTTAGCAGGGAGCGCAGCATTTTCCTCCTTCTCCTCCAGTTTTCACTCCCTTTCTCACTTCAGTATTTCTTGCGTTCTGCTCTCAGGTTCGCCAGCCCTCGTATCTCTGCCTACCTCTTCCATCCGGCTTCTCAGACAAGGACTCACCTTCTGCCGATCTCATCTCAGTACTTCACCTAGGGGTTTTTTATGCCTACGGCTTTTTCCCCGCTGGTCTGAACCGGAGGAGGGGCCCCCCCCAGATCTTCTATTCAGAAGTCAGGGTGGCTTCCCTTTGGGGCAGATCCTTTCCACAAAAAAAAGGAAAGAGGAAAGAAGAGCTGTGGAAGAAATGGTTCGGGGGAACCCTACATTCGGAACTCACAGGTGAGGAGGAGGGGGATTGGAGTGAATCGGAAGGGGCGAATGAAACACCGGAAACTGACAGATTGCAACGCCAAAAGATTCAGATGGCTACCCCGGAACAGTTACAAGAGTTGGTAGCCGCGGTTCAGGCTATGAACACAGAACTACAGAACGTCAAATCTGAGAATGCCACCCTGAAGCAATTGTTCACTCACCGAGAAGCACGGGAGTTTGATTTACCTCCCATGGCCTTGTCCTCCGGCAAGTTTGATGGAGCCCCTAAACATTTGAAGGAATTTTTGGAAGCATGCTCTGTCCATTTTGCCTTTCGTCCACAGACCTATTCCACAGACCACATAAAAGTGGGATTTATGGTGTCTAATATGACAAGCAATGCCCTGGCTTGGGCTACACCTCTTGTCACATCCAACGACCCAGTTCTTCGGAATTATGATGCCTTCTTGACTGTGCTGAAACAGACATTCGAACAGCCCGACATAACACTTGTAGCGGCTGAACAGCTACTCGAAGTACAGCAGGGATCCAGCGACCTGCTTTCCTACATTTCCTCGTTTAAACGGTTGTCTACAGAAGCAGGGTGGCCGGAACGGGTTCAGTATACCCTCTTTCGTCGAGGTCTTAGGGAGGAACTCAAGGATGAGCTGGCTCGCATAGCTCGACCCACAACCTTATCAGACCTCATGTCGATAGTTCTGCAGATAGAATATAGACTCTCTGAACGAAAGGCTGAAAGAAGGAAGCAAAGGACCCCAGTCACCCATCCCGCTGGAGCCTCCTCTCTACCTTCCGTCCCATACTTGTGCCATAAGGAAGAACCAATGCAGATCGGAACAGCTCGGCCTCCGTTGACACCAGAGGAAAGAAGACGACGGAGAGAATCTGGCCTATGCATGTACTGCGGTTCTAATACCCATCTATTAAGAAATTGCCCAGCTGTACCACCTAGACGGGCGGGAAACGATCAACCTCGGACCTAAAGGGGACCAGTGTCTGAGGTCTAAACTTTAGTCCCTATGTTTCTGTCACCGTATCGCCCCAAGTCCCAGCAACGGATGCGCGTCTCATGGTAGTAGCTATCCAGTTGAAGATAAGACACGTAGACCTTACCACTATGGCTTTGCTTGATTGCGGGGCCGCGGGGGTGTTCATGGACACTGTATGGGCCAACCAGCAAGGTCTCATCCTCTTGCAACGTGAAGACGCTCAGAAGGTGGAAGGGGTGGATGGTACCCCACTCTCCTCCGGACCAATTACTCAGTCCACGGAATTCCTAACTGCAACCATCCTTCAGCATTCCAAACTGATACAATTCGATCTCATCAGAGCGGCTCATTTCCCTATTATTCTCGGGATTCCATGGTTCAGGAGACACAATCCAACTATAGACTGGAACCGTAACACTATGGCTTTCGAGTCAGACTTTTGTAGACAGAAATGTCTCGTTCAGCCGCAGGCCGACACTGTGCAAATCATTACTTCTGAAGATAAGAACATTTGCACTGTGTGTCGGATCCCCCCAGAATTGTCGGAATACCAAGAAGTGTTCAAGGAAACTCCGGTCCTGGACCTGCCTCCTCACCGGCCAGAAGACTGCGCCATAGAGCTGATCCCAGATGCTCTAGTACCCTTTGGGCGCATGTTTTCGTTATCTATGACAGAGAAGAGGGCCCTTCGTACCTATTTGGACACTCATTTGACTAATAGGCTCATTCAACCTTCACGGTCTCCTGCGGGAGCCTCGTTATTTTTTATACCCAAACGGGATTCTCAGGAACTAAGACCGTGTATAGACTACCGTGGCCTTAATAAAGTCACTATCCGGGATCGCTACCCTATGCCGCTTATTTCAGACATTCTTGAGGCCGTACAAAACGCCTCGGTCTTCTCCAAATTGGATTTACGAAGCGCCTACCATCTCCTCCGTATCAAAGAAGGGGATGAATGGAAGACGGCGTTCAGAACACCTTTTGGTCTGTATGAGTATAGGGTTATGCCCTTCGGACTCGTTAATGCACCAGCCGTTTTCCAGCGCTTTATGGACCGTCTATTCTCGGATTTACTCTTTCTGAATACCATCGTTTACCTGGATGACATCCTAGTGTTCTCAACCTCTCATCAAGAACATACTCAGCACTTGAAGACAGTACTCAACCGTCTTCGTTCTCAACACTTAAAGGTCAAAACAGAGAAATGTCTCTTTAAAGTCTCGTCCGTGCCATATTTAGGGTACATCCTTTCCTCTGAAGGCATCACGATGGATCCCAGGAAGGTGTCGGCTATCCTGGACTGGCCAGCTCCTACTTCCCTTAAGGAGGTTCAGCACTTCCTAGGTTTGGCGAACTTTTATAGGAAGTTCATAGGTCAGTTCTCACAAATTGTTCTACCCATCACCGCCCTTCTCAAGAAGGAATCACGACCTTTTCTCTGGACAGAACAAGCGGACCAAGCCTTTTTTACACTCAAAGAGAGGTTCTGTACTGCTCCGATCTTAAGTCAGCCAGATCAAACCAAACCTTTCATCGTAGAAGCAGACGCATCAGCGAGAGCCCTAGGAGCGGTTCTTCTACAGACTAAAGACGGGTAGGAACATCCTGTGGCTTACCTCTCAAAAACCCTCACTATCAGTCAGAAGAATTATTCGGTGATCGAGAAGGAATTATTGGCATTGAAGGCTGCTTGCGAGGAATGGAGACACCTACTACAAGGAAGTCTGCATCCTTTCACTTTACGCACGGATCATAAAAACCTACGGATCCTCAGGAACATGGAATGTGTGAACTCTCGACAAGCACGTTGGGCTCATTTCTTTAGTCAATACGATTTCATCATTACCTACATACCTGGAACCTTGAATGGTTTGGCAGATGCGTTATCTAGGCGCAACGTCCCCGATCTACTACCAGAACCCACACCTGAGTTTATGTTTCCTAGGAACCGTCTCGTGGGTATGATCTCCGCCTTTCTTTAAGAGGTCAGAACGGTTACTACGTCTGAAACAGAGACTCTGATACCTCGGAACCAACAACACCAGGTCCGATGGTCAGATGGTCTATTGCTGGTGGGTCAGAAATTGTTCATCCCCACCAAGACCCTACAATCTGGGATCCTACGTTGGGGCCACGACCATGTGACAGCAGGTCATAGAGGGATCAAGGGTACCCTAGATCTTATTTCCCGATCCTTTTTCTGGCCCACTCTTGCCCAAGATGTCAAGAGACATTGTAGAGCTTGTTTGACCTGTGCCAAGAACAAAAATCCAACTCATAAACCTTATGGCCTCCTCGAACAATCGGAGACCCCTGTACAACCGTGGTCCCATATTTCTACAGATTTTATTGTAGATCTACCTCCGTCTCAGGGTTGTACCTGTCTGATGGTTACTATAGATTCTTTTACCAAAATGGCTCATTTCTCCCCTCTAACCGGAGTGCCATCTGCCTCGGTCATGGCGGAAGTTTTTCTTAGGGATATTTTCAAGTTACATGGGTTACCTGAGAAGATTACCAGTGATCGAGGAAGTCAGTATACCTCTCGATTTTGGGCGGCACTATGTCAGCGTTTGGGAATCGAACGTGCCCTTTCCTCGGGGTTTCATCCGCAGACAAATGGGCAGACTGAGAGACTTAATGCCTCACTCGAACAATATCTCAGATGTTATGTTAACAGGGTACAAGATAACTGGGTATCCCTCCTACCTACTGCGGAATTCGCATATAATAACTCCTTGCACTCAGCCACAGGTTTTAGTCCTTTTTTTTGCACTTATGGTATACACCCACGAGGACTGCTTCCCTCTTTCAAATCCTTTTCCAATATACCTACGCTTGAATCCCATTTAGCTGAGATAACCACCGCACACAAGTCTGCTCATCAAAGTCTGCTACAATCCCGCAGTAGGTATAAGGAGCAGTCAGATCGATCTCGCCTTCCTTGTCCCGAGTGGAAGGTAGGAGACAGAGTATGGCTGTCCACCAAATATTTACCACGATGGGTTCATCCGAACAAACTTACTCCCCGATTTCTGGGTCCATTTAAGATTGTCAAGCAGATAAATCCGGTGGCCTTTAGACTACAACTCCCCAGAAATATGCACCGGATTCATCCTGTATTTCACTCTTCCTTACTCCGACCGGTGGATTCTGGTACTCCTTGCAAACGAAAGCTAACCTTACCTGTAGCCCAACCACCTTTCCCCGAGGAATACAAAGTTTCAAGTATTCTAGATTCCAGGTATCGACGAGGGCGTCTGGAGTATTTGGTCGCCTGGAAAGGGTTCCCCCATTCTGAGGACTCTTGGGAGCCTGGTTCTTATGTACATGCACCCAGGCTGACTCGGCGGTTTCACCGACTCCACCCGGGTAAGCCGGGGGGTGTGGGCCGTGGAGGGGGGCATACTGTCATGATCCGCCGCGACTGGCGTGCATGGAGCCGATGGCGTTGGAGCGGCCATTAGCGGTTCCGCCACGTCTCCGTGCAACGCACGGTCACGGTCTAGTCTTCCGGCCGGCTGCCGGGAGGTGATCGCTTATTAGCCGCTCCTACCCGGAAGTCTGCGCGTTGCAACCTACTCGCGTCAGGCTTTCGGGTTGAAGCGCTACTAAGTTTTCTCTCCCTCTGTGTGTTGCTCGGCGCCTTTTCTCGGTGCCGGAATTTCTCCCTTCTGCTTTCCCCCTTCCTTTGGGTTTTTCCTTCTGCCCTTGGTCCCGCAGGCTCGCGTCAGGATTAGCAGGGAGCGCAGCATTTTCCTCCTTCTCCTCCAGTTTTCACTCCCTTTCTCACTTCAGTATTTCTTGCGTTCTGCTCTCAGGTTCACCAGCCCTCGTATCTCTGCCTACCTCTTCCATCCGGCTTCTCAGACAAGGACTCACCTTCTGCCGATCTCATCTCAGTACTTCACCTAGGGGTTTTTTATGCCTACGGCTTTTTCCCCGCTGGTCTGAACCGGAGGAGGGCCCCCCCCCAGATCTTCTATTCAGAAGTCAGGGTGGCTTCCCTTTGGGGCAGATCCTTTCCACAAAAAAAAGGAAAGAGGAAAGAAGAGCTGTGGAAGAAACGGTTCGGGGGAACCCTACATTCGGAACTCACAGGTGAGGAGGAGGGGGATTGGAGTGAATCGGAAGGGGCGAAGGAAACACCGGAAACTGACATATTCCTACACCTTGCCACTGCCTTCCATTCAAAGGAATCAAGTTTAATTGAGGTTTGGGGGTGAGTCTTGAAGGGGGGAGTGCTAATCTGTGGTGCTATCACTTTCTGTGGAATTGTTATTTTCCTGTTTTGTCATTATAACCAAAGCGAGTGTAACATTTTATTTCAACCTGATTGTATTTTCCTGTTTGTCATTATAACAAAAGCGTGTGTAACAGCCCATTTCCACTTGGTCGCTCTAGATAGGATATTGCATATGTATTGCCACAATTTTGGTGGCTGCTGCATTTTGATTATTTTCCTTTTTCATTAAACAATAAATGAATAAACATCTTATTGATACACACTGGCCTGGTTCCTAGTCCATTGTGACACAGGGTGTTTGTGGAGGTTGGGTGCGAGACGGGTTGGAGGCCTACTCAAAAAGAATCTGTAGTATATTAAAGATAAAAAGCGTGTTATTGTGCAACACATTCATTGTATGGGAAGAAGTTCCTTAGCTGGCGTGTGCCGTGCAATATCCCGTGACATGTGTGAGGTAATGGCCCGAGGCCAACCTCACATAACCTTGCAACCTGAACCAGTCAAGCCATGCATGCTGGGATGCTAATAGCAACTAACCCCACTATGCAGGCCGGGGGGTTACCGTGTGAGACAATGGCTTGAGCCCAACATTACAGAACCTAGCAACCTGAACCTGTCAAGCCCTGCATGCCAGGATGCTAATAGCATCTAAACCCACTGTTGGTGATGGTGGTTATGAAAATACAGCATTTGTTAGGATACAAGAGCCCAAACAAGGTACTTGCTAAATCCTAGAGCAGCGGATTGGTATATATTGGAAGCCTTGTTGTGATCGTCTTAACTACACTAGACAAATAAGAGACAAGTTCTAATCACGGAAAATAATAAAATCACCAATGCAGCGAGTAGCACAAATAACAATAATAGCAGCAAAAGGTACTGCAGCAGAAACACGTGAAAAACCTTAATGCAAGAAGCAGATTGGAAACACTTTTAAAAGCAACGTTCGTCAACTCCCTCCCCAAATGAAACCGTTCCGCTTCCTTCCAAAAAAATGGTAGCTCCTATAACATAGTTTTCACCATTACTGCATCATAGAGCAATTGATTGACAGCGGATCTCCTCCAACATGCATTTCCACAAGCTCTACAGAGAGCTAAAACATGTTCTATTCGAACCTAAAACATATTAAAACCTGTTAATCTGGCACCGGCTGCCGCAGTCTTGCAGCTTCATGGTGCTGTAAATAACAGATGTTAATATTGCAAACACAGCGTTACTTATGTTTTTTATGGGGGGGTTCCCCTCAACCCCCCTTTTTCTTCATTTTTTTTGTTTTTGTTCCCAACCAAAACGAAAAAAATATATAAATGAATAAATAAAAAAATTCGACCTTTTTTTTCTTCGACCAATTGGTATTCGACCAAATGGTCATTCGATCTTTTATTTTCGACCAAATGACTGGACACCTTACTTATTTTAGCCACCTGAAAGAGGGGAAGGCAAAGCCAAGAGATTCTGTCTGTCACATGTCAAGCACAGTCTCAAATACATTTTATGCCACGACTTAAGGATAGCAATGAAGGGTCAATATTACAAGTGATAACAATTATTGAAGTACTTAACACAAAACGGGCAAATACTTCAAATTCAAACAGAAGGGCAAAACAAGCACCATTCCGTCAAACCTGGACAACGTGGGCTCTTCCCATTACACTGACCGTAGAGGCAACCAATTGCAATTAATGGGCACCAAGGTTGTTCATATTTTGGCAAATTACAATGCCAGAAACGTACAAAAGGACGGAACAACCACGGATCGCTGAGGTGAATGTGTAACGTGTATTCAAAGTCTCGGGAGGATTGCTCAGGGGCAAGGTGCTCGCCTTGGAAGCAAGACGACACGGAGCGCCACCGGTTCGATCCCTCGGTTAAGCGCCTTATAAATAACCTATCATATCATATTCAGCTCCATTTGCTGTCTGCCTGGACACCACCACTATGAATGGCAATAGCTTTGGCTCCACTTAGTGCTGATGGTCCAAAGCCTAAACAGGGAGTTATGCCCCTGCCTTCCCTGGGGAGAACCTGCTGACAAATGAAGCTGCACCACTCTCTTAAGTCAGGCCTCAGCAAGTGGAAGCTTTGCTTTGAGCTCAGGATATCAACCAGGGCATAAAAAGCAAACAGTGCTCCTCCAAAACATGCTCTTACGTTGCGTGGCAGGGGCAAGGCTTGTCTCTGACAGTAATGGTCCCGCACAAATCAGATAAATAACTCCGCTGAAAATCTCCATAACAACACATTGAGCTTTGGAATTGAAAATGCGTTTTTACCAATTCAGAGTTTGAGAACTACTGGTGGTGTTATAAGGAGATGTGTGTTCACACTCCCATGGCCAGACAGCTATCAAGGAGGCATAATGCTTTACAGCAACTGGTTCGAAGGAAATTCAAGTGTTGCCTGTAGATGGATGATAGCCTGGCACCAGGAAAGACTATCAGCCTCGTTCTGTTCTTTCAGGGACAATCCGTGGGGCCTAATGCGACACCTTCTACATGTATCATATTCCGTGCAGATTCTAACGAGGTGGTAATGGCAGCCTGGACTGGCCATAATGGCCCGTTAAACTGCGTTCACAGGCACGAGCATAGTGAGGGCTTTCAACAAGGAGTGCTGGTGATTACTGGCTGTTGCGGCCTGCCATAGCTGCCTTTGTCGCCATCAGCATCCGAGCAAACCGCCTGGGCTGCTTAGAAACTTTTTTTTGGCCAAAAGAAAAGGTTCTGGTAGAGGGCACAGGCTGTTTCTTGTGTCCCAAAGGAATGAAAACCCTGAAAAGTTGAAGTCCGTTTTCCTCTTTATGGGATCACAATGATGTCTAGGCTAGATGAAGGGATGGTACATATGAGTTTGGACGGATGAATATGCAGGACGGATGAGCGTAAACTGGATGAGTGTCTAGAACAGATGAATACGTGGAGCGGACGAGTATGTAGAGCCCACGAGTGTGGATATTGGATGAATGCGGAAGGGCGAAGAGTGTGCAGATCGCCGGAGCAGATGAATGTACAGACCTGGCGAATGTATAGAGCACATGAGTGTATAGACCACATGAGTGTAGGGAGTGGATGAGTGTATGGAGTGGATGAGTGTATGGAGCGGATGAGTGTAGGGAGCGGATGAATGTAGGGAGCGGATGAGTGTAGAGAGCGGATGAGTGCAGGGAGCGGATGAGTGTAGGGAGCGGATGGAGTAGATGTGTAGATGAGCGGAAGTGTAGAGGAGCGGATGAGTGTATGGAGCGGATGAGTGTATGGAGCCGATGAGTGTATGGAGCAGATGGGTGTGCACAAGAGTGCATGCGTTGGGCGGACAAGAGGGCATGCGTGGGGCGGACAAGAGGGCATGCGTGGGGTGGACAAGAGGGCATGCGTGGGGCGGACAAGCAGGCAGGCGTGGGGCGGACAAGAGGGCACGTGCGGGGCAGACTGGAGCGCGCAGGGCAGACCGGAGTTGGACGGACTGGAGCGCATAGAATTGCGTGACGTATATAGTATGGCTTAGAATGCAGAGAGCGTTTGAAAGAGCATATAACCCATCATATCACACCACCACGCTTACTCTCTCCTTTACATCACCACTCAACTAGAACACAGAGATACTATGACACCATTCGGTATAACTGTTCTCATACCAACCAACATCCGCCGCTCACTGCACATCATTCTAAGTAAACACTGCTGGTTTCACACCCCCCAGCCAGGCGTTCTCCTCAGGCCTAACGCAGCCACAGCTGTTCTGGATAAAACCTGCCAGAACGAACACATTCTCCTGATCTCTCAACCACCACACCTACCGCTAAGAAGCAGCTATTACACGAATACCGCACGAGCTGCACACATACCCGGTGCTCACATGCACCTTTGACTCTCTCTACTGATCTGAACTTCGGTTCCCAAGGGCGTTCAACCTACCAGCGCCTTCAGACCATACCAATGGTATATAAGGTGCTATATAAGTGCAAAATAACATAACATAACATGAGTCATGCAGGGTTTGAGAGGGGTGAGCTTTTGGAGCCTGGGGGAAGCAGAGAGCCGGTGTCAGCAGGTGGTGTCAGAGCAGACAATAGTGTGCTTAGAACATAGGCCATATTGGCAATAAAAACCCATTCCACAGGCTTCACTGGTCTGTAAAGGACTGGGGCTCAAAGGCCTAAGCAAAGCATGGGCTTTAAGCCAGGACCCCGGCTCCATTACCAGCTGGTGAAACCTGTGGAGCAGGTTATTATTGCTATTAGCACACAAAAGCAAACCTGCAGGGTACTAAGAGGAATGTAGTTGTTAAAAATAATGGGCCACAGCGAACATGGGATCCATTGTTTTTAACAAAGAAATCCTCATCTAAGATGGCCACCACGGAAATGGTGACTTGTGTTCCATGCAGAACCCCTCTTCTCTTTCCATGGTGTCGAGGACAGGAGGTGAGGTGCCGCAACGGGGTGTGCTAAGTGCCTGGGAGGTTGTGTGTGGGGAGGTGAAGCGGTCTGGGGAAGCATCATGGAAAAAGAGGAAAGATGGCAGGCGGATGCATACGCATAATCACCCGGGATTGTATCGTGAGATTTAGCCTGGGTTGAGAACTACCTGATTGGTTGATATCCCCCCTTCGAGTATTCTACTGGATATTCGCACAATGTGGATTGGGATTTCTCACGTACATGGAGCAACCCTTGGGAAGGAGTGCTTTACTGGTCCACGGCAAAAAGAAAAGATAGGCAAATGCTTTTGAAACCCCTGGCCTACACTGGGGCTACATATGTCCTTAGCATCTCAGAGATGGACCTAAAAGCACATACACACCATGGGTTTTGAAAATGAAGTTTAGTTATTGTTAAATGTAGAGTGTTTTATTTGCTGTATTGCAGGGGAGTTGCTAGGTCTGGAAAAGACCCGGGGCTAAGCTGATGTTGGAACTGTTGGGACTGGGGGCTAGCTAGTCTTTTGGCTGTAGCTCCTGAGATTCTATCCGGGGCTACAACCAAAAGATCAGGGGCTATAGCCCTCTTAGCCCCCCCCCTAGCAACGCCCCTGCTGTATTGAGCAACTTTTCTGTTTCTTTGTAGTAGGTTGTACCACTAGCCAAGTGGACACCTGGGATGTTGGAAAAGGGACAATGGGCAGGTCACCCCTGGGAGTATAGACTGACCTGGTTGGTCTCATGGGAAGCAGGAGAAGAAAAGAAAAACGATTATAAACGTAAGAGGAATGGAGATGAAGGAGCCAAAATGATCTCCTGGGGACGGGAGAACAGCTGCCTCAGCTACCTGGCCGCATAGACTCAGGCCACGGGGAAAGAGAGGGGAACAGTAGCTGTTCCTGGACTGTAAGTGAGCAGCAGGCGGCCTCAGGAAGATATCAGCCAATCATGTGGCCAGACGAGTTGGGTTCTGAAAATCTGGTCATGACAGCATGATATCCTTGAGGCAACATGAGTGGGGCAGCACAGGGAAGAAGCAGCCCAGCATGGAGAGGAGAAACCAGTGGTTGGCCCATCTGGTTGGACGGTGCCTGGTGTGGGTTCAAGGATGCGCTGGAGGAATGAAAGACCCAGGGCTCCTGTACCATCAAGGTTGCCCAGGTGAAGATAATGGCTGTCAGTCAAGATGACGATGTGAAGAGGCCTGAGGTAAGAGAGGACTCAGTGTGGGGCAGTCGGGTCCAGGACATCTGCAGGGGTCCAGGACATCTGCAGGGGTCCTGCCGCGTTGAGCAGTGGCACTGGAGAGCAGCACGTTCCCCATGCATCCCTATTATGGATGACGGAAGCAGAACCGCATTACAGCAAGCGTGGTCCAGTCAGAGAAGACACAGTGAGGTGTCCCAACCCAGCAAAGCCAGTGACCCGGACGGGGCACTGCAGACCCGTTGGGTGTGCGTTTCGGCTGCCTCCCCCACGTGCCTGTATCACATGTGGGATATGGCAAGAAAGTGCGGTTGAGCTTGTGGCACTCTGTGCCGCTGCTAAGATACTGGTAAGTGGGATGCAGAGAAGCGAGACACCTCCAGCTAGCAGTGAGCATTGGGTGGGATCCCTCCGTGGACTGAAGCTCTTTCCTGGGGGTTACTCAAACTCAATCCCCTTCTTATGCTTGCCTATATCAAAAGGGCTCCGGTAATCAGCATCCTCATGAGAGGAGCTAGCCATTGGAATGAGAGCACTTTGTGACATCAAAACCTGTACCTTGTGTGATTTTAAAAGTGGACTATCACAGCGTCAAGTTTTTCTTTGCACCTCAAAAAGGATACTCGAACGTGCAGGAGACAGTGGTCCATCTGCCAAATGAGGAGAAAGGAAGTCCCGCTGGACAGTGATGTTTGTTTTCTTTTTCTGCTTGTCCGTAAAAAAAAAAACAAATCTGACACCAAATGGACTCAAGATTGTAAACCCACTGAAGACCAGCACAAAACGGTATAGAACGAGACTGAGGGGGGAGATAACCTCACAACAAGGCGGAGAGGGTAGATAAATGGCCCAGCGCCACGACTCGACCATTTGCACTACAGGAACTACCAAAAGATATTGAATTCTTCACTAATTTGGAAAAACAAAAAACTCCAGGACTTACACTGAATGACATAATGTGCTGTTCGGGGTCATGGAAGGGTCACAGCTCCTCCTAATCAGTAATCCTCACACCAAACAGTGTCAACACCGAGGACCTGATTGGAGACCTCACCACCAATCTATTATCGGTCGTCAGTGTGGGTATTGCACTTGTGTCACAATGGTGCTAGGTTGGTTGGTAGTTTCCCCTTGATTACAGGTTTCTATGATGTTGAAAAAGATACAAAAGCTCGAAATTTGTGATATTGTAGGAAACCATGATAAGTAAAGACGCTCAATGTTGTAGTATATATTGGTGATTTTTAATTGGCAGTTTAGGCTAAACTACAATTAAAAATCACCAATGTCGAGCTTTTGAATCTTTTTCTACATCATAGAACCCTGTAATCAAAGCAAAACTACTAACCAACCTAGCACCATTGTGACACAGGTTCAATAGCCAAACTTTCTAAACCAAGAAACAAGATGCAAACGCACCATCTCACAAGAACCCAGTCATAGGCAGCTGTGTCACACTCACGAATGCACGGATCTGGTACGGCGCTACTCACATTTTAGGTGCCTTATCTTTCCCCTACCATCAGTCATCAACTTCTCCGGGCATGCATTTACATATGCTGAACAGTCTGTACTCTCAAAGGAGAGACCTTCTGCCATGCCAGAAACTAGAGAAAATTCAAGCTCAAATAATACTTCCATGCGCCAAACAATGAACAAAGGGCTGTCCCAGATTACAGATGCACCTAAAAGCACTCAAACTGGACAATGCCATGGGAAACCTACATAGACTGCCTGAGAAAACATGGAACATCTGACATACTCAACAAACGCCAGGTGACTAAACAGAAACACACCCTGAAGAGAAAGAGGCAATATGAACATTCCTAGCAAACAAGGAACGTATAATAAACAGGTAGCTTGGTTGTGTTCATGTATAAACAAAAATACAAAATGGAGATATACAGACTACTTCTTGACACAATTTATTACATGGAACTTGGTGATGACCCCACCGTGGAGCACAAAAAACCTCTGAAATAAATCACCATGATAAGCAGCACAGAGGAGCACCTCCAACATTTGATACCAAACAATCCAATTCCTGTGACCTTTTATTTGCTCCCAAAGATCCAAAAGCCGAGAATCTGGTCTGTCTGAACAGTTCTGGAGTAAATACATTAACCCAAGCCATATCTGGATATATCTTGGATCATCCTCAGACCTCTGGTGATGGACGAGGAAAAATTTGTACAGGACACAACACCCTTCAAGAGATAGACTATTCACCGCTGGATGCACTCCTGTGCACATTGGATATCACCACGCTTTATTGCAACATTCCACATGAAGATGGAATTGCGGCATGCCAGAAATTCCTGCCAAAAGTAAACACCAAGATAGACACCCCAACCACAGATCTCATGAGTTTCAGACTCGCACACAACAATTTCTGCTTCAATGGAAGACACGTCCTACAAAAGACATGAACGGCAATGGGCAAACAAATGGCACCTCAGTTTCTAACATTTTTATGGTAGATCTCAAACATGAGTTTCTACACCAACAATCCTTGCAACCAGTAACATACCTGTGTTACATGGATGACCTCTTGATTTGGACACAAGGCAAAGGCTCTCTTAATCAATTTTATGAATCAATGAATGGCTTGCACTGATGCGTAAAGTTCATTATGGAGTATTCCAAGAAGAGCACACATTTCCTGGAGTGGCCATCTAAGAAATAGCTGTATTCAAGCAGCCCATTGACAGTAAAAACACCTGCAGAGGGCAGGTTTGCACTAAAGTCACACAAAATGGTACACTATCTACAGCCAGGCCATCCAATACCAATACATATATTCCAACAGGAAGACAAGGGACAATCAACTTGTCACCCCCCCTCAGTCTCGGGAGGATAGCTCAGGGGCAGCGGGCTCGCCTTGGAAGCAAGACGACACGGAGCAACACAGGTTCGATCCCCGGGTCTGCGCTTAGAAACCTCTGGGTATTAAGCATGTTATAAATAACCTATCATATCATATCATATCCTTCTGGCAAAAGGGCCACTCAGACACACCCATTGACAGGGAATGTGTGCATTGAAAATACCCAGATACAGCCTGCTATAATACAGAGACAGCAGAGAGACAGAACAGATACCTGTGCCTGTCTCCTACCATCCATTACTAACACAACTGAATTGGATTGTTACGGACCTACAACAAATCTTTAGCAGGGATTATGAGCTGAGATAGATCTTCAAAGAAGCTCCCCTAATTGCACACAAGCACCTAGAAACCTAATACAGTCTCTGACCAGGAATAGATTTCTAGTAGATAAGGAACAAAGAAGGCCTGTAATATACCCTTGCAACATCAAGAGATGCGAAACATGCGAACATATTGTCATGGCCATTGGGCAAGGGTCCAGGCCTTCATCACCCCCAGAGTCCAAATGGACCCAGTCCTGGCGCCTCTGGAGCCAGGCTTATAGAAAGGTGTGCTTTGCACACCCTGTACCTAAGGCACGTGCATCAGGGCCGGGCGTGGCCATAGAACATCATTGGGAGGCACGTGTCAGAGTCCTTGGGAGGGGCAAGGTGGAGACACAAGGCAGGGCCAAAGGGAGGGGCCAGAGCCAGCCTATATAAGGCCCGCCCAACCACATGCCCTCGCTTTGCGTTATTCTGCTTTGCAGCATGACGCTTACTGCTGTTCCTCACCTTGATTCCTGTTACTCCATCTCTGAAGACCATTTTACCCGAATCCTGCAGCTCCATCGTTAAAGGCGCACCTATCTGATTCCAGCCGCTCCATCGCTGAAGGCGTATCTTACCTGATTCCAGCTGCTCCATCGCTGAAGGCGCCCCTTACCTGATTCCAGCCGCTCCATCGATGAAGGCGCACCTTACCTGTCTCCAGCCGCTCCATTGCTGTGCGTGCATCCTATCTGCATTCCATCGCCATTGGAGTCGGATCCTTTCCTCACCCGATCCGGACTTCCAGCGACGCTGGAGCTTCGCATCTTCTCCTCTTCATCACAGTATCTTCATCCAGCCCGCAGAATTGCCTTCAAGCATCCAGACTCTGCTTCACGCCGTCAGACCGCTCCTACAAGGGAAAGACACACAACAGGTTAGAAATCTTATAAATAACGAACACTTGGTAGCACTATACCTGAGTCTTGAATTCCATTATAATGGCCAGCTTACCTGTTGACTTTGAGAGTCCCATCATCCCCAAGGGAATCCCTGGATCCGCTCCACGCTTCCGATCTACCATCTTCACAACTATAGGGAAGAGCAGAGACATTGCACGAATTATTATTACTTACCATCAAGTCAAAAGACTCATTGCCAAAGACATTATTATAAACAAACAATAACCACAACCAAAGACTTACCTTCCAAGTGTATTGGTCGCAGCTGGTCTGGATCGCCACTTTCATGGGCCAGTGAAGCAACTAGGCCCACTCTATGCGTCCCAGCTGATGGAAGCAGGACGGAGAGCTCAGCATTACAAAATAACAGGTGAGCTTGAATGGGAAAACTTTTTTGGCATGAAAGGGTTGAGGGAGTTTGTAACACCTCCACTCCATTCTCATTGCCTCTCATCTCCTCTGAGGGGCAATATCAGCATCCAGAACAGCATACTCTGCAGCAGCTGGGGAAGACAGTCGATACAGGGGAGCCAAGCCAAGGAAGGGATCCAACCGTGCCCCAACACCCCTGTAGCGACCAGGTGAGCATAACACATATCTGCTCTGGATATGCCATAACAACCCAGCAGAACCCAACAATACAGACACAAGACCATACAGCTGCAGATCATCCATTGCTGTATACCTCATTGTTAGAAGTGATTTCTAAACTCTGGCCTGATTAACAGATGGTTAAGAGGCCACCCTTGTTAGTGAAACAGGGGACACTTCTGGAAAGATAGCCAGACCAATTCACAGTAGCTTGGAGAGCAGTTAAAGCTAGGTCTCAGGACGAGTGAGGGTGATTAGAGGTCTTCGATGAGCACACACAGTGAGACACCAAGAATTACCATTAGACAGAAGTATAGTGAAATATACTGTTTATTTGGGGGCCAAGAATCAACACAAATGAATAATGAGAAAGCAATAGCAAAATATCACACAAGCAACACACTGTGTAAAATATATACAATCACTGGAGCCAATGTGATCAAGTTAATAACTCCACCAAAACCTGTAAAGGAAAATGGAGAATAACCTTTAGAGAATAGAAGGACCCAGAACTAACAAGCCTAAGTCTAGCACTACGATGAATGGATCCTTGTGCTCAATGTTAGATGTATGCATAAAAGCTTTCGGTTGTGGGTAAAAGTCACAAGGTACCTTTTTAGGTAGGGACTTGGAACAAGCGAGGGTACACATTCTGAAGGGGTGAAATGAGTTCCAAGAGTCAGGTGTGGGTCTGCTGCGATGAGCAAAGCTATTCCCAATTTTCAGAATGCTTTAGGAAGCGGAGGCCACCCAAGCCAAAGAGAGGACTGAAAGGGATCCCCTTTCGTAAAAGCATATGGATGAACAAGGGGCCACCAGCAAGTGACTTCAGTACTCACCGCCCTTAGCTCGGTTTTGGTCCAAACTTGGCTGGTCTGGAAGGGGCTTGTCAGAGGTTCGATTTTGCACCCTCGATTCACCTTCAAAGTGCACAGACGCTGCGGTGCAGATGCAGGTCTGGTATGGAATAGGAGCTGTAGTCCCTTTTTGGGTGATGAAGAAAGAAAACACTGATGCAGCTGGTCTCAGGGCACAAGAAGGAACGCAGAAAAACCACCTTCAGCGACTGTCACTGTAGAACAGTGATGCAGGGGCACCTAACTCTCGCGATCTGATGCAGCCTTCTAACTCGCGGCCCAAAGTGGCTGGGACAACAAAATTCAGTGGAAGAGTGCTTTGCAGTGAAAGGTAGCATTCCCCAAAGTCGATGCAGCAACACTCCTGCAGGGCTCCACCGGGACAACAACGGGGTTCGAGTGCCAACCTGTAACGCTCACCTGGCTCCCACGGAGGCGCTGGTCTGGTCTGGGTTGCTGTGGCCATTTCAAGCGTGATGTGCAGGATTCGGACCACCGATTGAACAGGACCCTCAAATCTTGCTTGTCTGGCCCGTAGGAATATCCTTCTGCAGATGAGAAAGGGGATTAACTGTCTGCTGAATAGTGTGCTTGCTCCCCCCTTTCCCCCTTCGTTCTTCTCTGACTTCCTCCAAAACCCCCGGTTTAAGCTCACCTTATGGTTTGGAAGGATGAACTCTCCATCCTGCTTCTGGTGCAGGGGTGTGCGTTCGTCCAGTTACTTCACTGGTTTTCAGAATGGCGCTGGCACATCCACTTGACTTTTCTGAGCGATACGCCGTAAGTATGAAGATGCAAAAGTTCAAGTGTGAGCTTCCTTTTATGTTGTTTTTTCTGTCCTTTATTTCAGGTGCAGAACAAAGGCGATGCGTTGAGGGGTTAAATTGCCGGTGGTAAAATCAGGTGAGTTAGTGATGAGGGCGACCCCTCTAAATGTCATTATAGTTCCCCAGTAATGTCTTTTGTCCTTTCCCCATAGGAGCCGGGGTGCGATGCCTGCCAAAGATGCGGCGCCGACCCGAGATGTGGAATGGTTCACCAAGAAAAGCCGGTAAGTAATATGGCTGAAAATTCGGCTTTCCTCTTGTGTTCCCTTGCTCACCTTTTGTCTCTTCTTCTCTCCCTTAGGTGCAGAGATGTGGCGACCGGTGCTGAGAGCCGCAATGGAGCCGGGCGGCGTCTCGGGAACAGGTGAGTGAAGCGCGGCGCTGCAGCGAGCGACGCAGTGCTTTTAAATGGAAGTCTTCCTTCAGGAATGCTGGCGTGAAGATTTCGGATGCAGGTAAGAAGGTTGAATGAGTTCTTGGTTTTCACCTTTCTCTTCTCTTATTCCCTTACAGGTGTTCCAGGTTCGAGGCGGGCGTAGCAGGAGTTCAGGTGCAGGAGCAGACACGGCGAGCGTTCAGCTGCTGGGATGCAGAACAACGAGAAGCACGTGTGGGTGTCCGGGCGTGGCTTAAAAAGCTTTGGAAGAAGTTCCAGGTGAGTATTCTTCCACAGCCCCACCCAAGTAACAAAATAGTTCCTTCAGAAAAATAGTCCCTCCTAAGCCTCATTTGGCTTGGTTCTTCATGCAGCATGGTCTGCATCAGGTGAGTGTGCAGCATGGTCTGCTTCAGGTAAGTGCACCAAACACTTCCCCTTATGAGCCTGGTGCCTATGGCGCCAGGACTGATGTCCAACATGAGCCTGGCGCCAACGGCGCCTGGACAGAGTCCAAAGAGCCCCTATAAAGGGCCGCTGGGCTTTTACCCGGGGGCGTGATGCCTGCTCCCGGGGATGCTGGGCCTGGCCTGGTGCTCCGGGGGTAGGCATCATGACACAACCGTTGTCTGCGTGTTTCAGGATCTTCCTTTGTTCTGCTCGGCTCTTCTGGATACTTGACTCCATCCACAGGTCGGTTCCGACCTATTGTTGATTTGCAGGCCTGCATTCAGGACCCCTCCTCATATCTGGATGCCCAAATAAGGATGTCCCAGGTCAGGAAGACCAGGGGGAAGACCAGAGGACAAAATGGCCAAAGAAACAGACAAAAGAATTTGTGGCATGGCCATGACGGACACTAGCCACAGTCATGAGCCATGCGCGGTAAGCATGTGATGGCTTGGTAAAATGTAAACATACAAAGAAAAGCTTCTGCTGCCACCAGTCTGATCCTAGGCACACTGAACACTCAACAAAAAAATCCTTACTGGAGGACTAGGGCCAGAAAACGCAAGGACCCCACTGCGGGGTACAGTAATGCAATGATAAACTGCTCCCAAAAGTGGCAACAAAGTCAAAAGACTAATAGAAACAAAGTTTTGCAATACTGACAGCCTGAAGGATGTGTCAGTTTCCTCGTAACAATGATCGAAATCCCAGTGGAGTGCAGCTCAAGGCTGTGCTTCGCTGGCAAAAGTCAGGTCAGGATACGGTAACAAATGCAAAAAGTTTGGAGGGGTCCCCAAATATAGAGGGAAAGTTGCTTTTAGAGAAATCCTTCCTAACACTCATGTAATGCAAAAAATGAATGCAAGGGAATTATGTGGGTGAGACCTGCAAAGAGCTTTATGAAAGGACAAACTTACATGGGCATACCATCTCAAACCACAAAACAGAAACACCAGTGGGTGAACACTTCACAATGGATGGGACTTCATTGCAGGATCTATCGTTGATGGGTTTGAAAGGTGGCCTCTCAAATACCTCAAACTGACGGATGTGGGAGGGGAAGTACCCAAGGTGCTTAATCTAAAAGACAGCAGTCTAAACATAGACATTGGTTTTATGATGCAGTTTGGCCAACTTCGAGCCCAGGGCAAGCAATGCAATCACATCAAAGTCAGAAGACACCAATCCAGTACCATTTCGCGCCAACAGCTCAGACACTACTATTCAGGACCCCGAATGAGTGAAGAACACAGGAAATTGATGACAAAAATCTTGAGTGTCCAAGTCCAAATGGGTGGAACCCATTACCAAGCATGAGACATGCTGAGATAACAGCGAACATTATACCATTAAAAAATGGGTAACGCATTTTTCATTTGCCACACAGTATGCAAGCCTGGAAACCATTGTGAGGCTTGCGGCATCATGAGGTAACATTGGAGACTGTGCCAGTTAAGCCTTGCAAGCATATTCTGTAGTGCCACATTGTATAACAGCCGGTAAACCCCAGCAACTACAATGGAATCACAACAGTGTCCTGGCATTACATACAGGCTGGCAAGCACATTTTTAGACTCTATGTGAGGAAAATGCAAGACCAACCCTGTTTCCCAATTATGTGTTTTCAAAGCTCTCACTTCAATACACCTTTTAAAATAACAACAGCCATTTTAGGAAACTAGCGTGGGTCACTTGAAAAGTGCATGGGCCTAAGTTCAATATTACATGATTCTTTTTGTTCTTTTGTTGAATGCAACTCTCAGAATGTGTACTGTTTCCAAACGGTTACGTGTTCCCAGTTTCCAGGAGGGGTATGGTATTTTAGGTAAGACAGCAGTTCCAGACTCAGCTTCCAGGTGCACTGTACTTCAGCCAACAAAGCTTAAAATGTTCCTTTTTTTCGCTTTGAGAATGATCTGTACTATGACTTTCTTTTACTAATCATTTCACTCTGCAACATCTGATGAATAAGTCTCTGGGACGTCAAAAGCTGTTTTATGCCATCTCTGAATAGTATCTTCAACTAGTCCAATAAAAGGTACAAACACCTGCATCTTGTGTGATAAAATAAATGAATCAACCAAGGTCCAGTCTGGTTTGATTTCAAAAGAGAAATAGCTCTTTTAAACATATCTACAAGTGCACACAGCAAAAATAATCAAACAGTACACTCTCAACTGCTGGACGGTGCTTTGCCTTTGGTCTGTCCTTCTGGAGAACTGCGAGAAGAGTCAACCTGTTCCTTCAGCCACCTTACTCTTGGTGGGGGGGGTCAGGTGTGCAAAGGTGGCCTAAGAACAAAGGCCAGACTGGAGAAAAACCCAAGTGTGGTGTGTAAGGTTAGAAGAAGGACGTGGACGTGTTATTCACATGGTTCACAAGCTCTTTCATAAAGGAAGATAAGGCCTAACTTTCCCTGTCTCCATGGGCGGTCCCTACCTATATTTCTAACTAGGGTGCTCTTCCATCAGTCATGAAAACCCCAAAAGGAAAGGTCTGCTGTCCAAAAACCTCCCTAACTGACCCTAGCATCATGAAAATGAACTTATAGATGGAGAATGACTCTCTTCTCATTAGGCTACTTCTAGTACCAGTCTGTAGGATTCTTCACTGATGGTTAATCCTCAAATAGTTCTTTGTGATGTCTTGTTCCATCTTCAAGTGTGGTTTGGAGTTTTGCCTTCTCCTTCAGGTCCCTTTTGGGGATCTTATATCAGCTATAAATTCCTGGGTGTTGTTTCCGGCATTCCCGGGGAAAATATTTGTGTTTGAACAGTCGTTTTCTTTTGGCCAATTGTTCCTCAATTTACCTTGGCCTACTTTATTCTTGACTTGCTGCACTTGCCTAGTTTCTTTAAACTTGGGTTCAGAATAATCTCTCCTTTTGATATTCTCTTCTTCTTGTACAAGTTGTCTTGTGACTCTCCCCTTTTCTCAGGGTATTGTTATCCACGATTCCTTTCTCTGTATATTGTTATTTTCTCTTATAGCTACATAGTCTTAGTTAATTTCCATCAAGGGGAACTTTATCTTATGATTTCTATTGAGGCAATTTTTTTGCTTAATGGCTTGATCCCTTTTCAGCTGCCCGTATGCCTGTTCTCCCCGTTACCATCTATT
This sequence comes from Ambystoma mexicanum, assembly GCF_040938575.1. Lineage (NCBI taxonomy): Eukaryota > Metazoa > Chordata > Amphibia > Caudata > Ambystomatidae > Ambystoma > Ambystoma mexicanum. The sequence continues at coordinate 377,056,904 of NC_090938.1, forward strand.
ATGTGAGAGAGCGTCATTGGGAGCCTTTTTCTTTGGTGATCCTTTCTCAGGTCTTGGACTGGCGTAGCCTGCACTTCATCGGCATACCCCTCAGTGAAGTCTCTCTCCTCTCAGTGGTGTCCTTGTCTTTTGACGAGCCATCGGACAGCCTGTGTACTTTGATGCGCAGTGGTATCGGCTATGTTAGAGGGACTGACTGTCCACCACAGGGCTTCCATGGTCTCGCCACCACCTTTCTTCATGCTCCTGCCCTGCGGACTTCTCATGTGGGGGTCACGCTGTGGTTCCGACATCCCTGTCTCTGCCTTCAGGCTTGTGTCCTGTTACTTTATCATGCTGGGTGGGCGCTGTGACTCACTCTCTCTCTCTCTCTCTGGGTTTCTTCTCTACAGGTTTCTCATGTCGGCTTGGTCCTGTGACTCTGGCGTCCCAGTCTCTTTTTCTGGGTTCCTTCTTGACAGTCCCGTCTCCTGCTTCAGGTGAGTTTTAAACTTGCGGTCCTGTGGCATGTGCTGACTCTGCCTCTCTCGTCTTCTTTCGTCAAGTGTCCATTATTTAATCTGCTCATCCCAGTGGATTGGACACTGGGATTTAAAGGGCCATGTTCTTTCTCTGTAAGATTTTGGTATGCACCTATATCTTCTTCGTACCAGTTGTGATATTCAAAAGCTGCTGATGTTGTGGAACATGTCATGGAAGCCATAATGTGACAGATGTCTGTGAAATAACCAGAAAAAAATAACAAAGTAGAAATTACTTAATTTATTTGGTAGAAAAACAAATTACTTTTGGGGTTTTGCACTTTGGTTGTTAATAATGCGGGCAGTGGGAGACTTCCCCCACCCTCCACTTCCCCCTACCTCAAGTTATACCCTTACCTCACCCCATCTATTTTTGTTGCAAAAATGTCAGCAACATTCAACATTCAAACAAAATAAACTCAGTCAGTTTGTTTTTGTCTATGGATACCAGTGTCTCTGGGGAGTTCCTCATGGGAATGGTAATCCTTGTCTCCAAAGGGGGATTCTCTCCCTGTGAGGTTCAACTTAGCTCAACCCGTAGGGCGGGTGTTGGGGAGCAGGCTCACCTCCCTAGCCTTACGGGATGGGGGGCTTCGCCTTGGGGAGAAGGGAAGAATTACCTCGATTCATCATAGTGGATAAACACACTTGAGTGAGAGTGGACTGGAAAGAGCCAAGACAACCGGACTTCAAAACAGGCAGAGTAGCTGCACTTAACGGAGAGAGACACAGAAAAGGGATGCCAGATGAAGGGATGTTTCAATGACGAACGAGTTGCAACGTGCCTGCCATTGTTTCGCCGCATTGTTCTAATTGAAGGTGTCTGGAACCTGGAAAATTGGGGAGAGACAATCTATCAGTAAAAGGGCAAGTAGATAGATTAGGACTGACAAAGGATCAAGAAAAAACTGATGTTGGTGTCCTTCAATAAGGTTAGATCACAACCCTGATCCAAGATGACGGCTACAAATGAAAAAGAGGCTTGGATAACTCCTGTCTTGTTCTGGAAAGAAGAGAACATAATGTCATTGAGACTTCATATTTAAAGGACCTGGAATTAAACATTGTATCTTTGTAACATGTACACAACCACAATATGTTCCCTTTATGCAATGTTACACCTCTGCAGTTTTTCCAACCCCAATTACGCAAATCCTTGGATACAGAGATACACAATAGATACAAATCAATCTTTTACCATAAAGATTCATGAAATGAAACATTCTTGCAAGGACAACAACACAAATTACATGATTAGACAATTATTGCTAGTCCGCAGACACGTAAACAAGCATTTCTAGTGTGAACATCCATATTCACCACAAAAAAAGAGCTTCTACATTCCTAAAGAAAGAACAATAAATTATAATGGTTTTGAAAAGATTTGTTTGATAATAAATTTGATCTCTCTCTTGTTATGTTTATGTCTGCTCACTACCTGTGTAACCAGCTGAGCGTGTCTGCTCTATTCAATGATTCGCTCTTGAGATGACATTAAAGCTTTTTCTTTCCGGGGTCATCTTCGACTCCACGCTCTCCTTTTCCCCTCACATCTCTGACGTCTCTAAGAAGTCAAACTACCAGCTGCACTTCCTCAGAGGCATTCTTCCTTTCCTCTCCTTCCCCCAGAAGCTCACTGTCTCTAGAGCTCTGGTTCTCTCTAGGCTAGACTACTGTAACAGCCTCTTTTTAAATCTGCCTGCTTCTACTCTCCGCCCTCTGCAACTCATCCAGAGCAGGACTGCGAGACTTGTGCTTAGCTTCACGTGCAGGGATCGTATCTCTCCAGCACTGAAATCCCTCCCTTGGCTCCCAGTGGCTGCAAGGATCAAGTTCAAGACTCTCTGCATTGTCCACAAGGCCTTCTGGGGCCTGGGTCCTCAATACATCTAACTCTCTCTTCGTAAATACAAAAAAGGTAGGAGGCGCCCCTCTCTAGAAAGAACATCGCATGATAACCTGCTCTGTGGTTTTTTTCCCACTTTGAGAGTCCATGGCCATCTTTTTTAGCTCACTGTACTTTTCACAAAGGCGGAGTAACCATTTGCATATCAGTCTTTTTCCTGCCCACAATGGCAGTCCAGCACCGAAATGCCAGGCAAACCTCCTTTGAACAAGAGTACCAACAGCAACCCCATACATGTGTTTCAGCCTTTTTGGGCCTCATCAGTGAGGTGGAGCTGTGCCTCTCTGAGCACAGTGAGCAAAAGGGCCCACGTCTGGGTTCCCCCAGGTAACTTAGGGTGACCAACCCCAAGTTCCTTGCAAAAATACAAAAAAAGGTAGCAGGCACCCCTCTCTCAAAAGAACATGGCATGAGAACCTGCTCTGTGTTTTTTTCCCCACTTTAAGAGTCTGCAACCATCGTTTCTAGCTCACTGTACTTTTCACAAAGGAGACATATATATTTGCATATCAGCCTTTGTCCCGCCCACAAGGGCAGTCCGGCACCGAAATGCCAGGCAAACCTCCTTTGAACAAGAGTACCAACAGCAACCCCATACATGTGTTTCAGCCTTTTTGGGCCTCATCAGTGAGGTGGAGCTGTTCCTCTCTAAGCACAGTGAGCAAAGGGTCCACGTCTGGGTTCCCTGAGGTAACTTAGGGTGACCACCCCCAAGTTCCTTACAAAAATACAAAAAAAGGTAGCAGGCACCCCTCTCTCGAAAGAACATGGCAAGATAACCAGCTCTGTGGTTTTTTCCCACTTTGAGAGTCCGCAATCATCGCTTTTAGCTCACTGTACTTTTCAGAAAGGAGGCATTGTTAGGGAGAATTCTCATTCTATGGCTAATTTCCCTTACCTATAGAGTCCCCCAGCAGCTTTGCTGGATTTGAAGGGTTTGTTTTCTTCTCCTGCTAAGAGTGTGACTCTTTTTCCCACTCTTAGGCATATTTTCTATGTGTGTTCTAGGCTATTTTTTGTGTTTAATGTCTATGGGGTTTATCTCACCCCCATAGGAATCATCTTTATCCACAAGTGTTGCACAGCACCCTCCGTGCAGTGACACAGGGGTGTCGTAGCGATCCCCAAACATAGATTCCATACCCTGGGACGGACTACTGTCTCCTAGGGCATGTGAAGTCCCCATTGACTTTACTAGTCACTCTTTATGAACAAAACCAGTGCAACCCATCTTACTATGGAGGTACTGGCAAGGGTTAATAGTTTTTCTCTTATGTTCATTTTCGAGAGGGTACCGTACAGTCCCTCTCTCAAAAGTTTCTGGCTGGTGGCAGTGGTTACTACCAAAAATATTCGACCGCAAATATTTCCCTATGGGATTTTCCCATTGTTCGAGGCTACCACATTTACTGACAGCCTCTAACATACCGCCGGTTTATTTTTATATTAACTTTACTCTGGTCGGTTTTATTTGCCAGAACTTTTATATAAATTCTTTCTTGTGTCTTTCTCTAAACTCCTAACCCAGGTCGGGGATCCTTTGTTCGTCCTTTTGGCGGGCTTCTGCCAAGAAGCACTCCTTTCGGCGCCACTGAGTCTAGGATGGATTCATTGTGTGGGAGGTAGAGTAGAACCCCTAACAGGGTTGCCTCAGCAACCCATGTCGCACTCTACCCTGATAGGCTGGAGGGTCTCCCGCCAGGATGACCACTCCACTGTGTGAGTGACAGCTAGACTGTATGAATGGGGATCTTTTTGCATAAAAGCAGGGTCCTGAGGACTGGAAGAGCAAGATGTCGCCACTGGAACTAAGAAGCCGAAGAGGAGAGAAGCCAAAGACATCTGCAACGACTGAACCACCGGTGAAGCCCTGCTGCAGCGTCTCACCACTTTTCTCCACATGAAGAGAGAAGATCTTCATCAGCAAGATCCTTCTTCCCTTGAGCTGGTGGGGCCAACCAGTTTGCCAATCGCCTTCCTGGACCTGCCTTGGTCGAATCGCCAGTACCCTGTAGTCGGAGACCAGATAGCCAGGCACCCGTCCGCCTGGACCGCGATTTAAAGGAGCATACCTTTTATTTGTTGGGCAGCACCACGGCTGGTTTCATCCCTGGGCAGTGCAGTAACCCGAACCTTCTTCCACGACGAGAGTCTCTCCTCCTCTGCTGGATCACCCGAACTGCAGGAACTGCCAAGAACAACCATTGCAGGAGCCTCTTCTACATTTCAAGGTACATTGTTCCACCAGGCCGCCCTTTTCACGTGGTAGTGCTAAAGGTGTTTTAAATCCTTTACCTACCTGTTGGGTTGGCCACCCCTATCCTTTAACATTGTCTTTCACCTTCTGCATCCACCTTTTCGAATCGTTAACCAAAGACTTGACTGCAGCTACAAGAACATTTTGCTCCAGGGCCCTTTGCCCTGTACCACTGACTCTGGCACAGGCCTATTGTCTCTGGTTGAATTTGTTAGAACCCTCTTCTCTAGATTGCTTCTCAACTAGAACTGTGTTTGTGCACTCACATCTTATAACCACCTTCTTCTTCCCACTTTTAAAACTTGTGAAGTGCCATTTTGCTCGGTTTTCATTTAAGTATTATACATGCTAAAGTACTGCCTTGCCTAAACTTGTTCACAAACTTATGGGAAGTGTTGCTAAGGTGTCTAAGAATATATTCCTGCATAACTTGTGCTTTCCCTCCCTTGTGAGATATTACTAGAGTGCCATTTGTGTTTGGTTTTCACTGTGCCGTTTTTCTCAGTTTTCACTCTTGCTCAAACTGGTCTACAATTTAAACTAGGGAGTTGTGTATACTTTTCTTGCCTAATTTTAACTTGCTTTAATAACTGTAATTAATGTGTTAACTTAGAAGTGTGAAAAAATAAATATATATATTCTTTTTAATACAAAGTTTTGGTCAGTGTTTCCTTGTACCATAGTATTATACTCCTACTGTGTGAACCCTGAATACTGCTCATCTCCCTCTTGAGATAAGTCTGACTGCTTAGCCACAGCTACCAACTAAATCTTTGTGGTACGGCCTGATACCAAAGGGGATTTATTGCTCATACCTGTAGTCTTAATCTTCTGTAGTGCTCCCTAAGGGAACTGCACAGGATTCTGCCTAACAGGCATAGACATTTGCATATCAGTCTTTGTCTCGCCCACAAAGGCATTCCAGCACCAAAATGCCAGGCAAACCTCCTTTGGACAAGAGTACCAACAGCAACCCATACATGTGTTTCAGCCTTGCTGGGCCTCATCAGTGAGGTGGAGCTGTGCCTCTCTGAGCACAGTGAGCAAGAGGTTCATGTCTGGGTTCCCGCAGGTAACTTAGGGTGACCAACCCCAAGTTCCTTACAAAAATACAAAAAAGGTAGCAGGCGCCCCTCTCTAGAAAGAACATGGCATGATAACCTGCCCTGTGTTTTTTTCCCGCTATGAGAGTCTGCAGCCATCGCTTTTAGCTCACTGGACTTTTCACAAAGGAAGAATATCCATTGCATATCAGACTTTGGGCCTCATTACGACCCTGGCGGTAAGGGGTTTACGCCAGCGTTAGCTGCGCCGACCCCTTACCGCCAATTACGAGGTCCCCTAGCGCCATGGTGCTTTTAACACCTGCTTTTAGCTAAGGGACCATGGAGTTAATTACGCCACCGTAATTTACGGTGGCGTAATTAACGCCTTCCCCACTCCCATTATGCCCTATGGGGCAAAAATGGGAATGGGGAAGGGTAAATGGGGATTGGGGACTTACCGCCCCGCCAAGGTCGGAATGGGGCGGTAAGTCCGCCAACCACCATGGCGTAAACGTAGTTTACGCCATGGTGGTAAAGTCACGGCCCAGGCGGTAACTTACCGCCTGGGTCGTAATGAGGCCCTTTGTCCCGCCCATAAGGGCAGTCCAGCACCGAAATGCCAGGCAAATCTCCTTTGAACAAGAGTACCAACAGCAAACCCATACACGTGTTTCAGCCTTGTTGGGCCTCATCAGTGAAGTGGAGCTGTGCCTCTCTGAGCACAGTGAGCAAGGGGTCCACTTTGGGTTCCCCCATGTAACTTAGGGTGAGCAACCCCAAGTTCTTTACAAAAATACAAAAAAGCTAGCAGGCGCCACTCTCTAGAAAGAACATGGTATGATAACCTGCTCTATGGTTTTTTCTCACTTTGCGAGTCCGCAGCCATCGCCTTTTGTTCACTGTACCTTTTACAAAGGAGGAATAATCATTTGCATATAAGTCTTTGTCCCGCCCACATGGGCAGTCCAGCACCAAAATGCCAGGCAAACCTCCTTTGAAAAAGAATACCAACAGCAACCTCATACACATGTTTCAGCCTTGTTGGGCCTCATCAGTGAAGTGGAGCTGTACCTCTCCGAGCACACAGAGCAAGGGGTCCACACCTGGGTTCCCCCAGGTAACTTAGGGTGGCTTTTTTGAATAGTATGAACGGAATCCTTTCTAGGGACTGCATTGTCCACAACGGTTTCTGGGGCGGGCCCATTCTATCTGCAACGCTCTCTTCCTAAATATTCTCCATCTAGAGTCCTCCGCTCGTCCTCCTACAACTCTATGCGGGTGAGCCACTTCTCCAAGCAGAGACTTGGGGGGAGATCTTTATCCTCTGCAGGTGCCTCACTCTGGAACAGCCTCCCTGCCTCTCTCCATCTCCAGTCGGATCTCTTTAAGTTCTGAAAACTTCTCAAGACTTTACTCTTCGCCTCCTCCTTCTCTCTCCTTCTCCCCTGCTAATCACCTCTCTCTGCTTTCTCTCTCTCTCTACTCTACTTCTGCTCAGTTTTGTTGACCGGCTGCCTGGTGTACCTTCAGAGCCTCACAGGTCCCAAGCTTTCCTCGCCAGTCTCCTGCACTTGCCTCCAGGACTTGCACTTGCCTTAGCACTACTGCAGTATGCTTATGACCCATGAGAGTGGTATCCCTCTGCACTTAACCCATGTTCTGATGGGACTGGGGGCACTCACTTTGTCCCTATTGCCCCCCCTCGCACTTCCTGTTCTGTGCACCTGCAGAATCTCAATGAACCACGCCCAGTAAGATCATTTGTCTTGTCTTCCTTATGTCTTCTCCTCCCATGCATGGTTGCGCTTTGAAACACTTGTGTAAAGCGCATAATAAATAATCAATCAATCAATCAATCAAAACATGAGGAATACTTACTTCCATAGCTATTGTACGTTTAATAAAGCAAACACAGGAGAGGATCTATAGTGTAGACTTGTGGATGGGGAACAGATTTGTTTGGTGTTTTATTTAATTATGTTTTAGCATTCTTTGAACGAATTATTGGAGTATTACATTTATTTCGGGATTTTCTATGACTGTTTTCAGGATTTTAACAATAATTAATTGATTTTGATTGCAACAAATTGCAGCATTTTATGTTCTCATATGGATGTTTGTATTTTGGCAAAGATTTTCATATAAACAAAAACACAATAAATAAATAAATAAATAGCTCTTTGGTTAAGTAATGAAGCTGGGATTTTAACTCACTCTGAAATTTAGAAAGCTGACCACAAAACCTCTGAGCTCCAGTTGGTACAAATATTTGGGTTTGGCTTTCAAGAATTACCATAATCTATCTATCTATCTATCTATCTATCTATCTATCTATCTATCTATCTATCTATCTATCTATCTATCTAACAATATAATAAAAGGTCAGATGTATGTTTGTCTGATGCAGTAGCTTTGACCTGTTGCCACTGCTAGAGGGAGCTGTTGCCTTAGGATATATAGAGACAATGCCAATTTGTATAGCCTTGCCTTTTGTCACCACTAGAGGGAGCTGTAGACTTAAGATGATCAGTGGTCCTTCTATGTCAATGAAAACCTGCCCGTCTACATGGCTGTTCAACTAGTACTACCATATACCATTTACTTGCAAAGGAAGCCACATAATGAAGAAACCTGACAATGTATAAACCTTTATTGAAAAATGGGAAATGAAAAGAGTGTCACTGTAGCTTTATTTTCACATCCTGAGTGGAAGATTGCAATTCGCAGAATGCCAAGTAATGTGAGCTTGATAAATCTCTTGTTTTACACAACTATACTTTCAGCACTTAAAGGCACAGAATAGAAGGAAGTGTGAGATAAGGACACCAGCAAACAAGAATTGTTTGGTGCAAACTTCCAGCTCTTTGCTATACACAGTTAAAATGTGACTGTCTGCAAGCAAACCTCTTTTGTGTGTGTCAAAATAGCAGACATCATGGATGTAAAAAAATCTTAAAAACGGGGTGTTTATTTTGTGACCCACTGGTTGGTAACTGGAGCTCTGTGTGTGCTTTCAGTTGTAGATGTGCCATCACAGTTTCAATAGCTTAATTCATGCTTAAGAAAAAGCGCTGCTGACAACAAAAAAAGGGTGCTGAACATGTCATTGCCAGTCCCACAATAAGGTGATGGTCTCACATAATGTTCTGCAGGTCAGCAAAGTCCCACGAGCAATGGCCCAGAATGTCGGAGTTTCGGGGGACTGAATGCCATTTAGCCCAGTGACGTTGCATGCCTGTGGTCAAAACGTATTGTATTTGCCAGTGCGTGCCCGCCTACAGATGGGTAACATGAGCATCGTGGTATTGCAAAAATAACAACTGTTCTTCGGACCCGATGAAGATGCAACACCATGTCTGCAAATGATACACTAACAATCAATTTATATGTTTGTTTTTGTTTATGCAATCGGGCTATACTCTGCCACGGTTCATTATGGCTATACTCTGCATTAGCAGATTCCATATATATTCCTTTTCTCTCCTGTTCTACGGACGCAGCAGGTAGGTGCAAGACATTGTGCGCCGCAGCCTACGGGTGTAGGCACCTTTAGGCGCGAGTATGTTTCGCGTACCCACAAAGCTTATTGCACAATCCCGTGTCCTCCACAATCCCAAACATAATATGTGCATTTGCAAAAACGGCATATGTTACACTTACAACCCTGCAACTGTGGCGATGTCTGCGATTTTTTGCAGGTGTGAATGCGCAGGAGTAGGGGAATAAATGTCAACCAAGGTAGGGGATGTCCTTTGTAGTGGTGGCTTTTAAAAAAAGCTGTTTTTTAAATAAAAACAACTTCCACAGTAACAACTCCTTTTTTGGGCTTTTATAATGGTTTTTATTTGTTGCTCTGTGCCTCACATTCGTAAAATACCGTCTTCACTGCAGTCTGTAGATTCGAAAACCAAATGTCATTGCCACTGTGTGACAATGAAATGCCATTCCCATTGAGAAGGTGCAGATATCAATCACCAATGTTCTCATTCTTGCAGGAGTACATTCCAGCAGAACGCAAAAAGTTGCACATACTTCTGTTGAGAAGACGCCTTCCCACCTCTGGCTGCCGACAACATTCATTAGAATAGTTATATGCTGGACTTGGTGGTATACATGAGAAAATCACCTTTGCAGTGGCAAAAATGTGCTTCACTTCTTTCATCATCTTTTTCAGTTGACGGTACACACTTGCACAAGCTATTGAACCCAAAAGCGATGCTCCATAGTGCACTACCACAACGTGTACAGTACCTAAAGTGGGCACTCGTCGACATTCTTCAACCAAATGGTGGAAACTACAGACAGGGATACCGCACCACAAAGTCTCCACTTCGTTCAAATTCAAATTGCTATTAAGGCCTTTTTCAACGGCATACTGGAGCAGATCGAGCAGAAAGCGATCACCCACTATGAAAACTTTGCGTTTCGCCATCTCTGCCTGCCTCACTACACACAGGAATTAAACAAAATATGTCAGCCTTCTCCTGTGACGCACAATCTAAGCACCTAATTGGACAATTGGAACAATCGCATTTCCATTGGCCAACATGTTCAAAGGCACAGAATATAGCACGTGCTCCTCACAAAGTACCGTTAGAGCCACACCCCACCAATTCATTAACAGTCCTTCTTCCCTTTCCATCATCCTCTTCCTGCCACGCCCTGATTAGGTATTTGTAAGTACTGACACATGCATCCACCAATGGCCTCCAAGACTTCAGCATCCTACAATGTCACTTCTCTGCAACAGTTCATATGTACCATTACAACATTACATTGCCGTAATTATACATGCACATTCATGCACATAAGCACCCATGACCACAAAAGAAACTGATGGACAATTTTTTAGCATTGTGTGGACAACCCTGTTAGAAGTACCTGTGCGCACAATATCTGCATATAAGTGTCGACTACGTCTTTAAAAAGCATACTAATGTTCCTCCCATCTGCCACCATGAAGTGGCAATTTGTTGGTATATGCTTCCTACATATGTGCTTGCTCCACCTTTTCCCTCATCAGCCTCCTACACCGTCTGGGTCCGTTGCTTGTACATGCAATCAGATGATGGTACATGTCTTTCTTCTGTTGCAGCCTCCCTGTACAACACGTTCTCTGTCTCCCGACACCTTGAGGAGAATAATGGTAGGCTCTCAAAGCACCCGCAAACTTTTCCACTTACTTCTTCTTTTCCCCTCCTGTCCCCTGCTGAATTCCTGGCTAAAAAGTATTGTGCACTGGTTTCTTACCCATCCTATCAGCGTCCCATTCCACCTCCCTCCCTATACTTCCACCCCTGCACTAGCTTTCAGCCAACCCCCGCACTTGCAGACTGCTTCCTAGAGCCCTAACAGTGCACACATCACTTTATGTCAACACTTATCCTTCCACTTGGCAACACCGGCCGTAGTTGCATGTATTTCTATTTCTTATTGTTTCCCATATACTGCACTTTGCCATCCCCCTTCCCATTCACTTCCACACGGTCAATATCAGCTGGCCTAGAGGAATCAATATCTCTGTATGGCCTCTGTTCTGCGTCCCTTTCCTCGGCGCTACTTCACACACTTGTATGTATGCGCAATACAAACGGCAGAAAGTACCATAGCACATTCATTTATTTATTTATTTTAATTCTTATAATGCGCCGCATGCCTGTGGGCCTCAGGGCGCACAAAGAACAAAGACAAGACAAGACAACCAAAGAAAGCCAGTAGGAGTAGAAAGGAGGGGCATAAAAAATTACTCCAGGTTAAAAAGGTGAGTTTTTATGGCTTTTTTGAATAGGAGGTAGTTTTGGATCTGTCGTAGCCCAGTCGGCAGGGCATTCCAGAGTAGAGGCCCTTGAATGTCAAGAGTGGGGCCACCAAGTTTAGCAGTCTTATATCTGGGAGGAGGGGGGCAAGGACTGTGGCAGAGGAGGAGCGAAGATTTCTTCCATTGTTCTTGATGTTAATGCGTTCAGACAAGTAGATGGGGCTGCTGACAGATAGGCATTCATGTGTCGTTGTAAGCATTTTGTGTGTAATACAATGTTTAACAGGAAGCCAATGAAGCTTCTTCCTGAAGATGGAAATATGGGAGCGGCGAGATTGATTGAAAATGGTCCGCACGGCATTGTTCTGAGCCACTTGTATGGATTGAATATTTGCAGCAGTAGTGCCGGACAGTAGGCTGTTGCAATAGTCTAGTCTGGAGTTTATCAGTGCCGTAGACAGAAGAGCACAGTTTCCAGCTGTTATAAATGGGCGGATGTAATTGATTTGCTTATTGATCAGTCTGCAACTGGACCTGATGTTAGAGACAAGCAGCTTCATAGATAATTCGTCGTCTACGACAACTGTCATGATGCCTACCCCCGGGGACCCAGACCACGTCCAGCAACCCCGGAAGCAGGCATCAAGTTATCCTAAGCAAGCCCAACAACCCCTGCTAGGGGCTATTTGGGTCCAGTCCTGGCACCTATGGCGCCAGGCTCATATGGAGAGTCAGTCCTTGCGCCTATGGCGCCAGGCTCATAGATTCAAACTTACCTGATGCAGACCATGCTGCAAACTTACCTGATGCAGACCATGCTGCAAGAGCTCCAAGCCAAAAGAGGCTTGGAAGGGACTACTTTACTTAGGGACTATTTTTTACTCGGGCGGGGCTGGGGAGGAATACTTACCTGGGACTACTTGGGAGGCTATTTAAACCACGCCCGGAGAGCAGCACACGCTTCGCGTTATTCTGCATCCAGTAGCGTAACGCTCACCGTGCCTGCAAGTCTGCATCCAGCCTTCTGACACGCCTGCCTAGAGTTTGGAGCTCCTAGAAAAGGGAGAAAGAAGGAGAAAAGGTTAGAACAAGAGCAATACCTTTAATCCTTACCTGAATTCCCGATTCCATCGCGCCTTCGAGCTGGAAGAAAGAAGTTATTTTATGCGCGTCGCCTCGCCTGCTGCAGCAGCGCGCTGAATTCACCGGCCTTCGCAGCATCTTCACATTCCACTGCATCCTTCTGCATGTTCCCGCCGCACTCTGGCACCTAAGGAGAAGATAAGAACAGCAAGGTGAGCGAAGGAAATACACAGAGGAATATTAGTTACCCCCCCATAGACTTACCTGATTTTACCACTGGGGGTACTATTCCTCTTCACGGGTCGGCGCAGCTTCCACTGCATCTTCGCCGAACCCGGCCCCTAAGGGGAAAAAAAAAGGACAGCAAGGTGAAACCAAGGGACTAACTAGGGGAACCCTCCTCACCAAAATAGACTTACCTGATTTTACCCCCGGAGGTATTATTCCCCAAGACTTCATACTTTCTCTCAGCGCCTGAATAAGGGAGAAAGCAACAGGTTACATATTGACATTATTTTATCGAGCTGTGTTGGAAAATACAAATCCTTACCAGAATACTACCGGTTGCCACGAGGAACTCTTCATTAGGGTCAAGCTACAACCTGCAAGGAATCGGACAAGAGTGAAAGTCAGGCATTTGAACTCTTACGGACTTTATACTTACAGCGTCTTGCCTGGAATCTCGGAGTCAATATTGATCTGGAACTCACCAATTCCTTCGAGCCAGTGAAGCAACTGGTTATCAACGCGCCCCTGCGCTCAATGCAGGATGGAGAGCTCATCTTTTCAAACCATCAGGTGAGACTATAAGAGGGGACATCAAAGGTGATCTGTGGGGAGAACAGCAGGGGTGGGGGGATTTACGTTCATCTCCACGGGAGGTTAATTCCCTTTCTCCGTTTGCAGAAGAATATTCCTACGGGCCAAGCAAACGAAGCTAGGTGGGCCAGTCCAGTCCGCCATCTCGGCCCTACGCGTCGCATTGGTGGAGACCGCAGCTGTCCAGTTCCGATCGACGCCTCTGTGCGAGCCAGGTGAGCGTAACAGAACGCGAAGCCTACCCACAATACCAATTGGCCCAATTACTGGGGGAACTGAGGGCTGAAGTGCATTCCGCCCATCAAGAAACCAATGCTCTTAGGAGAGAACTGATTTTGTCAAAGGAGCGAACTGATGACCTTGCTAGGCAACTATTGCAAAGCCAGGCTGGACAAGCACCCCTACCTGGTTCCGGGGGAAATCCAGCTCCTGTGTTATCGAGTAACCCTGTGCAAATAAACCTACCAGGAAATATTCCATTAGCTACACCCGAACGCTTTGCCGGAGATCCCAAAAGGTTCACCATGTTTATGAACCAATGCCACTTGCACTTTTTATGCAGACCTGGAGCCTTCCCAAACAATCAAGCCAAGGTAGCCTTTGTATTGTCATATCTCAGCGGCAGTGCAGCCGATTGGTCAATTCCACTAGTTACTAAGGATGACCCAATTCTTCGGGATTTTCAGGGATTTCAAACGAGCATCGAAAGCTATTTGCCCGGCACTCCCAAGGACAGGCCCTGGATAACAAACTTTTGTCCCTACGACACGGTAACCAGGACCTTCTATCCTACATCGCAACCTTTAATAGGTTGATAGTGGAAACTGGATGGCCTGAGGTAAAACGAATCACGTTATTTCATCGAGGGTTTCGAGGAGAACTCAAGGATGTCTTGGCTCAAGTCGTGAACCCACCTCAAGACTGCGCTGAATACATAGACTTAGTGGTCCAGTTAGATCACAGACTTCAGAACAGAAAGGCTGATCAAGCCAAGTTTGAGAATCGGGTGTTGGCCAAAACCCACGCTAACCCCAAAGGAGCAGATGCTTCAGAACCCATGCAAATCAGAGGGGTTTAAGGATCCTTAACCCAGAAGGAAAGAGAAAGGAGACGGCAAATGCAATTGTGTCTATATTGTGGAACTTCTGGGCATTTTTTACGGGATTGCCCTGTAAAACCACCCAAGAAGGTGGTAGGAACTGCTGATAAAAGCCAAATGGAGTCAGACTCGGGAAAAGACCACGCCCGACAAGCGTAGAGGTCCGCTTGCCGAGCTGAAGAAGGATACTCAGACCTCGCATTTCATCATACCAATGGTCCTCGTAGATCCAGGGCAGCCATCGCGTATGCACGCAGTAAGGGCATACATTGATAGCGGGGCCATAGAAAACTATGTGGACTATGAATTGGCTTCCAGGATGAATCTACCTCTCTGCCAAAAAACCACCTCAGATGTCATCACCACAGCCGATGGAACTGTAATTGCCTCTGGGCCTGTAACTCATTCCACCGCAGAGATGACACTATTGTGTCAGGATGGGCATCGAGAGACTATTGTGTTTGATCTAATCAAAGCCGCACAGTTCCAAATAATACTGGGGATACCTTGGTTAGAAACACATAATCCTTGTATTGATTGGCGAGAGAAGAGAATAACCTTTCCGGATTGTGCACAAACCTGTTACCCAAAGAAAAGTCAGAATGCAGGCCTGGCCACAGTAACCACAGCAGTCATGCAACTGCCTCCAGAATACCAAGAATTCCAGGATGTCTTCCAAAAAGAACAGGCAAACACCTTACCTCCTCACAGATCGTACGATTGTCAAATCGATCTCATACCCGGTGCACAAACCCCTTGTAGCAGGATGGATGCCCTTACGGAACCTGAGAACCTTCACCTATGACAATACTTAGACCAGTACCTTGCCAATGGCTTTATTCGTCCATCCAAGTCCCCTGCATCTTCAGCTTTGTTCTTCGTGCCCAAAAAGGAAGGTGACCTCAGAACGTGCATAGACTACCACGCATTGAACCAGATAACTGTTAAGAACCGATATCCATTGCCTTTGATCCCTGAACTACTAGACCAAGTGAAGGACGCTTGTATATACACTAAATTAGATCTCCGGGGGGCATACCATCTAGTACCTGTAAAAGAAGGCGACGAATGGAAGACTGCTTTCCGCACTAAGTATGGGTTATTCGAATACCAGGTGATGCCTTTTGGGTTGTGCAATGCACCAGCAGCCTTCCAATACTTCATGAACAATGTCCTTTGTGAACTCATTGACGTTTGTGTTGTCGTATATATCGATGATATTCTAGTATACTCCTCTTCAGAATCTGACCATGTGAAGCATGTCCGAGCAGTCCTTGAAAAATTGCGCCAGCACAAATTATATGCAAAACTGGAAAAATGCGTTTTTCATGCCACAGAAGTTGAATTCCTTGGGTTTATCCTGACCCCAAAGGGAGTCCGAATGGACTCACGAAAGGTGGACGCAATCCTTAAGTGCCCATCACCAAGTTCAGTGAAAGGAGTACAAAGCATGCTCGGCTTTGCCAATTTCTACCGCAGATTCATCCCGGATTTTTCACATGTTGTACATCCCATCACAGCACTCTTGCGAAAAAATAAACGCTTTATGTGGACTGAAGAAGCTGAAAATGCCTTCCAAGAGCTGAAAGCGAAATTCACCTCTGCACCTGTATTAAAGCACCCGCGCCCTGAACTTCCATACATAGTGGAAACTGATGCATCCATTCTAGCCATGGGAGCTGTCCTGTCTTAAACTGAAACTGGCCAGCTTCATCCAATAGCATTTTGGTCCAGAAAGTTCTCGGCACCCGAGTTAAACTATGCGGTTACCGACAAGGAGTTATTAGCCATTAAATCCGCCTTCAAGGCTTGGCAGCACTATCTTCTCGGTGCCAGGCATACCATTACTGTGATCACTGATCACCGGAACTTACAGTATTTAAAGACAGCCAAGGCCCAATCGTCACGTCAACTCCGATGGGCATTGTTCTTTGCCGAGTTTGATTTCATAATAACCTATCGACCAGGTTGTAAGAATGGTAAAGCAGACGCCTTATCCCGAATAGGGATGGGAGAGGCAGAAGTGAACCCAGAACCTGTACCTATAATTTCCGAACAAAGAATTCTTGGCATGACTACTCTACAGACAATAGAGGACATTCAGGTAAAGATCCAGCAACTCTTTGATCCTACAGCGCTGCAGGACTGGGTAAAAAAAGGCCCGGACTACTCTGTCACCAATGATCTGCCTTATTACCACGGGCGGCTATTTCTGCCACACAAGGAACTGCAAGAGCTAGTCATTTCCCGTTATCATGATACCCTAATGGAGGGGCACCCAGGTATTGCAAAAACTGAAGCTAAAATTAAAAGACAATTTTTGGTGGCCCACCTGGCGAAAGGATATTAAATCATTTTTGATGTCTTGTGGCATTTGCGCCCAAAACAAAAGTCAAAAGAAAAAACCAGCTGGACTCTTACAACCTTTAGACATTCCACCTACACCATGGCACACCTTATCGTTAGACTTTATTACTGATCTACCCCCATGCAATGGATTTAACACCATTCTAGTTATTGTGGATCTTTTTTCCAAGATGGCCCACTTTATTCCTTTAAAGGGATTACCTTCAGCTTCAATCCTGGCCAAGGAGTTCCTCGAAAACATTGTTCGCATACACGGATTTCTGTCCATATTGGTCTCTGACCGGGGCAGTCAATTCATTTCACATTTTTGGAAAAAATGCTGTCAATTGGCGCAAATCGATGTGAGGTTATCGATCAGTCACCACCCCCAGACCGATGGTCAAACGGAGAGGACCAACCAGACTCTCGAACAATACCTGCGTTGTATGTTACATCAGACTGAGAGTAATTGGAAAGACATTCTTTGGATCGCCGAATATGCATACAATAATTCAATACACTCTGGAACTGGACAAAGCCCCTTTTATACCTTATATGGGCACCATCCTCGAACCTCAGACCTTGACTCACCCCAACACTTAGAAATGCCCGCAGTGGACCATCTGCATGCTACGATTACACAAGCCTTTAAGGAAGCAACTACACATTTAAAACAGGCGAAAGAAAAATACAAGAAAGATGCTGATCGGCATAGAAGTGATACTCTACAATATCAGGGGACCAAGTATGGTTAGCCACAAAACATATACCTCTAAAGGGAACACAGACCTTTAACCCCAGATATTTGGGACCTTACTCTATTAAGGCCATTATCAACCCGGTGGCTGTCAAGTTGGACTTACCTGCTAATATGCGAATTCACCCCGTCTTTCATGTGTCACTTTTAAAGCCAGTGCAACCAGGGACAAGACTAACCAAGCCACCAGACCCTATCCTTGTAGACAGAGAACCCAAATTTGAAGTTAAGAACATCCTGGACTCCAAGCTGATAAAGTCAAAACTCTTTTATTTAATCGACTGGAAAGGTTACAGACCACAGGAAAGGTCATGGGAACCTAGTGACCATGTTTATGCACCCCGATTGGTGAACAAATTCCACCGAAATTTCCCAGACAAACCGAAACCACAGGGAAGAACGACTTTAGGAGGGACCTTGGGGGGGGGGTGCTGTCATGATGCCTACCCCCGGGGACCCAGACCATGTCCAGCAACCCCGGAAGCAGGCATAAAGTTATCCTAAGCAAGCCCAACAACCCCTGCTAGGGGCTATTTGGTTCCAGTCCTGGCGCCTATGGCGCCAGGCTCATATGGAGAGTCAGTCCTTGCACCATAGGCTCCAGGCTCATAGATTAAAACTTACCTGATGCAGACCATGCTGCAAACTTACCTGATACAGACCATGCTGCAAGACCTCCAAGCCAAAAGAGGCTTGGAAGGGACTACTTTACATAGGGACTATTTTTTACTCAGGCGGGGCTGGGGAGGAATACTTACCTGGGACTACTTTGGAGGCTATTTAAACCACGCCCGAAGAGCAGTACACTCTTCGCGTTATTCTGCATCCAGCAGCGTAACGCTCACCGTGCCTGCAAGTCTGCATCCAGCCTTCTGCCACGCCCGCCTCGAGTTTGGAGCTCCTAGGAAAAGGGAGAAAGAAGGAGAAAAGGTTAGAACAAGAGCAATACCTTTAATCCTTACCTGAATTCCCGATTCCATCGCGCCTTCGAGCTGCAAGAAAGAAGTTATTTCATGCGCGTCACCTCGCGTGCTGCGGCGCCGCGCTGAACTCACCGGCCTTCGCAGCATCTTCACATTCCACTGCATCCTCCTGCATGTTCCCGCCGCACTCCGGCACCTAAGGAGAAGACAAGAACAGCAAGGTGAGCCAAGGGAATACACAGAGGAATATTAGTTACCCCCCCATAGACTTACCTGATTTTACCACCGGGGGTACTATTCCTCTTCACGGGTCGGCACAGCTTCCACTGCATCTTCGCCGAACCCCGGCCTCTAGGGGGAAACAAAAGGACAGCAAGGTGAAACAAAGGGACTAACAAGGGGAACCCTCCTCACCACAATAGACTTTCCTGATTTTACCGCCAGAGGTATTATTCCCCAAGACTTCATACTTTCTCTCAGCGCTTGAATAAGGGAGAAAGCAACAGGTTACATATTCACATTATTTTATCGAGCTGTGTTGGAAAATACAAATCCTTACCAGAATACTACCGGTTCCCACGAGGAACTCTTCATTAGGGTCAAGCTACAACATGCAAGGAATCAGACAAGAGTGAAAGTCAGGCATTTGAACTCTTACGGACTTTATACTTACAGCGTCTTGCCTGGAATCTCGGAGTCAATATTGTTCTGGAACTCACCAATTCCTTAGAGCCAGTGAAGCAACTGGTTATCAACGCGCCCCTGCGCTCAATGCAGGATGGAGAGCTCATCTTTTCAAACCATCAGGTGAGACTATAAGAGGGTACATCAAAGGTGATCTGTGGGGAGAACACCGGGGGTGGGGGGATTTACGCTCAACTCTACGGGTGGTTAATTCCCTTTCTCCATTTGCAGAAGAATATTCCTACGGACCAAGCAAACGAAGCTAGGTGGGCCAGTCCAGTCCGCCATCTCGGCCCTACGTGTCAAATTGGTGGAGACCGCAGCTGTCCAGTTCCGATCGACGCTTCTATGGGAGCCAGGTGAGCGTAACAACAACTCCCAGTGTATGACCTTCCTCTGGACAGTAATGATGTTGTCTGCAATAGGGAAATAGGCGTAGTCAGTATCTAGTTTGCTCCGGCTATTCTTGGAGGATACTATCATTAGTTTGGTTTTATTGTTGTTTAAAGCTAGAGAGTTACAAGCCATCCAATCCTGGATGGCTTTGTAGATGTTATTGATGGCATCAACATCATTTCTGTACTGACCGCTTAGCTGGATGATGACCTGTGTGTTGTCTGCGTAGTTAGTATACTGAACTCCTAGCTTGTTTAAAAGGTCAAGAAGAGGTCGAATGTACAAATTAAAAAGTAATGGCGACAGGCAGGAGCTTTGTGGGACACCACAGGTTTGAGAGATAGGAGTGGAGTGATGACTACCTACGCTAACCCTTACCATTTGAAGGCCCAAGAAGGAGGCGATCCATTTTGGTGCCATCGAGGAACAATTTGCGACCTCTCTGAGCCTTGTCACTAGTAAGCTGTGATCAACCGGATATCACATCATATGATATAATGCACACACTGGATGCATTTCAACATCATGGCTGCCACATACTTTATATACTTCACAATATGGTCTTCCATTGTAATGCGTGTACTACAAATGTCGGAAAAGTGATCCCTTAAAAGCAGCAGGGAATGTATAGTAGCAACGTTACGCAAGTGCGTTCAGTCCATGCATGCAAACATGATGCATGCCCCTTACCATGCACACTTTCACCATAGGCTCCTACATTTATGTGTACAAACAAACCCTCTCTCACAGTCTAAGCCTACACACCACAACCAGTGAGCACATTGCCCAATTGCTTTGCCTCCTCAGTGGCAATGCTATAGCTGCCATCCTAAAAACAACCGGATGTGCCACATGGAATCCTCACAGTACCGCGGATTGCGCAGCATTACCATGCTATACACTAGGGGGGGGTTGAGAGGGTGTTAGGGGTGGTGGGGGATGAAATAAAGGGGTGGGGATTGTGTATTTAGGATGGTGTGTAAAAGCACTGTGGTGGCCTAGAAGGATGACAGGACGCTGAATGGTTTCAGTGGGAGTTTATTTAGACACTAGCACAATAACAATGTGGGGGATTTGGGTATGGTCCAGAGCAGGGCTGGGGTCGGTACTCACTGTTGTGCTGTCTAATGATGCAGTTAACTTCACTGCATCCAGGGTGTCATGGAATGAGACACACCTAGCCAGCAAGAACACCCAGGAAGCTGTCCTCAGCCTTGGTATTACGCTCTGCTGGCTTGGCCTCTGTCACGTGGGCCCTGCCACTTCTCAGGAGGAGGGCCGGGGCTGACTGCCTTGGGCATCTTCCCGCCGAGTTCTGGCGCTCTGTTCTCTTCGCGCTCGTTAATTCTCACTAGATCACACGAGGAGGTGTCCCCACAAACACTTTTTTTTTCCTTTTTGTTGTGTTTTTATTGTGTGCGTGCATTCATACATTTTGTTTTCTTGTTCTTCTGTCTTTTGCTCACTGTCCGTTTCCTTCTCCTCCTGACATTTTTCCCCACTGAAGATTAACCGTTATCTTACATTTCTACAGGATTGTCTGCAAAGCTTCGTGCACAGTGGCAAACACAACAGCATTGCAGATGGAAGTAAAAAAAATGTAATTTCCCTGGAACCACTGGAAGTCTCGCTGGTTATTAATGCTGTCATAGTCTGTGCACAACATCCCAACACTGGACATAAAGTTGCACATGCTTCTGTTTATCCAACGTCTCTCAACCTCTAGCTGTGGACAACTGCCACCGGAATGCTCCCATTTTCCTCTTGGTGTCATCGTTGAGAAAATCACCTTTGCAGTAGGAAATATCTGCATCACAGCTCTCATCAACCTCTTTAAATAAACGAGCAAACATAAACACAACATGTTCCCCAAATGTAGTCCTCCAAAATGCACGACCCCCACATCCACAGTACCAACAGAGGCCACATATTTACAAAGAGGATCCTTGCAGCCAATACCCCACTCATAAACTGTGGCCCAAAATGCCTGCACTCCTTCCAACTGAAAATCAGTATCGAAGCCTCTTTCCACGGCATACCTGTGCAGATCGTGCACAAAGGTATCGCCGACTATAAGCACTCGTCGTCTCTCCATGTCCGCCAACCTCAAAATATCTACCTTTCGGTAAATATGACACCGCCCCTTCAGTTAAACCACACTCTCCAATCCTCATTGGAGAATCCCCACAATTCCATTTGCGAAGGCACCATTCTCATAAAGCCATGATGTAGCGTAGCACATGCCCTTTCCCAGCTACAGCTAGGGCCATGCCCCAGTAAATCACACACAATACTTCTTCCCTTTGCACTCCATTTTTCCAAGAAACCCATCATGTGGCACGTACGCTTTCCCAGCCACAGCTAAGGCCATGCCCCAGTAAAGCAGGCACAATACCTCTTCCCTTTGCACTCGCTTTCTCCAACAGTTCTTTACTGGCGCCTATTAACAACTATCACATTTTCTAAAATGCCTGCACCAATCACATACTTAAACTCTGCATTGCACACTATCATTTCTGTACACAACTCCATATGTCCCCTTCAACATTCTGAGAACGCGTTCCCTTTGCTTCCAAAGCCTCTCCACCAGAAACGTTTCCTACAGCATGCCCTATTTCTGCATCTACAACAATCTGCCGGCGCACCCAGCACACCTTTTCCCATGCACACAACACTCCACCCTTGCGCATACCCACAACAACACTATGAATGCATGCATATGACCATGTACGCAGCTAACATAGTACACAAACGTAACATACATAGCAGCACTTCAACCCAACTCCCTCACTCCATAAAGCACCCATTGATGGAAACAGGTCGTAATTACCACCATCCACAAACATACCATAGCCTCTATCACCCCTACCCACTACCATGCTGAAAATATTGTTTCACTAGCGACCTAACCACAACATTGTCACAACATTTGCCCTACCTCAACAATTCTGCACACATCATAGTAAATAACCCATATAAACTGCACTTCAACCATGCCCTGTGCCATACTGCCAGTATGCACACACTGCACCAAGTGGACATACTGCGTGACTTTTTATTGCACCATCTCCAATCACATATCCAAAACTTTAACATATTCTACCATCCACCTCACCTGCGTAACCAAACATACACACCTGCCAACTAATTTGTACTGCTCTATGTCATCTGCACCTTAATGCACAACCATTCTTTGCAGGTTATCACCGTCTACCAGATGCACAGTCAATATTGCATTAGTGGCGTGGGTTTCCCCAAGTCCTAGGCTCTTCAATCCATGGCCTACAACCTACCACCTTCGGCCATACACCCAATAGGCTACATCTTCAACACAGGCACCGCAACTCCATAGTGACAGTATGCAAACCCAGCACCCAGTGGACACACTGCATCACTTTTCAAAGCACCATCTCCAAGTACACATCAAAAACTTTACCATGTTGTAACAGTGCCCTCACCAGCAAAACCACACACGCAGTCATGGCAGCTCACTTGTCCTGCTCTATTGCATCTGAAATGTGCTCCACACCCATTCTTTACAGGTCACAACCCTCTGCCTGCTGCAGAATCTAAAATGCCTTACTATCGTGTGTGTCCTAAAGTCCTAGCTTCTTCAGTGCATGGCTTACAGCCTTCAGCCATGCACCCAACAGTCTAGGCCTTCAAGACTGTCACTGCTACGTAATAGCATCATCCATTTCACCATTTCACCAACTTCGCCTATCCACATACACAGCAGTCGCACCAGCACTTCTACCTAACCTATGCACTGCCATGGAACTATAGAGCAACAATTTGCACCACTTACCATAATGTAGAAAGAAAACACTCTCTCCTACACCCCTTTGCACTTTCATTCACATACTATGGCCGTCCCCATTTCCATTCCCAAACTATATTGCCACCATCTAAGTAGCCACATTCAGTTTGCAACAGTAGCCTACTGCAATACATGTGCACACACCACACTATGCAAGCACCACCCAGCACTAGATGTACACCCACACTTGCTTTACTGCGGCAGATATGGTAAAGGCCTACGCTCTTCACAGCATGCCCTACGGTCTACGGCCTTCGTCCATGCAGCCAATATTATAATCCTTCCGCAAACCCAACGCAGCTTCCTTACCCCATGCATGCCACAATGTGCCCATGCACCGCATTCCATCCACATGACACAGCCACCCGCGCTCCCACCCAACCTATTCCATGTGCAATTCATTACCCTTCTACACTGTACCTGTCACCACTTAGCACAGAAAGTGGTGGCCGCAAACAGTTGACCTGCACACACATCTACCAATCACATACAGAACCTCTGCATTGCACCCATTCACTAAAACAGGTCGCTATAATCAAAATGCGCAAACAAACCACAGCCTCCACCAACCCTACCCAGACCCATTCACAAAGTATGGTATCACTACCAACCTAACCACAACTGTTGCACAACATTAGCCCTATTGCCACAATTCATCACACAGCATAGTTACCAATCACAATTAAGGTGCACTTCTACCATATCCTCTGCCATATTAACAGTATGCAAACCCAGCACCCAGTTCCCACACTGCATCAATTTTCACATCACCATCTCCAAGTACACATCAAATACTTTACCAAATACTTTGCAACAGTGTCCTCACCAGCAAAACCAAACATGCAGCCATGGCAGCTCACTTGTTCTGCTCTATTGCGTTTCAAATGTGATCCACACCCCTTTTTTACAGGTCACCACCCCCTACATGCTGCAAATTCCAAAATGCATTAGTACCGTGTATGTTCTAAAGGCCTACCCTCTTGAGGGCATGGCCTACTGCCTACGGCCTTCGGCCATGCACCCAACAGTCTGGGCCTTCAACAGTCTTACTTCTACATGATGGCACCATCCATTTGACCATGTGACCAACTTCACCTATCCACATACGCACCACTACCACCAGCACTACTACCCAACCTGCTCACCGCCATGTACCTACACAGCAGCAAATAGCACCACTTACTATAATGTAGAAAGAAAACACTCTCTCCTGCACCCCTGCATACTTTCATTCACATACTATAGCCATCCCCACTTCCATTCCTAAACTGTAGTGCCATTGCGATAACAGTATGCAAACCCAGCACTCGGTTTCCACACTACATCACTTTTCACATCACCATCTCCAAGTACACATCAAATACTTTAGCATGTTGTAACAGTGTCCTCACCAGCAAAACCAACCATGCAGGCATGGCAGCTCACTTGTTCTGCTTTATTGCGTTTCAAATGTGCTCCACACCCTTTTTTTACAGGTCACCACCCTATACGTGCTGCAAATTCCAAAATGCATTAGTACCGTTTCTCTCCTAAAGTCCTAGCATCTTGTGTGCATGGCCTAACGCCTACGGCCTTCGGCTATGAACCCAGCAGTCTAGGCCTTCAACAGTCTTACTTCTACATGATGGCACCATTCATTCACCAGCCTGTAACAGCTGCACATTCCGAAATGCATTAGTGCAGTGTGTGTCCTACAATCCTAGCCTCTTGAGGGCATGGCCCACGGCCTTCGGCCATGCGCCCAACAGTGTACACCTTCAACAATATCAGTGCTACATAAATGCACCATCCATTTGCCCATGTGACCAACTTCACCTATCTACTTACACAGCACTACCACCAACACTACTACCCAACCTGCGCACTAGCATTTACCTACACAGCAACAAATTGAAGCACTTAGCATAATTTAGACAAAAAAAACAGTCTCTCCTACACTCCTGTGCACTTTCCTTCACATAGTATGGTCGTCCCCACTTCCATTCCTAAACTATAGTGCCACCGCCAAAGTACCCACATTCGGTTTGCAACACTAGACTACTGCAATCAATTTCTATACACCGCACTATGCAAACACCACCCTGCACCGTATGTACACCCACACTTGCCGCGTTACTGCGTTATGTGTGGTAAAGGCCCACACTCTTCACTCCATGCCCTACGGTCTACGTCCTTACTCCATGCAGCCAATATTGTAATCCTTCCACTAACCCAACGCAAGTTCCTTAACCCATGCATAACACCATGTGGCCAACTACCACATTCCATCCGCATCAGAAATAGGTGGGCCCAAACAAGTGGCGGCACAATGTATGGGGCCTTTGCGCCACCTGCCTCCAATCTCCACATAAAGTACTTGCCTGTGTAGGTACCCGGCAGTTCACACAGTACACGCCCACAGTACAGGCACTCCTCTGCCTTCTTCCACTTACACACATATTTCACATAATCCACTTTTCACTCTTCCACCCATTCCATACGGTCTATTTTCCACACCCTTCCGCCGCCACGCTGTCCTCTGATACACCATGGCAGCATTTCCCAAAAACTTTAACGCAGAGCATGCTTCCCTCCAGCCAACCACCGCCCGCGTCCAACGTTCGGCGACATCACGGCATACCGCAGGCCAATGACACTGCGGTCCCATATATCACACATTTTTTGGGACGTACATTTCACAAATTTTCCCAAAAAGTACTGGTCAGATTTCCACCAGACACACAAAGCATGCTTTCTGAACCAAGCCCCCGCTCCTGCCGCAAAATTTGACGAAAATCCATCCAGCCGTTCGGCAAGTTTTTCCCCATTCACTCTATGGGAAAACACCCCTGCAAACTTGGAGAAAAAATTCAAAGCCGCTCATATACTTTTTTTGCAAAGTTTGGTGCGATTCGTCCAGGGGGAGCGAAGTTATAATCCGATGAAAAAGTGCTCTTCCTATGAGTTTAGCAACGTAACCATAACTACTCAGCCGCTACCGCGGGCTGTATAATATATGACATATGCATATAATGACGGCCCTGTGCACCTGGTTACCCTCTGATTTTGGACCCAGATGCCTGACCACCCAGCCACACACCCATACTGCCAACTGGCAACCCTTGCACTTGGGTCTGTATCCCTACAGGCCCCTTACCTGCACTTATCAGACACTCCTTGCCTGCACTTTAAACCTTGCACTTGCCACCTTCCTGGCTGCACTACCAGTTGTTGTTGTTTTATCCTTTGCTCAGCACTTTCCACGTCTTCCCCCCTCCCCACTCCCATGCACTTTTCCCTTTCCCCTGCACTTGCGCGTTCTCAATGTCACTGGGCCTAGTAAGATCGCTGTTTTGTCCTCCCATGTTGCCCTCCCTTGCCTCGTCGTGCTCTGAAACACTTGTGTATGAGCGTGGTACAAATGAAATATCATATCATATCAATGTATGCCATATATGTCTGATATATGTGTGCATGCGCGTAGACGACTGAAGACTCTACACTTTGTGTTGTTCTAAAAAGCACTTCTCTTGGTATGTGCCTTTGTGAATGTGTATTCGTGACTTCCATTAGACACCCCTTGGGCCCATGTGATATGTGTACACAGTCCTATTGTGTGTGAGTATAGGACTGGCCATTCATCAGACTTTTGCACTGGCCACGTGCATTGTGCATCATTGTCAGGCTTTGTAATTGTTTCATTTAATAAGAGACCCCTGCCACCCCCACCAGGGTCACGTTGGCATTTTGTAGAAAGTGAAAGCGTTCCTTCTCCATCTTCAAATGTTCTCATCACCGAGAAATTCCGAAATCGGACTCAATCCTGACCTCATATCCTCAGGCGAAAAATTAAGGGGAAAATGATGAGAAAAGATGTGTAATTTAAAAATGCCACAGGTCCTCTTTTTAATTTTCTTTTTGCAATCAAGAGTGTATTTTAGAAAATGTGGCATGCCTTCGTTTTTCATGTACAATCTCTGCGCTGGCTTTGCCTTTGCTTTTCAGTTCTTGCCAGGGGATGTGCAGTCTCTGCGCAGGCTTTGCCTTCGCTTTCCAGTACTTGCCAGGTAATGTACAGTCTCTGCGCTGGCTTTGCCTTTGCTTTTCAGTTCTTGTTAGGGGATGTGCAGTCTCTGCGCAGGCTTTGCCTTCGCTTTTCAGTTCTTGCCAGGGGATGCTTTCGAGGGGATGTGGAGTCTCTGCGCAGGCTTTGCCTCTGCTTTTCAGTTCTTGCCAGGGGATGTGCAGTCTCTGCGCAGGCTTTGCCTTTGCTTTTCAGTTCTTGCCAGGGGATGTGCAGTCTCTGCGCAGGCTTTGCCTTCGTTTTTCAGTTCTTGCCAGGGGATGCTTTCGAGGGGATGTGGAGTCTCTGCGCAGGCTTTGCCTCTGCTTTTCAGTTCTTGCCAGGGGATGTGCAGTCTCTGCGCAGGCTTTGCCTTCGCTTTTCAGTTCTTGTTAGGGGATGTACAGTCTCTGCGCTGGCTTTGCCTTCGCTTTTCAGTTCTTGCCAGGGGATGTACAGTCTCTGCGCTGGCTTTGCCTTCGCTTTTCAGTTCTTGCCAGGGGATGTACAGTCTCTGCGCTGGCTTTGCCTTCGCTTTTCAGTTCTTGTTAGGGGATGTACAGTCTCTGCGCAGGCTTTGCCTTTGCTTTTCAGTTCTTGCCAGGGGATGTGCAGTCTCTGCGCAGGCTTTGCCTTCGCTTTTCAGTTCTTGCCAGGGGATGCTTTCGAGGGGATGTGGAGTCTCTGCGCAGGCTTTGCCTCTGCTTTTCAGTTCTTGCCAGGGGATGTGCAGTCTCTGCGCAGGCTTTGCCTTTGCTTTTCAGTTCTTGCCAGGGGATGTGCAGTCTCTGCGCAGGCTTTGCCTTCGCTTTTCAGTTCTTGCCAGGGGATGCTTTCGAGGGGATGTGGAGTCTCTGCGCAGGCTTTGCCTCTGCTTTTCAGTTCTTGCCAGGGGATGTGCAGTCTCTGCGCAGGCTTTGCCTTCGCTTTTCAGTTCTTGTTAGGGGATGTACAGTCTCTGCGCTGGCTTTGCCTTCGCTTTTCAGTTCTTGCCAGGGGATGTACAGTCTCTGCGCTGGCTTTGCCTTCGCTTTTCAGTTCTTGCCAGGGGATGTACAGTCTCTGCGCTGGCTTTGCCTTCGCTTGTCAGTTCTTGTTAGGGGATGTACAGTCTCTGCGCTGGCTTTGCCTTCGCTTTTCAGTTCTTGCCAGGGGATGTACAGTCTCTGCGCTGGCTTTGCCTTCGCTTTTCAGTTCTTGCCAGGGGATGTACAGTCTCTGCGCTGGCTTTGCCTTCGCTTTTCAGTCCTTGCCCGGGGATGTGGAGTCTCTGCGCTGGCTTTGCCTTCACTTTTCAGTTCTTGCCAGGGGATGTGCAGTCTCTGCGCAGGCTTTGCCTTCGCTTTTCAGTTCTTGCCAGGGGATGTGCAGTCTCTGCGCAGGCTTTGCCTTCGCTTTTCAGTTCTTGTCAGGGGATGTGCAGTCTCTGCGCAGGCTTTGCCTTCGCTTTTCAGTCCTTGCCCGGGGATGTGGAGTCTCTGCGCTGGCTTTGCCTTCGCTTTTCAGTTCTTGCCAGGGGATGTGCAGTCTCTGCGCTGGCTTTGCCTTCGCTTTTCGGTTCTTGTGAGGTGATATGCAGTCTCTTCGCTGGATTCACCTTTTCTTTTTAGTTCTTGCTAGGTAGGGCAACATGTTTTCCCACATTGGACTTGTCCACGGCATACCACCAGATTGATCTACATGTGGAGTCCAGACCTCTTACATCTTTTTTGACTCCTTTTGGGGCGTATCGTTTTTGTCGTATGCCTTCCGGACTTGCTTCAGCATCAGCTGTGTTCCAACGTTTGATGCAAGAGTTGTTTGGGGGATTGCCAGGTGTAGGTTATTTTCAGGATGACATTTTGGTGTGGGGTGGTTGCAGAGAGGAGCATGATACCAGGATTCGACATGTGATGAAAGTGTTGAGAGAAAAGGGTCTGACCGTGAAATGGTCAAAATGTCAAGTAGGGGTGGATAAGGTGACATATTTGGGCCATACCCTAAGTGCTGAGGGAGTAAGTCCAAAGGCGGAACTAGTTCAGACAATGAAATATACCCCTGTGCCCATCAACAAAGGATCAGCTGAGAGCATTTCTAGGTTTAGTGGAATACTATGTAAAGTTTATACCTAATTATTCTGAGAAGACTGTGGCCATGAGGGCTTTGATGAAGAAATGTACCTGGTTTGTGTGGTCGGATAAGTGCGGTGAGGAGTTTGATGCTGTGAAGAGCGATGTAGAGAATGCCCCATGTCTAAGGTCTTTTGACCCCAAATACAAGACCACCCCCACTGTTGATGCTAGCGAGGTAGGCTTGGGGGCAGTTTTGGAGCAATGTAATGAAGGGGAACGCAAACCAGTGGCGTTTGCATCTAGGACATTGAGAGAAGCGGAAAGCAGGTACTGCGTTATTGAGAGGGAGGCTTCGGCAGTGGTTTGGGCCTCAAAACATTTCAGAACATTTCTTTGGGGCATTCCATATGTGGTTAAAACAGATCATAAGCCTTTGGTGCAGGTATTTTCCCCTCGAGGTGTTGGGGCTGTATCTCCTAGGAAAGCTAGATGGTCTGTTGAGTTGCAGGAACATAACTTTACCATGCAGTATGTCCCCGGGAAACAGAATGTGGTAGCTGACTGTTTGTCACAGTTGCCTGTGTCGGAGCAGGCGAGGTGTTCTTGTGATGAGGTTGAGGAAGAGGAAAAAGTACAGGAATGTCAGATTGCTTGTATCATTCGGCTGTGGATAAATCTGTTTGGGACGCAGAGAGTGACAGGGATGTAGAATTGAGTTGGATTAAAGAGGGTCTCAGCAAGAGTTGGGAGGCAGTCAAGGATAGGCCGGAAGGCAGAGGTTATTCCCAAGTGCTGAGTGAGTTGGCTGAAGGCCCATGGGGTGTGTCCGGAGGTGCCAAGTTGGTGCCGCCGGTCAGTTTAAGGGGTAGGATTGTGGAGTTGGCTCATGTTGGACACCTAGGACGTTCATTGACCAAGAGAAGATTGCGAGAGGAGTATTGGTGGCCTTCCATGGATCGTGATGTTGAGACAGTGGCGAAGGATTGTCATGAATGTGCCATTAGCGAAAAGAGCAAAGTGGTGTATCCCCAGCATGTACATCCGGTCAAAATTCCTAGAGAAGTTTGGTCCAAGGTAGCGTTAGATATCATGGGTCCTTCTGAGTGTTTGCAGCCAGAGTGCATGTTTTTGTTGGTTCTTGTGGATTACGCATCCAGGTGGATTGAGGTGGCAGCATTTGGAAGAGTTAGTTCTGATTGTGTTATTGCTTTTATAAAGAAGGTATTCGATAGGGAAGGGACACCAGCTAGTCTGGTCACTGACAATGGCTTACACTTTACCTCCAGAGCCATGAAGGAGTTTCTGGGACAGTGTGGAGTGGAACATCATCGCACAGCCTTGTACAATCCCAATGCCAATGGCCTGGTGGAGAGGGCCAATGCTACCATTAAGGGAGCTATACAATTGGCTTTGGCGAATGGCCTGGATTGGCAAGAGGTTGTATCAGAGTATTTAGCAGCATACCGCAGAACCCTGTCAGTGAGCACGGGGAGGTCGCCCTTTGAACTTATGAGGGGAAGAAAACCTGGTACCACCCTCAGACCTGTGGCTTTGGGAGTGGGTGGTCCGTGTGAGTTGGACTTGGAGAATGTACATCAGAAAATGTTGGCATGCCAGGAGGCCGTAAGATCTTCTCAAAAGAATAGGAAGGAATTGCAAGTTGAGGTGGGTGATTCTGTTTGCATAAAAAATCCCAGATTTGTTCAGAAAGGGGGTAGTGCATTTTTAGCTGCCGGGAGAGTGGTCAAAAGCAGTGAAGGTCATGTACGGTTGGAGGATGGATCCATTTGGAGCAAAAGACGAGTAGTGGTCCTTGATGCCGGTAAGAGGTATGCCAAGGGAGATGTTATCGATGAAGAAGGTGACGTTTTGGTTTTTAATCCTGAGAGAGTGGATGAATTGGTGGGTAGGGCGGTTGTTAGGGGCACGAGTGATGTAGTGGCCGAATGGGTTGTGGATGGCCAGGATTTTAGGGAGGGCAGAAGTGTGCCAGAAGAAGAGTGGGTTGACGGGGGGCGTCCGGCGAGACGTTGTAGACCTCCTGTCAAACTCAAAGATTATGTGTGCTAGGGCACCTGCATGTTATCATCAAGTGGGAGCCACAGAAATTGCCTAGCTCACCAACAGTTACAATGTTATCTTAATTATTTATTGTCTGCGAATATTGCTAAAAAAGTTTTCCTATTGTTCTGTTGCTATTGTTGTTCATTATGATTAGATGTTCATGTTTCTTTCATTGTTTAGTTATAGAA
This sequence comes from Ambystoma mexicanum, assembly GCF_040938575.1. Lineage (NCBI taxonomy): Eukaryota > Metazoa > Chordata > Amphibia > Caudata > Ambystomatidae > Ambystoma > Ambystoma mexicanum. Next base: position 377,088,664 of record NC_090938.1, read on the forward strand.
GGGAAGAGGATATGTTGTAATTGGATGTACGTATTGGCGCGTGTGTAATGTTGTTCCATCTTCAGGGATCAACATTCCACACAGGCCAGTTGGTTTCTGTGATACTCCGGAGGCAGCTGCCTGCTCCGGTGGTCCAGTGAATAAAGCCTTTCACACTTACCTGTGTCCTTATCTTCGGCTTACATCATAATGCTTAAATAAAGGACTTTTCTTGCAACTTCCCTGGACTACTGAGTACTCCTCGCTAGCTGCATACTTCAAGTGGTGATGAGTTGGTCTCCAGTCAATCGGTTACCTGCTGTAGAGGTGTGAATTGAGCTGTGTTGGGGGGAGCAGCTAGCCACGGGACCCTCCACTCCCAGTCCCAAGCACGACACACCACCCAGCCTGTGCCTGCTCTCCAAAACAAATGACAGTGCTGAGAGGGGCCCTGGTGAACCGCTCAGCTGTTGCGCAAGGGCCTGGCAGGAAAAGTCCCTGTGAAGCCCGGCTTGCTGTGTTTGCTTTTGAATATGCAGGTCTGCCAGTGCTATCCATGAGGGACTGTTGGCGGCCGTGGTCTATGTACGATACCTGGGTATCACCGAGCAGGCCCTTGCATGGCTGACTTCTTTCCTCTCCGATTGACCCTCCCAGGTCCAACTTGGGTCCTTTCCTTGGGTTTTTCTGAGAAAGAAAGAATCACATAACTCCTTTCTCAGTTTTCCAATGTAGTTTTGAGAGTTTTATTGTTAGAACAGTGCCCTCTGTGATAACACGTGTTTCGACAGGTTCTCTGTCTTTCTGAAATGAAGGCTTATTATTTTTACAAGTTCACAAAATCAAAGTATATTTTTGTAATTTCCATTGGTACTTGTTCTCGTTTCTACCTCTGTCTTTTGTTGCAAGTCACGGGTTAAATCCCAAGCTTCTGTTCTCGTCCTCGTACAAATATGTCCTAGTTGGCTTCTTGCACACCGCATTGCTGCTCTCTGCCCCAACTTTCAGTGCTATGCGGATGACACTAAGCTCATTTTCAGGCTACCATCGGCCACCTCTTCTCCTTCTCTCATCTCTGACTGACTGTCTGCTATCCAGGAGTGGTGTGCCGCCAATGTTCTCTGCATTAATGCCGGTAAGACTAAGATTCTCCTCATCGGCACACCTGCTCCCTCCTTTCCTAACACTCTCTGGCCAGCCTCTCTTGGCCCTCTTCCTGCTCCCACCTGCAAGGCTAAAAACCTTGGGGTCATCTTCGACTCCACACTCTCCTTCTATCCTAACATCTCTGACGTCTCTAAGAAGTCACACTACCAGCTGCACCTCCTCAGAGGTATTCTTCCTTTCCTCTATTTCCCCCGAAAGCTCAATGTCTCCAGAACTCTGGTTCTCTCTAGGATGGACCATTGCAACAGGCTCTTTCTAAATCTGCCTCCTTCTACACTCTGCCCTTTGCAACTCATCCAGAACAGGACTGCGAGACTTGTCCTTGGCCTCAAGCCCAGGGATCGTATCTCTCCAGGACTGAAATATCTGCACTGGCTCGCAGTGGCTGCGAGGATTTAGTTCAAAACCCTCTGCATTGGCCACAAGGCCTTCTGGGGCCTGGGACCACTATACCATCAACTCTCCCTTCCTAAATATCTTCCTTCTCAAACTCTTTGCTCCTCCGCCTCCAACTCCTTCAGGGTCAGTCGCTTCTCTGAGCAGCGAGTTGGTGGTAGATCTCTTTCTTCAGCTGGGGCCTCCCTCGGGAACAGCCTCCCTGAAACTTGAGGAGAATCATCTCCGGTTCCGGCAGCACCTCAAACCCTTCCTCTTTGCTTCTGCTTTCTCCCCTCCTCTCCCCTGCTGAACCCCTGGCTGAAACTGAAACCGCACTGGTTACCCTCTGATCATGGGCCCAGGTCCCCTCCCCCGCCAGTTGCACACCTGCACTTCCTCCCTGGCAACCCCGCACTTCGGGACTGTTTCCTGTATCCATACAGTCCCCTACCAGCACTTGGGCCTGATGTCTGCCATCTTTCTCTATAAGGACTCCACTTTGACATGCGATACTGTGATGCCGGAAATGCATCTGAGGGACAGGGCCTCTGAATCCTTGTCCTTTCTCGGTTTTTACCGTGTGTTCTGTCATGTTTTCTGCCCAGGAGTCCATGAGGGACTCCTGGCAGTGCAGCTCTCTTTTGGTTTGGTGAACAGACCCATGGGATACCCTTATGGCACCCATGGGTAGGGGTACAACCCTGTGCCCCTAGTGTATGTTTTTGGGCACCTGTGGGTGGCCCACAGAGCAGGGTATGGGCTGGTGGCAGCTCCATGCTGAATTTGACAGGTGCTCTGGGTGTCCTCCATTTTGGGATACCCAGGCCCTGCCATTGGAATCAGTTGATTCCTGATAGGAAACAAGATGGCCCCTGTGGCCTCTTGCTTTCTATTGCCTGTTATCTTGTTTTTCCCAAAGTCCTGGGAAGCCCTGACTCTGTCCCTTCCCCCTGACTGGCTGTTGGGTGGAAGTTCCATATATGGTGTTGTTGTAAAGGCCCAGCTAGACTGACTGGAGCCTTCCCAGTGACTGTATGTTATGGGTACCTCCTGTGGGTGGGACCTGGGTGAATGGAGTGTGTGACCAATATACACTCCTTGTTGTGGTTGTCTGGTTTCTGGCATGAGAGACAAAGACTGAGACAGCCCTGCCCGAAACTGGCCTGAATGCAGTGTGTAGTGTTGAATGGCTGGGTACTTGTCCCAATCCACATTCCTTGTTGTGAGTGTCTGAAAGGGAGGAGTGTGGCCTGAATGCACTGTGTGCCTGATTGGCTGACTGACTGCATGAATGCCCTTCTGTGTGATTGGCTGCTGTGTGTGTGCCAGCAGTGTGGATGAGAGACAGAATAGTATATCTGGGGACCTCTCACCACTGGAAATTGTTCAGAAGCATTCAGAAGCTGAGTCTCCACTCAAGAGTAACTGGATTTGCTGATCCTCGACGTCCAGCTGGAAGAAGAAGACTTGCTGTGGCATTTGCTTCGACGGAACTGAAGGTTGTCGAAATCGTCGAGGACTGACCCGAGAGAGGACCTGGTAAGGCGCCCTCTTCCCGTGCTCCGAGGGACCATCGAGCACCGCTGAATCTTCGCCGAAGCGCCCTGGAAGTCAGACCCTCGAAAGGCTGCCGACCCGAGACGGGACCGCCGAGGAGATCGAAGTGAAGCACCCGGACATCGACGCCGTCGAAGTCCATTGCCGTCGACCAGGGTTCGCAGGTCTGTGTAACCGCTGGAGGCCCGTCGAAGTTGTGTGCCCAGCCGTGGGAACCACTTGACGCCGTGCCGCCGACGATCGGAGCCGTCCGCTCCATTGCCTAAGAACATTCAATCGAAGGACTCTCTCGACCGCATCGTCGACCGCTTATCCTGCCGGAGAAAGTCGAGGACGACCAACGCGCCGAGGAGAAACCTGCCGGTGGGTTTCCCGCCACCCGACGACCCCAAAGACTCGGACGACTCGACGCCCTTGCTGGGCTCCCGTCTCTACAATCTTTGCGGTCCAGAACTATTGTCATCGAGGTGCCCCGCACACCTCCGCCTTGCAGGACGCCGACGCCCCGACGCCGACGAGCACCGCTCGGACGGAGCTGCCGCCTCTTCGACAACGTTCGGCCTCGTTTGTCGACGGACGTTCGACGCCCCGTGCCTCCCGCCTGAAAAGGAAGGCATTCAAGAAGGGCCGTCGATTCCCCGTCGCCGAACAGCGAGTCCCTCGACGCTTGTCGACGCCTTTTCGAGGAACTCGACTCCACCAGGTACATTGGGGGGGTAAAAACATTATAGGAGAGAAATAGACTATTGAACAATATCTGGACTGGGCTGGTGTTATATCTCTTTATTTTGCAGGTTGCCCAGGTGGGGGGATCTCCACACAGAACTGTGTCCAGTAGCAAGGGCCAGTATTCTGCCTATTGTTTCAACCCTCTGTTATCTCTCCTCTCTCTATTGCTGGTTTCCTTCTTATTGATCTGTGTGCCATTTCTACAGTATTGTGAATGCACTTTAATGAGGTCTAATATTAGTGGTACCACTTTAGAATTGTAGATATTTACCATTGCTGATTTTCCTGAGCACAAAGTGCGTTATTGTGATAAGTGTACATAACCCTTGAATATTAATTATATAAAGACTGTGTTTTCAGTAATACAGTGTGTGGACATTCCTTTGTGGGGGCTTGGGGATACACTGTACTTAAGAACCAGCCTGCATCACCTCCTGAGAAGCTAGGCCTTGATTGCTCGCCCATCGCTACCGTATTAGAGAATCTTGGCTGGGGTCCTCTGTGCCTCCCCTCTACCATATAGAGAGCAGAAGTACAGACCCCCCCACCGGTCTTCTTTACAAAGCTGGTGGCAGCGGTGGGATGCTTATGGTTTTAAGACTCAGTGTATAACCGTGCCACTTACAAAATATCCGCACTTTATTAGATTAAGGTTTGGGTGTGTACCAAATAACTGCATTACAGGCAATGGAGCCCATTGCAAATGGTAAATTGACTCGGATGAGCTTAGAGGCTCTCCAGAGTGCTTGTGAAGCCAGGGAGTTGGACTTTGTGGATAAGTCTAGGGCTGAGCTGATAGCTGCCCTGGTGGACTACCAGACTGATGGTGAAACCCTTGATGAAGGGGGGGATGCAACCAGTGAGGACTCTGCCCCTGGGGTTGTCGCTGAATCTGTTTCTGGGAATGCCACCATTCCTGCTGCCTCTGTTCCAAACCCCAGCAATTCCATGGAACTTGAGTTATTAAGGATGAAATTGGCCTTTGAATATCGCAAGTTGGAAATAGAAGCTGAGCTTAAGAAAGAGGAGCTGGCACAGCAAGTGGAACTCAAGAATAGGGATCTTGCGCTCAAAGACAAGGACACTGAATGTCAGAGAATCCAGCTAGAGAGAGCTAGAGTGGAGACTTCAGCTAGACCAATTGAGAGTGGCAGGTCCCCAGCCACCAAGTTTATGAAAGATTTGGTTGGTGTGTTTGTGGAGGGTTCAGATATCCTCCAATGGATTGAAGCGTTTGAAATGGCTTGTGCAATTCATGATGTAGATAAAAGAGATTGGGCTAAGTGTTTGTTAAGCAGAGTGCCTCAAACTGGATATGACTGTATTCTGAAGCTGAGTGTGGAAGAAAGGGGTCAGTATGAGTGTATGAAGTCTGCTTTGATTGCCAAGTTTGGCAAGACACCTGCCCAATACCTTAAAAGGTTCAGGGAATTTAAGAAAAGAGAGAATGTGTCTTGGGTTGACTGGGTGAGTACTGCGCACATGAACATGATGGGGTGGATTGATGGATACAAGGTGAAAACTTTTGTTGAGTTGTCCCACCTCTTGTTTTTTGAGCATTTTTCTGAAGCCTGTTCACCAGAGCTGCGTCAGTATGTGGCTGACCAGAACATTTTGGACCCCTTTAAGCTGGCTAGGTTGGCTGACAAGTGGGTCTCCCACCGGGTGTCCCCTAAGGACTCCAGTGGGAAGGACAAGGACAAAGAAAAGGGGGCCTCTCAGAAAGCTGAGGAGTCCCAAAAGCAGTCACAGTCGGGTAAACCAAAACCTTCCTCTCCTAAGACCCAAAAATCTAGTGGGGATAAGTCCTCTGTGGGTGGGAATAAGAGTAGTGGTCCACCTGCTGCAAAGCAGGCTCCCAGTGGTTCCAGTACCGTACCCCGCACTCCTGGCACTTGTTGGGATTGTGGGGCTCTGGATCACAAAAGGGGTGACCCCAAGTGTAAAGGTAAGGCACTTGGAGTACAGGCTGTCAGCCTGACCTACCCTTACCCCGTGTCTGAGGTGGAGGCCACTGTCCTCCCCTCCTCTACAGGAATCACATTTGGTGCTCCAGTAGAGATTTCCTTAGTGTCCCTTGGGGCCTGGGACCAGTACGCAGAAGTACTGGCGACTATCCCACAGAACACCCGTAGATTTTTGAGAAGTGTCCTCTTGAATGGCCAGCCTTCTACTGGTTTGAGAGACACTGGGGCAAGCATGACAGTGGTGGACAGGACCCTGCTCAAGCCAGAGGACTATGAAGGTGCTCCTCTGCAAACCACCAGGTTAGCTGGTGGGCCTCCCAAATTATCGCCTGTAGCCCTAGTCACACTCATGATTGGAGACAAGACAGCAAAGCTTCCTGTCCTGGTTCAGGACAATGTCCCTGCTAACATTCTGTTAGGAAATGATCTAGTAGAGTTGGGGTTGATCTCGGATGGTCTTCCCATGACTGCTGCTGCAGTCACTAGGTCACAGGTGACACCGGGTCTGGCTGTGAGTCAGGTATCCGAGCCAAAGGCGAGGCCTAAGGCAAGAAGAAGGAAGACCAAGAAGGCCACCTCTGTGGAGGGAACACCTTCTCTTCCTGCTGTTCCGACAGCACCCAATGGGATCCATGCTCCGGACGGGCTGGGTCCAGCGGAAAACCCAAACTCAACTCCTGTGGGAGAAGAGACAGAAGACTCTCCTGTGGGAGAGGTTCTCAACCCGGAGGATCATCCCGACCTTCAATGCTTGTTAGCTGAAGGGGGACCCTCCCGGGCAGACTTCTGTAAGGGACAGAGAGAGTGCCACTCTCTCGAGGGCCTGAGGAAACAGGCCCTGTCCCAGGCACAAGGTGAAGTGCCTAGGACATTCAAGATTTATTGGGAGGGTGAGCTCCTTGTTAGTGAGCCCACTAAGCCCGAACCTGGTGCCCGCAAGAGGTTGGTGGTACCCCAGGTTTACAGGCCCTTCCTACTGCAGTTGGCGCATGAGGTGCCCTTGGCTGGTCATCTTGGGACCAAGAAGACTAAGCAGAGGCTCTCTGCCCATTTCTACTGGCCACGGATGGGAGTAGAGGTGGAGTCCCACTGCAGGACCTGCCCAACTTGTCAGTTGTCTGGCAAGACTGGAGGCAGGGTCATTGCCCCACTGCAGCCATTACCAGTGGTTGGCACACCATTTGAGAGGGTGGGCATCGACATCGTCGGTCCCCTTGACCCTCCCACTTCAGGTGGACATCGGTTCATCCTGGTCTTGGTAGATCATGCCACCAGGTACCCTGAGGCAATACCCCTTCGGACTGTTACTGCCAAGGTGGTTGCCAGGGCTCTCCTGGGCATTTTCACCCGTGTTGGATTCCCCAAGGAGGTTGTCTCTGACCGAGGATCCAACTTCATGTCTAGTTACATGAAAACCATGTGGAAAGAGTGCGGGGTAACCTACAAGTTCTCCACCTCTTACCACCCCCAGACCAATGGTCTGGTTGAGAGATTTAACAAAACTCTCAAGGGCATGCTAGGTGCTTTGGAAGAGCCCCTAAGGAGGAAATGGGATCTCCTCCTGCCATGCCTGCTGTTTGCTTACAGAGAGGTACCTCAAGAGGGTGTTGGTTTCAGCCCCTTTGAGTTACTCTTTGGACATCCCGTGAGGGGGCCCCTCGCCTTGATCCGAGAAGGCTTGGAAGCCACCCCTCCAGGTCCCGCCAAGCAAGTGGGGGACTATGTGTTAGGCCTCAGGCGGAGGATGACACAAATGATGGGTCAGGCAACAGCAAATCTCAAGGCCAGCCAGGAATTGAATAAGTACTGGCATGACCTGAAAGCTTCGCAAGTGGATTGGACTCCGGGACAGGAAATCCTTGTGATGGAGCCTACCAAGCCTAGAGCTTTGGCAGACAAGTGGACTGGACCCTTCAGGATCATCTCCAAGATGGGCGAAGTCAATTATCTGGTGGACATGGGAGCCTCTGGGGTAGCCCCCCAGGTATTCCATGTCAACAGGCTCAAGCCTTTCCACAGGCGAGCAGAGGTCTCATGTCTCTTGCTAGCTTCAGGGCAAGAAGAGGATGAGAGTGAGCCCCTTCCTGATTTGCTGCATAGCAACCCTCAGGATGGCTCAGTGGAGGGAGTACAACTCTCTCCCGATTTGACAACAGAGCAGCAGAGGGCCTGCCGGGCTTTGCTCCAGCAGTATGCCCCTCTGTTTTCACTGACACCGGGCCTTACACCGTGGTGTAAGCACGAAATTGACACTGGTGACAGTGTGCCTGTCAAAAGCAGGAGCTATCGTATGTCAGATACCGTCAAAAACCACATCCAGGCTGAGGTCGCCAAGATGTTGGATCTGGGTGTTATTGAACCCTCCACCAGTCCCTGGTCCAGTCCAGTGGTCCTTGTCCCCAAGGCAAGTTCCCCGGCGGGTACCAAGGATTGGAGGTTCTGTGTGGACTACCGAGGAGTCAATGCCGTCACCAAAACTGACGCGCACCCATTGCCCAGGGCTGATGAGCTCGTGGACACTATAGGTGCTGCCAAATTTGTGAGCACCTTTGACCTTACCTCAGGCTATTGGCAAATAGCTCTGACGGACCATGCCAAGGAAAAGACGGCATTCTCCACACCTGAGGGACTCTACCAGTTTAGGGTCATGCCCTTTGGGTTGAAGAATGCCCCTGCCACCTTCCAGAGATTGGTCAACCATGCGCTCAGTGGGCTGGAAGCCTTTTGTGTGGCTTACTTAGACGACATTGCCGTCTACAGTTCCACCTGGGAAGAGCATTTGACACATCTGGATAAGGTGTTGCAGGCCTTGAAAAGGGCTAACCTCACTATCAAGGCCACCAAGTGCCAGATAGCTCAGGGGAAAGTTACCTATCTTGGTCATGAGGTAGGAGGGGGTCAAATCCAACCTCTCTCCAGTAAAGTACAGGACGTACAGAACTGGGAGACTCCCACTACTCAAACCCAGGTGAGAGCCTTTTTGGGCCTCACTGGGTACTATCGCAATTTCATGGCAGACTATGGAACCATAGCTGCACCCCTGACAGCTCTAACTTCACCCAAACAGCCTAGGAAGGTTAATTGGACTGAAGACTGTCAGAGGGCCTTTGATGGCTTGAAAGAAAGTCTGTGTAGGGCACCTGTGTTGAGTGCGCCTGACTACAGCCGACCCTTTATCGTCCAGACGGATGCCTGCGACACCGGAATTGGAGCTGTCTTGTCCCAGTTAGATGACAAAGGGAGAGAACATCCTATCATATTCATCAGTAGACAACTCAAGGGTAGAGAACTTAGGTGGGCTACTGTTGAAAAGGAATGTTTTAGTATAGTTTGGAGCCTTAGGCGTTTTAGGCCCTACCTTACGGGGTCCACCTTCAAGGTCCAAACAGATCATAAGCCCCTGAAGTGGCTTATGCAGATGAAGGGTGAGAATCCGAAATTGCTCAGGTGGTCGATTAGCCTACAAGGGCTAGACTTCACCATAGAGCACAGACCAGGGAAGAGTCACGATAATGCAGATGGCCTTTCCAGAAGGTATGTTGACCGTCTGGATGAGGGTGTCTATCCCGTGGGAGATTAGGCACCCTCCACCTCAGTCTGGGGGGGGCGACTGTGATGCCGGAAATGCATCTGAGGGACAGGGCCTCTGAATCCTTGTCCTTTCTCGGTTTTTACCGTGTGTTCTGTCATGTTTTCTGCCCAGGAGTCCATGAGGGACTCCTGGCAGTGCAGCTCTCTTTTGGTTTGGTGAACAGACCCATGGGATACCCTTATGGCACCCATGGGTAGGGGTACAACCCTGTGCCCCTAGTGTATGTTTTTGGGCACCTGTGGGTGGCCCACAGAGCAGGGTATGGGCTGGTGGCAGCTCCATGCTGAATTTGACAGGTGCTCTGGGTGTCCTCCATTTTGGGATACCCAGGCCCTGCCATTGGAATCAGTTGATTCCTGATAGGAAACAAGATGGCCCCTGTGGCCTCTTGCTTTCTATTGCCTGTTATCTTGTTTTTCCCAAAGTCCTGGGAAGCCCTGACTCTGTCCCTTCCCCCTGACTGGCTGTTGGGTGGAAGTTCCATATATGGTGTTGTTGTAAAGGCCCAGCTAGACTGACTGGAGCCTTCCCAGTGACTGTATGTTATGGGTACCTCCTGTGGGTGGGACCTGGGTGAATGGAGTGTGTGACCAATATACACTCCTTGTTGTGGTTGTCTGGTTTCTGGCATGAGAGACAAAGACTGAGACAGCCCTGCCCGAAACTGGCCTGAATGCAGTGTGTAGTGTTGAATGGCTGGGTACTTGTCCCAATCCACATTCCTTGTTGTGAGTGTCTGAAAGGGAGGAGTGTGGCCTGAATGCACTGTGTGCCTGATTGGCTGACTGACTGCATGAATGCCCTTCTGTGTGATTGGCTGCTGTGTGTGTGCCAGCAGTGTGGATGAGAGACAGAATAGTATATCTGGGGACCTCTCACCACTGGAAATTGTTCAGAAGCATTCAGAAGCTGAGTCTCCACTCAAGAGTAACTGGATTTGCTGATCCTCGACGTCCAGCTGGAAGAAGAAGACTTGCTGTGGCATTTGCTTCGACGGAACTGAAGGTTGTCGAAATCGTCGAGGACTGACCCGAGAGAGGACCTGGTAAGGCGCCCTCTTCCCGTGCTCCGAGGGACCATCGAGCACCGCTGAATCTTCGCCGAAGCGCCCTGGAAGTCAGACCCTCGAAAGGCTGCCGACCCGAGACGGGACCGCCGAGGAGATCGAAGTGAAGCACCCGGACATCGACGCCGTCGAAGTCCATTGCCGTCGACCAGGGTTCGCAGGTCTGTGTAACCGCTGGAGGCCCGTCGAAGTTGTGTGCCCAGCCGTGGGAACCACTTGACGCCGTGCCGCCGACGATCGGAGCCGTCCGCTCCATTGCCTAAGAACATTCAATCGAAGGACTCTCTCGACCGCATCGTCGACCGCTTATCCTGCCGGAGAAAGTCGAGGACGACCAACGCGCCGAGGAGAAACCTGCCGGTGGGTTTCCCGCCACCCGACGACCCCAAAGACTCGGACGACTCGACGCCCTTGCTGGGCTCCCGTCTCTACAATCTTTGCGGTCCAGAACTATTGTCATCGAGGTGCCCCGCACACCTCCGCCTTGCAGGACGCCGACGCCCCGACGCCGACGAGCACCGCTCGGACGGAGCTGCCGCCTCTTCGACAACGTTCGGCCTCGTTTGTCGACGGACGTTCGACGCCCCGTGCCTCCCGCCTGAAAAGGAAGGCATTCAAGAAGGGCCGTCGATTCCCCGTCGCCGAACAGCGAGTCCCTCGACGCTTGTCGACGCCTTTTCGAGGAACTCGACTCCACCAGGTACATTGGGGGGGTAAAAACATTATAGGAGAGAAATAGACTATTGAACAATATCTGGACTGGGCTGGTGTTATATCTCTTTATTTTGCAGGTTGCCCAGGTGGGGGGATCTCCACACAGAACTGTGTCCAGTAGCAAGGGCCAGTATTCTGCCTATTGTTTCAACCCTCTGTTATCTCTCCTCTCTCTATTGCTGGTTTCCTTCTTATTGATCTGTGTGCCATTTCTACAGTATTGTGAATGCACTTTAATGAGGTCTAATATTAGTGGTACCACTTTAGAATTGTAGATATTTACCATTGCTGATTTTCCTGAGCACAAAGTGCGTTATTGTGATAAGTGTACATAACCCTTGAATATTAATTATATAAAGACTGTGTTTTCAGTAATACAGTGTGTGGACATTCCTTTGTGGGGGCTTGGGGATACACTGTACTTAAGAACCAGCCTGCATCACCTCCTGAGAAGCTAGGCCTTGATTGCTCGCCCATCGCTACCGTATTAGAGAATCTTGGCTGGGGTCCTCTGTGCCTCCCCTCTACCATATAGAGAGCAGAAGTACAGACCCCCCCACCGGTCTTCTTTACAGATACCAGTTGAGAATGCCATTAGTTTCTCTTTCCCTTTTATGATTTAAGGAGCTTATCTCTCTTTTAAGTCACATTACATTTTCCCGTAATGCCAAAACAAGTCTTTTAATGACCCATGGTTTTACAGGGCCACTTATGGGGAACACGTTTCTTAATAACAGGATGACAGTGGCGGGCAATACCCTACGAGGGGTAACGCGTTATTTCACAATTAACTTACAAGGATGGTAACGGTGAGTGCAATTAATTTCAGCTTGATCGTCGTTTGATGAGAACATGCATTTACAAATGTCAGATTTGAGCCTTCACCTGCATTTACATTATGTACAGTTTCATCAACAGAAAACCACACGTTGTAGCGCGAAAAAACATGTACTCTAACAAGCTCAAGAACGTTCTCATGGGCAGGCATGTACTGCCGCGCCGAAACATCGATAAGTCAAAAAAATCTGTGCGCCAGACTAGTTGCGCCTAACTGGCCGCGCCGAAATGGGGTGTACCGTCCATGGAGGAGAGAAGGAGATGACACAGACTTTGCTGCCACCCAGTGGCCATCAGTATGGATAGCAGCATGTTTAGCAATCCGTCCCTCCGAAGCTTATTGTGTCTATTAAATCCTCCTGCCATCTTCATCGCCCCAATCGTACAACAAACGAGGGGTGCATGGTATTTGCTTTCTCCCCCTTTCCCTATTAGTGTGTGCTTGCATGGCGTGAGCACAGAGTAAGTGATGTCATGTGCATACCTCTCCACTCACACGCTTTGACTGATGTCACCTGCCCTGTAATCAGTTTACTGACTCACCAAGCCCCCGACACGCCCAGGGCTTTCACCTGCTAAAAATGAAGTCAGGTGTTTTCACCCAATCTGTGGACACACAATGTTGAGGGCTATGCATGTGTGAAATGATGTGCATGGGATGTTCATATCTGTGTGTTCCACTGTTAGGGCAGTTACCTGGATGGCAGGGTACCGGCGGCGAGCACATGTTATGAGTTACTCCTTCTCATAAGGTAATACTTAAATAAAGGCCTTCTCTGGAAACTTCCCAGGACAACTGAGTACTCCTCCTTACCTGCGTACTTCAAGTGGTGATTAGTTGGTCTCTAGTCAGGCAGTTACCTGCGGTAGAGGTGTGAATTGAGCTGTGTTGAGGGAGCAGCTAGCCACGCGACCCTCCACTCCCAGGCAAGACACACCATCCAGCCAGGGCCTGCTCTCTAGAACAAATGACAGGTAGTGCTGAGAGGGGCTCTGGTGCAGCACTCTGGCCTGTGAAGCCTGGCATGCTGTGTTTGCTTTTGAATTTGCAGGGCTGCCAGTGCTATCCATGAGGGACTGTTGGCGGCCGTGGTCTATGTACGATACTTGGGTATGACCGGTCAGGCCCTCGTGTAGCTGACTTCTTTGCTCTCTGATCGACCCTCCCAGATCCAACTTGGGTCATTCCTCTCCTCTATCTCCACCTGTGGTGTTCCCCAGGGGTCTAACCTCTCTCTGTGGCTGTTCAACCAATGCCTGGCACTTCTTGTCCACTGCATTGCTGCTCTCTGCCCCAACTTTCAGTGCTATGCGGATGACACTAAGCTCATTTTCAGGCTCCCTTCAGCCACCTCTTCTCCTTCTCTCAACTCTGACTGACTGTCTGCTATCCAGGAGTGGTGTGCTGCCAATGAACTCTGGCTTATTGCCAAAAGACTGAGATTCTCCTAATCGGCACACCTGCTCCTTCCTTTCCTGACACTCTCTGGCTGGCCTCTCGTGGCCCTCTTCCTGCTCCCACCTGAGGTGCTACAAACCTCAGGGTCATCTTCGACTCCACACTCTCCTTCTCGCCTCACATCTCTGACGTCTCTAAGAAGTCACACCACCAGCTTCATCTCCTCAGAGGTATTCTTTCTTTCCTCTCCTTCCCCCAGAAGCTCACTGTCTCCAGAGCTCTTGTTCTCTCTAGGTTGGACCATTGCAACAGGCTCTTTCTAAATCTGCCTCCTTCTACACTCTGCCCTCTGCAACTCATCCAGAACAGGACTGCGAGACTTGTCCTTGGCCTCAAGCCCAGGGACCATATCTCTCCAGGACTGAAATCTCTGCACTGGCTCCCAGTGGCTGCAAGGATTAAGTTTAAAACCCTCTGCATTGTCCACAAGGCCTTCTGGGGCCTGAAGCCTCAATACCTTCAACTCTCTCTTTCTAAATATCTTCCTTCTCAAACTCTTCGCTCTTCCGCCTCCAACTCCTTCACAGTCACTCGCCTCTCCAAGCAACAACTTGTTGGTAGATCTCTTTGTTAGGCTGGGGCCTCCCTCTGGAAGAACCTCCCTGCTTCCCTGAAACTTGAGGAGAACCATCTCTGGTTCCAACAGCACCCCAAACCCTTCCTCTTTGGTTCTGCTTTCTCCCCTCCTCTCACCTGCTGAGCCCCTGGCGGAAACTGAAACTGCACTGGTTACCTGGCCACCCTCTGATCTCGGGCCCATGTCCCCTCCCCTGCCAGTTGCACACCTGCACTGCCTCCCTGGCAACCCCTGCACTTGGGGATGTTTTTTGTATCCCTACCGTCCCCTACCAGCACTTGGGCCTGATGTCTGCCATCTTTCTGCTATAATGACTCCACTTTGACATGCAATACCAGGTGAGAATGCCATTAGTTTCTCTTTCCCTTTTATGATTTGAGGAGCTTATCCCTCTTTTAAGTTACATTACATTTTCCCGTAATGTCAAAACAAGTCTCTTAATGACCCCTGATTTTACAGGGTCACTTATGGGGAACACATTTCTTAATAACGGGGTGACAGTGGAGGGCAATACACTATGAGGGGTAACGTATTATTTCACAATTACCTTACAAGGTTGGTAACGGCGAGTGTAATTAATTTCAGCTTGATCGTCGTTTTATGAGAACATGCATTTACAAATGTCAGATTTGAGCCTTCACCACATTATATAAAGTTACATCAACAGAAAGCCACATGTAGTAGTGCGAAAAAACATGTACTCTAACACGCTCAATAACGTTCTCATGGGCAGGCATGTACTGCCATGGCGAAACATCCATGCGTCGAAACATCCCTGCGCCAGACTAGTTGCGCTTAACTGGCCGCGCCGAAATGGGATGTATCGGTCCATGGAGGAGAGCATGAGATGACATAGGCTTTGCTGCCACCCAGTGGCCAACAGTATGGATAGCAGCAGGTTTAGCTATCCGTCCCTCAGAACCACTTAATTTGTCTATTAACTCCTCCTGCCATCTTCATCGCCCCAATCGTACTACAAACGAAGGGTGCATGGTATTTGCTTTCTCCCCTGTTATACATAAGCAAAAGGGACACAGCCCCTTTAAGAACACCAACGCAGGAAAAAGCAGGAAGAAAGCGGAAAGGGGGGAGCTGGGAGGGAAAACGGCAGTTATGTGTTAGGAGTGAATAAAGAAGGTTCACGGCAGAGCAGGCTCCGTCTCTTCATTGCGTGTGTGAATGCATGAGAGCGCGAGAGTCCAACACTGGCAACGAAGTCGACAAACCTGCGCGCGTCGGCAGCAGTGGAGGGCTAGCAGCCCAGCAGGTTTGAGGAGCGGTGTGCTCCAGAACAGAATAGAGGCCGCGTGCCCTGTTGGAGGGCCTGTGCGCCCGGCAGCTTGAGAGGGCCTGTGCGCCCGGCAATTGCAGCGGCCCGTGTGCCCTGCTGGTGGGCTTGCACGCCCGGCAATAACGCAGCGGCCCGTGTGCCCTGCTGGTGGGCTTGCACGCCCGGCAATAACGCAGCGGCCCGTGTGCCCTGCTGGTGGGCCTGAGTGCCCGGTAATTGCAGCGGCCCGTGTGCCTGCTAAGTGGACCTGTGCACCCGACAACCGGAAGGGCCTGTGAGCCCCGTTGTACCGCAGCTGCCCGTGCGCCCTACTGGTGGGCCCGTGTGCCTGGAATCCTACAAGGGACCATGTGCCCAACTCGCAGCGACCTGCGCGCCGCCAATGCTGAGGATCGCATTCCCCAGAGAGAAGTAGCAGCCCGGGTGCCTACCGCGGCAACCGACAGAGAGCAAAAGAGGAGAGACGCCAGCGATAGCAGAGCACTTGCCGACGGACTGAGGAAGAAGACGTCGCAACTGCGCCATGGACCAGCTCATCCGTCTCGCCTGCCAGGAGCGCAAGAAAGAAGCGCCCGACGTGGCCACCCCCCCTCCCAACAGGTAAGGAGTTCAAACGGGGACTGGGCAGAAAGGAAACACAAACGGGGATAGCCCTGTGTCTCCCAGAGTGACACGCACGAAAAAAAAAATCACAGCACGAACGGGGATAGCCCCGTGTCCCCCAGAGTGACAAGCACCAAAAAAAAAAATATAAAGAGAAAAATTAACCCCGCGCCTCCCTGTTCCCAAGACTCACGGACGAGGATAGCCCTGTGTCTCTCAGAGTGATATTTACCAATAAATAAACCCACGCCTCCCGCCTATAGACACAAGGAACTCCGCCCCAAGAAAAGAAACTCAGGTGGGAACCCGTGTTTCCCACACCATCACACCATAAAAGGAATCCAAACCCACTGGCCACAGCGACCAGACCACAGGCCCAGCAGAACCCAGTCCGTGCCTCCCACCCTGGATCCCCCACAGCAAAGGCAAGAGAAATTCCGCAACCAACCCTCACCACCAGACGGCCAGCACCAGTGCACAGCAAGGCTTCAACCGCCAGGCAAGCGAACACGACGCTGCGCCTAACACCGGCAGTCACATGCCACCGGTGCCACTAAACCGCACCCCATATCACCAACATGTCAAATCCGGATGCAGCAAACCCCGATGCCCAACCACCTGGGCCACCAGGGACACTCTCCTCTCACGCCAGCCTAATGAGGAGACCCGCACCATTCACACTAAACCCACACCACGACCAGGGCCAACGATGGGAAGAGTGGATGGAGGAATTCGAGGACTTTGTAGGTGCCATAGGCACACAAGAACCTCCCAACATACTAAGTATCTTCGCAAATGTCGCGGGGAGTGAAATGAAAAATATCATACGCACGATTCCCCTACAGGACCGCACCACGTATGCAAAACTCCTGCAAGCTATAAATGAGAAGATTGTCATCTCACCCAATTGTGATTATGAACGGTACACTTTTAACCAATGTGGTCAACTCCCCTACGAATCGATAGGGGAATTTGTCATTCGCCTTCAAAGAAAAATATTGAAGTGCGACTTCGCCAACTTTAATGACGAAGACGCCATCAGACTACGCATAATTGAAGGTTGCGTATCCTCGATGTTTCGGAAACACCTCTTAAAGAAGCCCCTATCCCTAAAGGAAGTATTGGACCTAGCCAGGGTTTACGAGAGGGTGGACATCCAGGCAGCAGCCATTGAGAACCCCAAGAAGGGCGAAGTGATTGCAGCAGTACACCCTTACACCCGGCGCCCAGCTTCACAAACAAGAATGAACCTGAGGTACCCAACACATCGGACACAAAGTGACCGCCAATGCTACCGCTGTCGATTTTAGAGTACCCACACAGAGGACCGTGCCCCGCCATCGGACAACGCTGCATGAGATGTGGAATGGAAAACCACTTCCAGGTGATGTGCAAGGAACTACTACCAGAAGGCAGCTCAACACGCCCGCGGCCTACCAACTGCACAATGGAGACACACACGGAACAGCATCGTCCTGCAGACAGAAACGCGCCATTCCCCACAAATGCCTATCAACGCCTGAACACTGTAAGGGCTCTTGAAGGACTCCAGATTGAACCAGACAGAAAAGGCCATGAACTATATGACATCCACCAATGTGACTTCATGCAAAGGACGGAACAAGACATGACATACAAGAGAGAAACCCCAAACCCCCCCGAACGAGACATTGACCCATACCTCAACTCCCCACCACAATATCAGTCAGGACGAAATGAACACGCTGAATACCTGCAAGATGGCTAAGACAGGGAATATGTCTGCCTCCTCAGTGTTGAGGCTGAAGACACCTCGGCTCCCAGAGTCACAATTCAAATGGGAGACACCAGAAACCGATTTATCGTCGACACAGGCGCAACGGTAAACGTCATGAACGAAGATCTCTACCGTGTAATAGCCCCCTCATATCCCCTGCGAGAATCCACGACACACATCTTTAAATGGGGAGCGGACCTGCCCATGACCTCCAGAGAGAAATTTCAATGTGATCTACGACACCGGGACATCACAGTAACCTCCACGATACATGTTATAAGGAGCCCATCGGTCGGCCGCTGCCTCCTCAGCTACCGTACAGCCAATGCCCTAGCCCTGATCGATTTACGCTGCGACCAGTCGGAAGTAATAGAAGTACTACCATCGCCACACAAATCCATCATGGCAATAATAGAAAGACCCCTGGTGAAAGGAGACCTCAAGAGCCAATTCCCCAAACTATTTGAAGGGGTGGGGATGCTCAAAGACTCACACATCAAGCTACACATTGACAACACCATCATGCCAGCACCGCAGCACCCGCGTAAGGTGGGCTTCCACCTCCAGGAACAGGTGTCAAACGAGATTCAACTTCTCCTTCTCAACGACATCATAGAGAAAGCAGAAGGACCGACACAATGGGTATCTCCGATAGTCATCGTTCCCAAGGACAATAGACGCCTCCGCATATGCGTTGACATGCGCATCCCGAACACTGCCAACCAAAGGGAGAGACATCCAGGCCCGAGCCTGGAAGACATGTTGATCAGGCTAAACCAAGCAAGGTTCTTCTCAAAACTTGACCTCAACCAGGGCTACCACCAGCTCATCCTGGACCCAGAATCAAGACCCATCACTATGTTTGCAACGCACGACGGGCTATTTAGATATAAAAGACTAAATTGCAGCATATCGTCTGCTGCAGAGATCTTCCAAGAGACAATCAGACGCCTAATAGCATCCGAGATGAATGCATTAAACTATAGTGACGACATCTTAATGTTTGGAAGAGACCAGGAACAACACGACAGGGCCCTAAAAACCATCTGCAACATTCTACAAGAAGCAGGGCTGACACTCAATGAGTCCAAGTGGGACATTAACAAGACAAGCCTCAAATTCTTCAGCCACATATTCTCCAACAAAGGAATAACAGCCGACCCGGACAAGATTAAGGCTATCACCGACCTCCAGGCACCTACGACTACCGCAGAACTGCGCTCCCTTTTGGGCATGGCAGGATACTGCGCGTGTTACCTCCCGAACTACGCCACAACGACTGACCCGCTCCGCAACCTCCTAAAGAAGAATCAACCTTTCATCTGGGATGCACCCTGCCAAGAAGCGTTCATGGCCATAAAGGAAAGCCTCACCAACAACCGCCAACTAGCATACTTTCGCCCAGATTGGCACACCATCATCACGGTCGATGCAAGTCCAGTGGGACTAGGAGCAATCCTTGCCCAGACTGACGCCATGGACAACACCCACCACGCGATTGTAGCATACGCCAGCCGAGCCCTGTCACACACTGAAAGGGCCTACTCACAAGCAGAGAGGGAAAGTCTAGCTGCAGTATGGGAATGCAAGAAATATCACCACTTTATTATCGGCCGGAAGTTCACTCTAGTGACAGATCATCAGGCCCTACTCTCAATATTCGGAAACCCCAAAACGAAGATGCCACCCCGCATAGAGCGATGGGGGATAAGACTGCAAGAGTACGATTATACAATTGTCCACAAACCAGGAGGGGACGCCAACCCAGCGGACTACCTGTCCAGACACCCCCTGCTGGACTAAGATGACACCCTAGCCCATGAAGCCACTGAGTACGTCTCGTACCTGTCATCAAATGCCATGCCACCAACCATTTCAACTACAACTTTCGAGGAAAGGAGCAAAGCTGACCCAACGATCAGAGCCGCCTTCTCCCTCACCCGCTCCAACAAATGGAGAGAACGCAATAAAAAAGGTACCGGGGGGGAGGATGTAGACCAAAAGGAACTTGATCGGCTCGCCAAAATACACGACAAACTCATAGCCACTGACCAGGGACTCTTGCTATGGGGGAAGAGGCCGGTAGCCCCGAGAGACCTAAGGAAGACCCTAACAACACTGGCACATGAAGGCCACAGGGGAATCGACAACACAAAACGATTTCTCAGGAACTATGTTTGGTTACCTTACATGGACGTGATAGTGGAAGACATGCTCAGACACTGCAGACCCTGCCAACTGGCAGCAAAAGGGCCAAACCCGAACCCCCTGCAACTAACCACACTCCCAACAAGGCCCTGGCAAAAAGTTGCAATGGACTTCTATGGACCTCTAGAAGAAGGGGGATACCTACTAGTAATAATAGATGAGTACTGGAGATTTCCTTTCATTAAGCAAACGCCTTCAACGTCATTCACGGAAACAGCACCCATTGTGGACGAACTATTCAGCGAATGAGGCATTCCCAATGTTGTCAAGACCGACAACGGATCCCCATTCCAAGGACGTGAATTTGCAGGTTTTGCAAGCCACCTAGGATTCCACCATCAAAAGACTACACCACTCTGGCCCCAGGCCAATGGGATGGTTGTGATGCTGGAAATGCATCTGAGGGACAGGGCCTCTGAATCCTTGTCCTTTTTCTGTTTTTACCGTGTGTTCTGTCATGTTTTCTGCCCAGGAGTCCATGTGGGACTCCTGGCAGTGCAGCTCTCTTTTGGTTTGGTGAACAGACCCATGGGATACCCTTATGGCACCCATGGGTAGGGGTACAACCCTGTGCCCCTAGTGTATGTTTTTGGGCACCTGTGGGTGGCCCACAGAGCAGGGTATGGGCTGGTGGCAGCTCCATGCTGAACTTGACAGGTGCTCTGGGTGTCCTCCATTTTGGGATACCCAGGCCCTGCCATTGGGATCAGTTGATTCCTGATAGAAACAAGATGGCCCCTGTGGCCTCTTGCTTTCTATTGCCTGTTGTCTTGTTTTTCCCAAAGTCCTGGGAAGCCCTGGCTCTGTCCCTTCCCCCTGACTGGCTGTTGGGTGGAAGTTCCATATATGGTGTTGTTGTGAAGGCCCAGCTAGACTGACTGGAGCCTTCCCAGTGACTGTATGTTATGGGTACCTCCTGTGGGTGGGACCTGGGTGAATGGAGTGGGTGACCAATATGCACTCCTTGTTGTGGTTGTCTGGTTTCTAGCATATGAGACAAAGACTGAGACAGCCCTGCCCGAAACTGGCCTGAATGCAGTGTGTAGTGTTGAATGGCTGGGTACTTGTCCCAATCCACATTCCTTGTTGTGAGTGTCTGAAAGGGAGGAGTGTGGCCTGAATGCACTGTGTGCCTGATTGGCTGACTGACTGCATGAATGCCCTTCTGTGTGATTGGCTGCTGTGTGTGTGCCAGCAGTGTGGATGAGAGACAGGATAGTATATCTGGGGACCTCTCACCACTGGAAATTGTTCAGAAGCGTTCAGAAGCTGAGTCTCCACTCAAGAGTAACTGGATTTGCTGACCCTCGACGCCCAGCTGGAAGAAGAAGACTTGCTGTTGCTTTTGCTTCGACCGATCCGAAGGCTGCCGTGTTCGTCGAGGACTGACCCGAGAGAGGACCTGGCTAGGCGCCCTCTTCCCGTGCTCCGAGGGACCATCGAGCACCGCTGAATCTTCGCCGAAGCGCCCTGGAAGTCAGACCCTCGAAAGGCTGCCGACCCGAGACGGGACCGCCGAGGAGATCGAAGTGAAGCACCCGGACCTCGACGCTGTCGAAGTCCATTGCCGTCGACCAGGGTTCGCAGGTCTGTGTAACCGCTGGAGGCCCGTCGAAGTTGTGTTGCCCAGCCGTGGGAACCACTTGACGCCGTGCCGCCGACGACCGGAGCCGTCCGCTCCTTGCCTAAGAACATTTGAATTGAAGGACTTCCTCGACCGCACCGTCGACCGCTTTATCCTGCCGGAGAAAGTCGAGGACGACCAACGCGCCGAGGAGAATCCGCCGGTGGGTTTCCCGCCACCTCACGACCCCAAAGACTCGAGCGACTCGACGCCCTTGTTGGGCTACCGTCATTCACAATCTTTGCGGTCCAGAACTAGTGTCGCCGAGGTGCCCCGCACGCCTCTTCCTCGCAGGACGCCGACGTCTCGACGCCGATGAGCACCGCTCGGATCGAAGCCTGCCGCCTCATCGACGCCGTTCTACCCTGTTTGTTGTCGGACGTTCGACGCCCCGTGTCTCCCGCTTGAAAGGGAAGGCATTCAAGAAGGGCCGTCGATTCCCCGACACCGAACACCGAGTTCCTCGACGCTTCTCGACGCCTCTCGACGATCCGTGACTCCTGCTTTAAAGGGGGTCATTCAAGAAGGATCTGTCGACGCCTCTTCGAAGAACTCGACTCCACCAGGTACATTGGGGGGGTAAAAACATTGTAGGAGAGAATAAGACTATTGAACAATATATGGACTGGGCTTGTGTTATATCTCTTTATTTTACAGGTTGCCCAGGTGGGGGGATCTCCACACAGAACTGTGTCCAGTGGTAGGGGCCAGTATTCTGCCTATTGTTTCAACCCTCTGTTATCTCTCCTCTCTCTATTGCTGGTTTCCTTCTTATTGATCTGTGTGCCATTTTAACAGTATTGTGAATGCACTTTAATGAGGTCTAATATTAGTGGTACCACTTTAGAATTGTAGATATTTACCATTATTGATTTTCCTGAGCACAAAGTGCGTTATTGTGATAAGTGTACATAACCTTTGAATATTAATTATATAAAGACTGTGTTTTCAGTAATACAGTGTGTGGACATTCCTTTGTGGGGGCTTGGGGGATACACTGTACTTAAGAACCAGCCTGCATCACCTCCTGAGAAGCTAGGCCTTGAATGCTCGTCCATCGCTACCGTAATAGAGAATCTTGGCTGGGGTCCTCTGTGCCTCTCCTCTACCATATAGAGAGCGGAAGTACAGACCCCCCCCACCGGTCTTTACAAGCTGGTGGCAGCGGTGGGATGCTTATGGTTTTAAGACTCAGTGTATAACCGTGCCACTTACAAAATATCTGCACTTTATTAGATTAAGGTTTGGGTGTGTACCAAATAACTGCATTACAGGCAATGGAGCCCATTGCAAATGGTAAATTGACTCGGATGAGCTTAGAGGCTCTCCAGAGTGCTTGTGAAGCCAGGGAGTTAGACTTTGTGGATAAGTCTAGGGCTGAGCTGATAGCTGCCCTGGTGGACTACCAGACTGATGGTGAAACCCTTGATGAAGGGGGGGATGCAACCAGTGAGGACTCTGCCCCTGGGGTTGTCGCTGAATCTGTTTCTGGGAATGCCACCATTCCTGCGGCCTCTGTTCCAAACCCCAGCAATTCCATGGAACTTGAGTTATTAAGGATGAAATTGGCCTTTGAATATCGCAAGTTGGAAATAGAAGCTGAGCTTAAGAAAGAGGAGCTGGCACAGCAAGTGGAACTCAAGAATAGGGATCTTGCGCTCAAAGACAAGGACACTGAATGTCAGAGAATCCAGCTAGAGAGAGCTAGAGTGGAGACTTCAGCTAGACCAATTGAGAGTGGCAGGTCCCCAGCCACCAAGTTTATGAAAGATTTGGTTGGTGTGTTTGTGGAGGGTTCAGATATCCTCCAATGGATTGAAGCGTTTGAAATGGCTTGTGCAATTCATGATGTAGATAAAAGAGATTGGGCTAAGTGTTTGTTAAGCAGAGTGCCTCAAACTGGATATGACTGTATTCTGAAGCTGAGTGTGGAAGAAAGGGGTCAGTATGAGTGTATGAAGTCTGCTTTGATTGCCAAGTTTGGCAAGACACCTACCCAATACCTTAAAAGGTTCAGGGATTTTAAGAAAAGAGAGAATGTGTCTTGGGTTGACTGGGTGAGTACTGCGCACATGAACATGATGGGGTGCATTGTTGGTTACAAGGTGAAAACTTTTGTTGAGTTGTCCCACCTCTTGTTTTTTGAGCATTTTTCTGAAGCCTGTTCACCAGAGCTGCGTCAGTATGTGGCTGACCAGAACATTTTGGACCCCTTTAAGCTGGCTAGGTTGGCTGACAAGTGGGTCTCCCACCGGGTGTCCCCTAAGGACTCCAGTGGGAAGGACAAGGACAAAGAAAAGGGGACCTCTCAGAAAGCTGAGGAGTCCCAAAAGCAATCACAGTCGGGTAAACCAAAACCTTCCTCTCCTAAGACCCAAAAATCTAGTGGGGATAAGTCCTCTGTGGGTGGGAGTAAGAGTAGTGGTCCACCTGCTGCAAAGCAGGTTCCCAGTGGTTCCAGTACCGTACCCCGCACTCCTGGCACTTGTTGGGATTGTGGGGCTCTGGATCACAAAAGGGGTGACCCCAAGTGTAAAGGTAAGGCACTTGGAGTACAGGCTGTCAGCCTGACCTACCCTTACCCCGTGTCTGAGGTGGAGGCCACTGTCCTCCCCTCCTCTACAGGAATCACATTTGGTGCCCCGGTAGAGATTTCCTTAGTGTCCCTTGGGGCCTGGGACCAGTACGCAGAAGTACTGGCAACTATCCTGCAGAACACCCGTAGGTTTTTGAGAAGTGTCCTCTTGAATGGCCAGCCTTCTACTGGTTTGAGAGACACTGGGGCAAGCATGACAGTGGTGGACAGGACCCTGCTCAAGCCAGAGGACTATGTAGGTGCTCCTCTGAGAACCACCAGGTTA
This sequence comes from Ambystoma mexicanum, assembly GCF_040938575.1. Lineage (NCBI taxonomy): Eukaryota > Metazoa > Chordata > Amphibia > Caudata > Ambystomatidae > Ambystoma > Ambystoma mexicanum. Next base: position 377,113,029 of record NC_090938.1, read on the forward strand.
GCTGGTGGGCCTCCCAAATTATCGCCTGTAGCCTTAGTCACACTCATGATTGGAGACAAGACAGCAAAGCTTCCTGTCCTGGTTCAGGACAATGTCCCTGCTAACATTTTGTTAGGGAATGATCTAGTAGAATTGGGGTTGATCTCGGATGGTCTTCCCATGACTGCTGCTGCAGTCACTAGGTCACAGGTGACACCGGGTCTGGCTGTGAGTCCGGTACCCGAGCCAAAGGCGAGGCCTAAGGCAAGAAGAAGGAAGACCAAGAAGGCCGCCTCTGTGGAGGGAGCACCTTCTCTTCCTGCTGCACCCATTGGGATCCATGCTCCGGACGGGCTGGGTCCAGTGGAAAACCCAAACTCAACTCCTGTGGGAGAAGAGACAGAAGACTCTCCTGTGGGAGAGGTTCTCAACCCGGAGGATCATCCCGACCTTCAATGCTTGTTAGCTGAAGGGGGACCCTCCCGGGCAGACTTCTGTAAGGGACAGAGAGAGTGCCACTCTCTTGAGGGACTGAGGAAACAGGCCCTGTCCCAGGCACAAGGAGAAGTGCCTAAGACATTCCGGATTTATTGGGAGGGTGAGCTCCTTGTTAGTGAGCCCACTAAGCCTGAACCTGGTGCCCGCAAGAGGTTGGTGGTACTCCAGGTTTACAGGCCCTTCCTACTGCAGTTGGCGCATGAGGTGCCCTTGGCTGGTCATCTTGGGACTAAGAAGACTAAGCAGAGGCTCTCTGCCCATTTCTACTGGCCACGGATGGGAGTAGAGGTGGAGTCCCACTGCAAGACCTGCCCCACTTGTCAGTTGTCTGGCAAGACTGGAGGCCGGGTCATTGCCCCACTGCAGCCATTACCAGTGGTTGGCACACCATTTGAGAGGGTGGGCATCGACATCGTCGGTCCCCTTGACCCTCCCACTTCAGGTGGACATCGGTTCATCCTGGTCTTGGTAGATCATGCCACCAGGTACCCTGAGGCAATACCCCTTCGGACTGTTACTGCCAAGGTGGTTGCCAGGGCTCTCCTGGGCATTTTCACCCGTGTTGGATTCCCCAAGGAGGTTGTCTCTGACAGAGGATCCAACTTCATGTCTAGTTACATGAAAACCATGTGGAAAGAGTGCGGGGTAACCTACAAGTTCTCCACCTCTTACCACCCCAGACCAATGGTCTGGTTGAGAGATTTAACAAAACTCTCAAGGGCATGCTAGGTGCTTTGGAAGAGCCCCTAAGGAGGAAATGGGATCTCCTCCTGCCATGCCTGCTGTTTGCTTACAGAGAGGTACCTCAAGAGGGTGTTGGTTTCAGCCCCTTTGAGTTACTCTTTGGACATCCCGTGAGGGGGCCCCTCGCCTTGATCAGAGAAGGCTTGGAAGCCACCCCTCCCGGTCCCGCCAAGCAAGTGGGGGACTATGTGTTAGGCCTCAGGCGGAGGATGACACAAATGATGGGTCAGGCAACAGCAAATCTCAAGGCCAGCCAGGAATTGAATAAGTACTGGCATGACCTGAAAGCTTTGCAAGTGGATTGGACTCCGGGACAGGAAATCCTTGTGATGGAGCCTACCAAGCCTAGAGCTTTGGCAGACAAGTGGACTGGACCCTTCAGGATCATCTCCAAGATGGGCGAAGTCAATTATCTGGTTGACATGGGAGCCTCTGGGGTAGCCCCCCAGGTATTCCATGTCAACAGGCTCAAGCCTTTCCACAGGCGAGCAGAGGTCTCATGTCTCTTGCTAGCTTCAGGGCAAGAGGAGGATGAGAGTGAGCCCCTTCCTGATTTGCTGCATAGCAACCCTCAGGATGGCTCAGTGGAGGGAGTACAACTCTCTCCAGATTTGACAACAGAGCAGCAGAGGGCCTGCAGGGCTTTGCTCCAGCGGTATGCCTCTCTGTTTTCACTGACACCGGGCCTTACACCGTGGTGTAAGCATGAAATTGACACTGGTGACAGTGTGCCTGTCAAAAGCAGGAGCTATCGTATGTCAGATACCGTCAAAAACCACATCCAGGCTGAGGTCGCCAAGATGTTGGATCTGGGTGTTATTGAACCCTCAACCAGTCCCTGGTCCAGTCTAGTGGTCCTTGTCCCCAAGGCAAGTTCCCAGGCGGGTACCAAGGATTGGAGGTTCTGTGTGGACTACCGAGGAGACAATGCCGTCACCAAAACTGACGCGCACCCATTGCCCAGGGCTGATGAGCTCGTGGACACTATAGGTGCTGCCAAATTTGTGAGCACCTTTGACCTTACCTCAGGCTATTGGCAAATAGCTCTGACGGACCATGCCAAGGAAAAGACGGCATTCTCCACACCTGAGGGACTCTACCAGTTTAGGGTCATGCCCTTTGGGTTGAAGAATGCCCCTGCCACCTTCCAGAGATTGGTCAACCATGCGCTCAGTGGGCTGGAAGCCTTTTGTGTGGCTTACTTAGACGACATTGCCGTCTACAGTTCCACCTGGGAAGAGCATTTGACACATCTGGATAAGGTGTTGCAGGCCTTGAAAAGGGCTAACCTCACTATCAAGGCCACCAAGTGCCAGATAGCTCAGGGGAAAGTTACCTATCTTGGTCATGAGGTAGGAGGGGGTCAAATCCAACCTCTCTCCAGTAAAGTACGGGATGTACAGAACTGGGAGACTCCCACTACTCAAACCCAGGTGAGAGCCTTTTTGGGCCTCACTGGGTACTATCGCAATTTCATGGCAGACTAAGCAACCATAGCTGCACCCCTGACAGCTCTAACTTCACCCAAACAGCCTAGGAAGGTTAATTGGACTGAAGACTGTCAGAGGGCCTTTGATGGCTTGAAAGAAAGTCTGTGTAGGGCACCTGTGTTGAGTGCGCCTGACTACAGCCGACCCTTTATCGTCCAGACTGATGCCTGCGACACCGGAATTGGAGCTGTCTTGTCCCAGTTAGATGACAAAGGGAGAGAACATCCTATCATATTCATCAGTAGACAACTCAAGGGTAGAGAACTTAGGTGGGCTACTGTTGAAAAGGAATGTTTTAGTATAGTTTGGAGCCTTAGGCGTTTTAGGCCCTACCTTACGGGGTCCACCTTCAAGGTCCAAACAGATCATAAGCCCCTGAAGTGGCTTATGCAGATGAAGGGTGAGAATCCGAAATTGCTCAGGTGGTCGATTAGCCTACAAGGGCTAGACTTCACCATAGAGCACAGACCAGGGAAGAGTCACAATAATGCAGATGGCCTTTCCAGAAGGTATGTTGACCGTCTGGATGAGGGTGTCTATCCCGTGGGAGATTAGGCACCCTCCACCTCAATCTGGGGGGGGGGCGACTGTGATGCTGGAAATGCATCTGAGGGACAGGGCCTCTGAATCCTTGTCCTTTTTCTGTTTTTACCGTGTGTTCTGTCATGTTTTCTGCCCAGGAGTCCATGTGGGACTCCTGGCAGTGCAGCTCTCTTTTGGTTTGGTGAACAGACCCATGGGATACCCTTATGGCACCCATGGATAGGGGTACAACCCTGTGCCCCTAGTGTATGTTTTTGGGCACCTGTGGGTGGCCCACAGAGCAGGGTATGGGCTGGTGGCAGCTCCATGCTGAACTTGACAGGTGCTCTGGGTGTCCTCCATTTTGGGATACCCAGGCCCTGCCATTGGGATCAGTTGATTCCTGATAGAAACAAGATGGCCCCTGTGGCCTCTTGCTTTCTATTGCCTGTTGTCTTGTTTTTCCCAAAGTCCTGGGAAGCCCTGGCTCTGTCCCTTCCCCCTGACTGGCTGTTGGGTGGAAGTTCCATATATGGTGTTGTTGTGAAGGCCCAGCTAGACTGACTGGAGCCTTCCCAGTGACTGTATGTTATGGGTACCTCCTGTGGGTGGGACCTGGGTGAATGGAGTGGGTGACCAATATGCACTCCTTGTTGTGGTTGTCTGGTTTCTAGCATATGAGACAAAGACTGAGACAGCCCTGCCCGAAACTGGCCTGAATGCAGTGTGTAGTGTTGAATGGCTGGGTACTTGTCCCAATCCACATTCCTTGTTGTGAGTGTCTGAAAGGGAGGAGTGTGGCCTGAATGCACTGTGTGCCTGATTGGCTGACTGACTGCATGAATGCCCTTCTGTGTGATTGGCTGCTGTGTGTGTGCCAGCAGTGTGGATGAGAGACAGGATAGTATATCTGGGGACCTCTCACCACTGGAAATTGTTCAGAAGCGTTCAGAAGCTGAGTCTCCACTCAAGAGTAACTGGATTTGCTGACCCTCGACGCCCAGCTGGAAGAAGAAGACTTGCTGTTGCTTTTGCTTCAACCGATCCGAAGGCTGCCGTGTTCGTCGAGGACTGACCCGAGAGAGGACCTGGCTAGGCGCCCTCTTCCCGTGCTCCGAGGGACCATCGAGCACCGCTGAATCTTCGCCGAAGCGCCCTGGAAGTCAGACCCTCGAAAGGCTGCCGACCCGAGACGGGACCGCCGAGGAGATCGAAGTGAAGCACCCGGACCTCGACGCTGTCGAAGTCCATTGCCGTCGACCAGGGTTCGCAGGTCTGTGTAACCGCTGGAGGCCCGTCGAAGTTGTGTTGCCCAGCTGTGGGAACCACTTGACGCCGTGCCGCCGACGACCGGAGCCGTCCGCTCCTTGCCTAAGAACATTTGAATTGAAGGACTTCCTCGACCGCACCGTCGACTGCTTTATCCTGCCGGAGAAAGTCGAGGACGACCAACGCGCCGAGGAGAATCCGCCGGTGGGTTTCCCGCCACCTCACGACCCCAAAGACTCGAGCGACTCGACGCCCTTGTTGGGCTACCGTCATTCACAATCTTTGCGGTCCAGAACTAGTGTCGCCGAGGTGCCCCGCACGCCTCTTCCTCGCAGGACGCCGACGTCTCGACGCCGACGAGCACCGCTCGGATCGAAGCCTGCCGCCTCATCGACGCCGTTCTACCCTGTTTGTTGTCGGACGTTCGACGCCCCGTATCTCCCGCTTGAAAGGGAAGGCATTCAAGAAGGGCCGTCGATTCCCCGACACCGAACACCGAGTTCCTCGACGCTTCTCGACGCCTCTCAACGATCCGTGACTCCTGCTTTAAAGGGGGTCATTCAAGAAGGATCTGTCGACGCCTCTTCGAAGAACTCGACTCCACCAGGTACATTGGGGGGGTAAAAACATTGTAGGAGAGAATAAGACTATTGAACAATATATGGACTGGGCTTGTGTTATATCTCTTTATTTTACAGGTTGCCCAGGTGGGGGGATCTCCACACAGAACTGTGTCCAGTGGTAGGGGCCAGTATTCTGCCTATTGTTTCAACCCTCTGTTATCTCTCCTCTCTCTATTGCTGGTTTCCTTCTTATTGATCTGTGTGCCATTTTAACAGTATTGTGAATGCACTTTAATGAGGTCTAATATTAGTGGTACCACTTTAGAATTGTAGATATTTACCATTATTGATTTTCCTGAGCACAAAGTGCGTTATTGTGATAAGTGTACATAACCTTTGAATATTAATTATATAAAGACTGTGTTTTCAGTAATACAGTGTGTGGACATTCCTTTGTGGGGGCTTGGGGGATACACTGTACTTAAGAACCAGCCTGCATCACCTCCTGAGAAGCTAGGCCTTGATTGCTCGTCCATCGCTACCGTAATAGAGAATCTTGGCTAGGGTCCTCTGTGCCTCTCCTCTACCATATAGAGAGCGGAAGTACAGACCCCCCCACCGGTCTTTACAATGGTGGACTGATTTATGGCCACCATCAAGCTAACCAGACAAAAAGCAGTAGCAGAGCAGACGCCTCACCCCAAAGCCATCTGCAGCATGCTCAGAAGCTACCGAAATACCCAACACAACGCAACATGAAAGACACCAGCTGAACTCATGGTGAGATACCAACCTCGAACACGCATCCCCCGATGGGAGGACTACACACCAGAAGAGGACACAGCCATCAGGGAACAAGACGCTGAAAAGAAGAGGAAAGCCAAACAATGGGCAGACACCAAAAGGAGAGCGAAGGAACAACAACTAGAAATCGGGCAAACTGTCCTGGTGCAACAAACACAGCGCAAGAAAACGGATACCCGATATAGCCCTGTGCCTCGAATCATCACAGCCATGAAGGGACCCATGATCACGGTGACTGGGGAACCGGGAGACATTACCCGAAACTCCTCATTCTTCAAGAAACTATATCTGGAGGAACCAGAAACACGGGAGACATCCGAAGATAATCCCAGCGAAGTCGAAGAAACAGAGCCCCCAGTGGAAACGACCGGCGAAAGCAGAGAATCTCCAGGGAGACCCCCCAGGACAATAAAGAAGCCAGTGAGACTCATCCAGCAGATGTAACTGGGCTCTCACGTTAAGTACGGGGGAGGTGTTATACATAAGCAAAAGGGACACAGCCCCTTTAAGAACACCAACGCAGGAAAAAGCGGGAAGAAAGCGGAAAGGGAGGAGCTGGGAGGGAAAACGGCAGTTATGTGTTAGGAGTGAATAAAGAAGGTTCACAGCAGAGCAGGCTCCGTCTCTTCAATGCGTGTGTGAATGCATGAGAGAGCAAGAGTCCAACAGCCCCCTTTCCCTATTAGTGTGTGCTTGCATGGCGTGAACACAGATTAAGTGATGTCATGTGCATACCTCTCCACTCACATGCTTTGACTGATGTCACCAGCCCTGTAGTCAGTTTACTGATTCACCAAGCCCCCGACATGCCCAGGGTTTTCACCTGCTAAAAATGAAGTCGGGTGTTTTCACACAATCTGTGGACACACAATGTTGAGGGCTATGCATGTGTGAAATGATGTGCATGGGATGTTCATATCTGTGTGTTCCATTGTTAGGGCAGATACCTGGATGGTGGGGTACCGGCTGTGTGCACATTTTATTAGTTACTCCTTCTCATAAGGTAACGCTTAAACAAAGGACTTCTCTGGAAACTTCCCTGGACTACTGAGTACTCCTCCTTACCTGCGTACTTCAAGTGGTGATGAGCTGGTCTTTCGTCAGGCAGTTACCTGCTGTAGAGGTGTGAATTGAGCTGTGTTGGGGGGAGCAGCTAGCCACAGGATCCTCCACTCCGAGTCCCAGGCAAGGCACACCACCCAGCGAGTGCCTGTTCTCCAGAACAAATGACAGGTAGTGCAGAGAGTGGCCCTGGTGAACTGCTCAGCTGCTGCACGAGGGCCTGGCAGGCAAAGCCACTGTGAAGCTCGGCATTCTGTGTTTGCTTTTGAATATGCAGGGCTGCCAGTGCTATCCATGAGGGACTGTTGGCGGCCGTGGTCTATGTACACTACCTGGGTATCATTGGTCAGGCCCTGGTGTGGCTGACTTCTTTCCTCTGTGATCGACCCTCCCAGGTCCAACTTGGGTTCTTTGTCTCCTCTATCTCTACCTGTGGTGTACCACAGGTGTCCAACCACTCTCCCTGGCTGTTCAACCAATACCTGGCACTTCTTGCCCACCGCATTGCTGCTCTCTGCCCCAACTTTTAGTGCAGTGCGGATGACACTAAGCTCATTTTCAGGCTACCATCAGCCACCTCTTCTCCTTCTCTCATCTCTGACGGACTGTCTGCTATCCAGGAGTGGTGTGCCGACAATGAACTCTGCCTTAATGCCAGTAAGACTGAGATTCTCCTCATCGGCACACCCGCTCCCTCCTTTCCTGACACTCTCTGGCCAGCCTCTCTTGGCCCTCTTCCTGCTCCGACCTGCGAGGCTTAAAACCTCTGGGTCATCTTCGACTCTACACTCTCCTTCTCTCCTCAGATCTCTGATGTCTCTAAGAAGTCACACTACCAGCTTCACCGCCTCAGAGGTATTCTTCCTTTCCTCTCCTTCCCTCAGAAGCTCACTGTCTCCAGAGCTCTGGTTCTCTGTAGGCTGGACTATTGCAACAGGCTCTTTGTAAATCTGCCTCCTTCTACACTCCGTCCTCTGCAATTCATCCAGAAGAGCACTGCGAGACTTGTCCTTGGCCTCAAGCCCAGGGATCGTATCTCTCCAGGACTGAAATCTCTGCACTGGCTCCCAGTGGCTGCGAGGATTAAGTTAAAAAACCTCTGCATTGTCCACAAGGCCTTCTGGGGCCTCAATACCTTCAACTCTCTCTTTCCAAATATCTTCCTTCTCAAACTCTTTGCTCACCTGCCTCCAACTCCTTCAGGGTCAGTCGCTTCTTCAAGCAACAAGTTGGTGGTAGATCTCTTTCTTCGGCTGGGGCCTCCCTCTGGAACAGCCTCCCTGCCTCCCTGAAACTTGAGGAGAGCCATCTCCGGTTCTGGCAGCACCTCAAAATCCTCCTCTTTGCTTCTGTTTTCTCCCCTCCTCTCCCTTGCTGAACCCCTGGCTGAAACTGAAACTGCACTGGTTACCTGGCCACCCGCTGATCGCGGGCCCAGGTCCTCTCCCCTGCCAGTTGCACACATGCACTGCCTCCCTGGCAACCCCCTTACTTGGGAACTGTTTTCTATATCCGTACAGTCCCCTACTAGCACTTAAGACCTGATGTCTGCACTTACCCTTGCACTTGCATCCAGTTGGCCGTACCTTTACTTATTGTTTTTATTTATTCTATTTATCCCATGTACTGCATTGTCTGCACCCCCTACCCCTGCACTTGCACTTGCACGATCTGAATGACACATGGCCTAGTAGGATTGTTGTCTCTGTCTTCCCTCTGTACCCCTTTCTTGCGGCGTCGTACCTTGAAACCCTTGTGTATAGGCGTGTTATAAATGCCATATCATATCATAACCATTTGACATGGTAGCGGCGCTGCACAACTAAGTAGCATGGAGAGCCTTGGTGCCCATGCGTTTGTGCAGATGAATCTCTTTGGTTAAATAAAGCTTGTGCAGCCCCGTGACAGGGTTCTAGTTTGCTGATAGCCCCCTAAGCAAGTTTCCCTGCACCAGGGTCCTGTTTCACAGTTGTATAGCTGTCTCTGAGGATATCCTGTGTGTTCGGTCTGGTGCACCAGTGGTCAGTTCGGTTCCATGATTGGATATTGTGCAGTATCTCACGGCAAGCCACGTGGGAGCTGCTCCTGCATGCACCAGTATTTGCCAGTGTGACCTGTGTGATTGTGGCTGTGTTCTTCCTGTCTGTGTGTTGTGTGTTGGAAGGAAAGGAGATGTGTGGTAGTGTGTGTGTGTGTGAACCTAGTGGTGGGTCCAAGCATATAGTTACTCTTTCTCATAAGGTAAAACTTAAATGAGCGGCTTAATTCAAAACATACCAACCTAACTGAACTCCTGAGTACTCCTCAGCATCTGCATGCTTGGGGGTGTCTGTCTGGCCGCCCCACCCCCAAGGAAGTCAAGGGATGGACCCACTGGGGGGGGGGTACATTCTATGCAGCACCTCCTCTCCTACCTAAAACCTATCTAGGATTGCTTTTAAATCTCGGGTTAGGAGTTATCCCCAAAGCAACCCGACCCTTATGTCTAAACTTTGACAGGCCACTGCCCCATTCTAAAGCCACCATAGCGCCATATTCCCCGTGTGATATCCGCATGGTGGGGGAAGACAGCCTAAGCACACATCTAAACGGCCTTCTGTACCCCATCCAGCTAACACCAGGGAAATGGAACACTCCCTCTTGGCTCAGCTGTGAACCGGTACTTCAAAGACAGGTCTCTCAGTACAAGGCCCTTTTCTTACGAGGGTGCTCTTTACTGGAGTCCTTTTGATGTAGGCAGACAGATAAAGGGGGTGGAGTTTGAGTAGCCATGGAGAGAGTTTCCGTCCACAGAGGGATCCCACCATTTTGGATTTTGCTAGGGCTCCCAAACTCCCTGTCCCGCTCTCCCCTTCCTGCAGATATAGCTCTCTGGGAATGACATCAAAAGGCAAAGAACACATGTCACCCTTCACAGCAGACTTGGCATGGACCAATCCACAGTGGCATTGTATCTATATAAGGGGGGGTGACCCTCCCCTTAGTGGATTCATCTTTGAACTCTGAAAGAAGAAGGATTAATCTGGACATTTGTTGGGAGTACAGTCTCCAAGGAAGAGGAAAGGTCTTCTAGCTAACCATCCCAAGGGAATATTTATGATGATTGCTGTGATCAAGGTCTGTCTGCTGCCTGAGCACTGGAAACAAGATCATGGTTCCTGGAGGTGAAGGATCCCCTGTAGGTGCTCGCTGGAAATCTTCTTCATGTGGATGTGCAGAAGCAAGGTCTCACCATGCCTCTGGTGACTCTGGACTGCAACTCAGAAGCAGCCAAAATCCTGCTTTCCACATTGAGACACATTTGGAGCTGGTTCGACCCTGCTCGATTCACTTGGAGCTGCTACAGGAACTGTGGCACTGCCTTTGTCACTCTAAGTGCTTCAAACCACATACCTGCTTTTTGAGCCTTCTCATCACCAATTTCACCCTTTGTACCTGATCGTATCAACTCAAACAGACTGCCAGCTTGGCTTCCGCGAAAGCAACCGACTCGCCACATCGTGAATGCCGCCTCATCCTAGCAGAAGCATCCTCTCGATGCCGACTCAACCACTGGAAGTCAATGGGCCTCATCATGACTCCGGCGGCAGCCGTGCCGGTAAAACCGGCACGGCTGCTGCCGGAGTAATTTGTTTTCTGGCACCCGGAATGGCCAATTACCGGGGCATTACAGCCCCGGCACACCCGGTAATTGCCCATTCCCATTCCCAGAAAATATTAGTCCCCATTCCCATTGAGTCCCATTGGACTCAATGGGAATGGGGAGGTTGGATGCGACGGCACCATTCGTGAATGGTGCCTGTGCATCCGGCATGGTCTCCTTGCGGGTGCCGGTCCGCTTGTCAGGTCAGACCTGGCAGGCGCGAAAAAGGCACCCGCAAGCAGACCTTTTAGTTTGCCGGTCCGATGACAGCGGTACGGGCAAGCTTACCGGTACCGTTGTTACCGGACCGGCAATCTTATAATGAGGCCCAATGATTAGACACTAACTTCTGAAATGGTGACTCGATCCAATGGGAGCTCTCACTGCAAGTCATCTTTATGCGAGTCGCTATTGGGATGCACGGTTTGACCGCCTCAACTGAAGTAGATCACCCAAAAGCCTAGCTCAAACCTTTTGAGTTCCAAAGACAAGAGAGTGAAGGTGTTTTTGCTGTTGGAATCATTGCCTGAGCATTCCCGTCTACATCCCAGAGTGTGCCTTTATTCTTTAAATTCTGCTTTCTCTATTCCTTCTCTTAAATAGGTTGGTCCTTACTGTTTTTATTACGTGTGTGCAATTTTGTTCGTTTAATTAAAGATCCTCTTTGTATAGAACATTGGTTGGACATTCCTTTGTTTTGATACCGCAGTACTCTTGTTTTTTAGTTTGCTTCCATACCAGCTCACATCCCTCCTGAAGAGTATAGCCTGTCCTCAACATGCTCTACACTAAGGGGCAAAAGATGTATATTTGGGCTGGGCATGTTTCACCTTTTTGATTGAGATCACTGCTCGTTTACTAGTAGTGTGGGGCCGAGTATGCATTTTAGCTCACTACTCATCCCAATACTCTTGCAGAGCAGCAGTCATTTTGTCACAGTGACGATGACCAGGCAGTGAATGGAGGAATGCTGTGTCACTCATCAAGTTGTCAGCCGTCCAAATACTGAGTATGGGGCCATGAGAAAGAAAACATAGCTCCCTACATTTCTGAGCCCCAATCTGCATTCATGTGTCAATTCACAATTATAAAGCAAACATTTTTGAATGCAGAGTGCAGTCAGGTATTAACTACTGTACTGTACCATAATGGTTCCTAATGCAGTTTTTTTTTTACACAATACAGATTTCTAAAATTTGGGAAACACAGCTAATTAATAAATATAGTAAATACTTTGGCATATGCTTTACAAATTAGTACTTGAAATTCCCATTCCAAGATGGCTTTTGAAAGTTGTTCTGCTGTCTGTTTTTGGCAGAGCAGCATGGCAGACAATAAAGAAATTCATTGTGATACAAGTGATAAGCAGCCAATCGCATTGCGTCAAAGGGCACATCATGTATTAGCTGACATTACCTTCTTCTTCTTTCGTTCTGTTTTCTCTTCTTTAATGAAAATATATCTTCCTCTATGTTTGACTGTATTACCATGGCATGTATAAGATTTTAATATTACTCATTAATAGTATGATACTTGATCTATTTCTTTCTTTTTTAAAGGTTTTGTGAAAAACCTGAAAGTGTCTATCTGACTAGTCCCTGGGGATCTGTCAACATTGAATGTTATAAGTAAGCTTTTGGCCAAAGTCAAAGAGCTACTCCACATTACCACCTTGCCAACTTCTGTATACCATCCCCAAACCGATGGCTTGGTAGAAATGGTAGAAAGATTCAATAAAACCCTGAAACAAATTTTAGGAAAATTGGTGGACAAGGACAGGAAAGACTGGGGCCGAATGCTCCCGTGGGCACTATTTGCAGTGAGGCGAGGAACCCCCCCCCCCCACGGCTTCCACAGGTTTCTCTCACTTTGAACTGTTCTATGGAAGAGAACCCAGAGATGCCCTGGACATGCTCTGGGAAACCTGGGAAGAACAAGAGGAGGCCCCCATTCCCATCTCGCAAACTGCCACCAGAATACGAGAACATATGAAATTGGTTCGAGACTTAGTTTGTACTCATATGGAAAAAGCCCAGACCCAAGAAAAATCCACTTATGACAAAAAAGTTAATTTAAGATCATTCTCCATAGAACAAAAAGTCCTGATCCTCCTACCCACCTCAGAAAACAAACTTATCTCCAAGTGACACAGACCTTATGAGATAGTAGAACGAACAGGAACCTGTACTTATAAAGTCGCCAAACCGGACAGAAAACAGAATGCCCATTTGTATCACATAAATCTCTTGAAAGAGTGGAAAGAGAACTCGTCAGCCAACCATGGCAAAGTACTAGCCTGTCTGGTTCCTGAAGAGATAGATACATTTGACTTCATTCCTCCTGAGCTATCTATCCAACAACAAGAATATCTAAAAGATGTAGTGGTCTCATTTCCTGATGTATTCTCAAAAAAACCAGGAAGAGTAAAAGGCGCATACCACTATATTAGAACCACTATATTAGAACACTGAAAGGTAAAGTGGTTCATTTAAAACTGTATAGACTTCCAGAAGCCTATAGACAGATAGTGATCGAGGAAGTCTACTAAATGTTGAAAGCTAATATTATTGAGCCCTCTTCAAGCCCATGGCCCTCTTGTATCGTGCTGGTGACTAAACCTGACCATTCCTGGAGATTCTGCATAGACTTCCATCAAGTTAATGCCACTCTGGACTTTGATGAATATCCCACGCCACTCACCGGTGACCTAATTGATAAACTCGGAGCAGCCACCTTTCTATCTACCCTAGATTTGACCAAAGTGTACTGGCAAGTTCCTGCATATGGGCCAGATAAGGAAAAGGCCCAGTTTTCAACGCCTCTAGTACTATTCCAATTTAAAGTACTTCCTTTTGGCTTACACAGCACACCAGCCACTTTCCAACCCCTCATAGATCAAATCCTACAACCCTATTCCGATTTCTGTGGAGCTTATATTGATATTGTTATTTATAGTAAGACTTGGGAGGACCATCTCTTCCATCTTTATACCATCATGTAAGTCCTCAGAAAAGCTGGCCTAACTGCTAATCCATCTAAGTGCAGATTGGCCCAGTCAGCCATAAAATACCTTGGCTTCTTCATAGGGAATGGGAATGTAAAGCCCCAACATGAGAAGGTAAAAGCCGTATTAGATACACCAACCTCCAAGATGAAAAGCGATCTTAGAGCTTTTCTCGGGTTAATAGGATATTACCATAGGTTTATCCCCAACTTTTTGGACAAAACAGCCTGGCTGACAGATAAACTTAAGAATGCTAAATCCCAGAAACTTCATTGAAATAACAAGGATGAGATATGTTATAACACCTTGAAACAGACTCTGTGCCAGAACCCAATCCTGAAGGTAGTCGACTTCTCTCAAGAGTTTGTATTACAGACGGATGCCTCCATTACACGATTAGGAGCCATCCTGTCCTAGGTTTGCGATGGATTGGAACATCCCATATTGTTCACTAGCCGTATGCTGTTCCCACATCAAAAGAATTATTCTGTGTTGGTACTAGAGGCCCTGGCCATCAAGTGGGCCATTATCCATGTTAGATACAACCTATTAGGATGCAAATTCACACTCGCAACAGATCACTCACCCCTAGTTTGGATTACCCAACACAAAGACTCCAACCCTCAGGTCATGCAATGGTTTCTAGACCTACAACCTTATTGTTTCACTGTGGAACACCAAAAAGGAAAAGAAAAGGGAAATGTAGATTTTCTTTCCCGGTTACCTTGTGAAACAAATGTGGCTACATCACATGGGGGAAGGGTATGTGAGAAACCTGAAGGTGTCTCCCTGACTAGTCCCTGGGGATCTGTCATCCACGGCCACCGCTATTGGATACATTTCCTGGGGGTGGACCAGTGAGGGAGGATCACCTGAATGGGGGGTCCTCGGGCAGGGAAGTGGGACACCGATGGGTGAGGCGTAGTGTCCCCCTTCTTCCTATACCATTTCCCCATCCTACCACGTAGGATACTCAGAAACTCTACCCACCCCCCACCCCTGTTTTTCGACACAAACACTTTCGCCCACCACAAAAGACAACGGACTAACACCAGAGCCATTTACCTGAAATGTCCCAACACAAGGGTCAGGCATAGTCAGGCAAATAAGCAGAGTCCCACACACCTGATGGCCCTTTCCCTTCCCCACAGGGATAAAAGGTGGAGCACGAGAGCACACTACGAGCAAGGCAGACCGCACAACGAAACAGCTATCCCAGTACGGTAATTCAAGAAGAGGAGAAAGGTGGTGAGAACCAAAGGGGCGACAAGGAGATCCGCAAAGCCTCCATGAAAGGAATCGTAAGACCGTGAACAATAGCTAGTGTGTGTTGCAACAAATTGCAACAGTACACAAAGCCCCCCTACACTGATAATCAGGACAGGGGGAGACTCTTGCTACCGTGGTACTGTCCTTGACTTCAGAGACAAGAAAAGCCAATTGATTCATCACAGCCAGTGAGTCGAGGGGGAACCGATAAGAAACCAAACTGTGTTGAACGAAAGTAGCAAATAACAAATTAAGGGAAAATCGAAGAACTGTTGACTCCTAAGGGGAAGACCAGCTGCAGAGGGGTCCAGCACCACATCGGTGCTCACTCGAGAGACTCTTGTTAATTTTCCCCATTGTTGAAACTACAGATACCAGAAGGCCTTGGGAAAGCCACAAGAAAAAGGTATAAGTGGTCATACAGGGGGTCTAGCAAAATCACCTGTACAGTTGAAAGTCTTTGACTGACAAAACATTGGAAAACCAAGGGAAGTGAATCCTGCATAGTAAGAAAGTAGAAGAAACTGTGAGGCTGGCAAACGTGAACCTGACAGAGGGATGCCTGCAGGACGGGGTGAAGCATGATGCCCTGATGATCATTGTGTTGATAAGAGTGAAACCGATAGAGGGATGTCCACAGAGGATTGTCAAAAAGGACATTAAGACTTGTGAATGCAACAGGTAAAAGTGTTTTGAGGAAAGTCATTGTGAACCCAACGGAGGGACGATAGCATTCGAGAAAGTCTGAACCCGAAAGAGTGGAATCCAGGGGTGAAAAGTCATCACCAAATGTACAGGCGGAAAGTAACCTTTTGTTTGTTATTTTGAACACATCAGATCCTCGGAGGCAAGAGACTCTTTGTAGAAAAGAGAGTTAACCACGAAGGCCCTGATAGCTGAGAACATAACTATCATCTCGTGCTGGGAAAGCTCGAGAGTTTGCTGTGCTCAGGAGTCCTGCCTTGTCCTGTGCTCAAAACATGGGGAAGGGAGACCTGAGTTATCATTTGTGAACACTTCTTTCTTTCTTGTGAATCCTATCCCACACTCTTTTTTTTAAATTATTTGTGAGGATTGGCAACATTTCTTTTTTAGTATAGGCCATTTTTATTTTTGACAAGACGCCACTAGGACTGCCTTATTATTATTTGATGGTTGTAGCTTGCTCCCATCTTAGATATAGGTTTAGATTAGGCATTTTTCCAACCTGCATATACAGTTTAATAAACACCCTTGAACTGTGATCACTTGTGTCTGTCTTTACTGTTGCCACCATGAGTTCCTTATAGTTTATACAAACCAATAAAAAAAAAGAAATGACAGATGTCAATGAGTCAATGATAACAATTTCAGATTTGGTGATCACACACATCCATTAATATTATTCTAATTATTATTATTATTAGGAGATTTATTGAGCGTGGAGCTAGCTTCGAGAAGCAACAGAGTGCTTTACAATCATGGGGGAGAACATGGTGAGGGGAGCAGAGATACAAGGGAGTGGGGAGCTAACAACAGTGGAGAGGGCAGGTGGGCAATTCGTCAGCAAGGGATCTGCAAGCAACCAGTGGAGGAAACAGTGGTTATCATATCACCCAGTCTAAGGTAGAGTGGGGAGTGGAGGATCTGTGAACCTAGCTGTTAGGGGGCAGTGATTCCTTGAAGAGGATGGTCTTGAGCTCCTTCCTGATATGTAGAATCATGTGTCATCTCTCTGTCCATGGTGATTGTCTGTTGGCTTTTGTTATCCATCTAGTGCCAATTCTCTGTGTGCTTTGAGTGGCTTGCCTCATCCCTCCTAATACATCACTCACTGTGCTTTCATACGCCTGCACACCAAATCCAGCGGTGCCTCATTGTATGTTTTTATTGGTCTGCCTCACCCATTTTGTTCCAAGGACTTTACATATACAGACTATAGCCATACCAGTAACACAGCTCTGATATTAATAGGAATACTCGGGAATGGGGAGGAGAGACTTTCTTAAGTACCAGTTAACACAGCTGTTTAAGAGGTTGTTACACGTTTATATTCCTGCAGGGACGAATTTGTCTTTACCTTGTGTGGCAAGCCAGAAGAAGGACTCAGACCAAAAGACATACATTTCAAGTATCTTTATTGAACTTAAACGGAAAACGCCTCACTAACCCTATTGCTAAAGGGAAGTTCTCTTCCTATCAAACTAAAGTAAGGGGCTCGTCACTAGTCAAAAGAAAAATAGTACTCTGTTAAAAACTATCCACTAAACTGGCCCTACCACTAGACACAAATAAAATAAATATAAGTGGAGTGCCCTGCACTTAGTGCTGGATACTTAAATATTTCCCAGGGTTTCCTGGAATCTCTCCTGGTTTCAGGATTCTTCAATTTAACAGTTCTCCTTATTTCACAGTTTCTGCCAGTTTATCACATTTCCTCAGGTTTCCAAAGTTTAAGTAGCAATACAAAGTCTTTAAAAACATGTTTAAAGTTCTTTAGATGGAGGGATATTTCCCTGATCCCACTGCATCACCTGTGTTCATCTCTTCCCACTAGGTTCAGGGTTTGGGTGCCTCTGCCCCTGCTCAAGCCTGTTTTATGTTTTCTTTATTCGGTCTCTCTGGCTCCCGGGGGTTTCTTTGTCCCACTACTTGACTTAGCTCTCTGGGGTATCTGCAACCCCACTCTTCTACTTGTGGTTCTCTCTGCTCTTGTGGGGTTTTATGACCCTTTGGGGGTTTAGCCTCCTTGAGCTTGTAGGGTTCTCATCACAAATAGTAGAATCCTCCTCACCGGGCTCTTCTCCAATGTTGAAACCGGAATTCCTTCTTGCAGATCTCCTATCCGTGAAGAGATAACACCTATCTCGGGAGGAAGCCACTATGCCCGCTCAGGTGCCAGCCAAGGCCAGAGACCCCCACCCGGAAAAGACCAATGGAAGGGAAAAAAGCCAATAAGGCAGGAACAAACCTTAAATTTTGCGGCATGGTTCAGTGAAAGCAATGGTAAAAGTGCACTGTGTGTCCCTCTGAGTGCGCGCCCAGCTGGAAGGAGCCAAGGAGGTTGGGTTACTTTGTATAGATGGTTCAAAGAGCGTTGTCTGGGAATGCAGCAGAAAGAGCAGCTGAGGCGTGTGGGGAAATCAATTAAACAAAAGCGCTGTAAGGGGTGGCGCTAAGTACCAACAAGGACTAGCAACCAGCGAGGGAAAGGCGGCAGAGAAATGCCGAGTTAGGAGGACGGGAGCCCAGAAAGACAGATACAGCAGTAGAACGCTGTAAGAAAAGAGTGCAAAGGAAGCAGTAGCCTCTTGCTCGCCGGAGCGGGGCAACCGCGAGAAAGGAGGAAAGCAAAGTCAGCAAAAACAGAGGTGAAGGAAAAGCGTTATGAAAACAGCGTCTTACCCAACAGAGGAAACACGCGCCAAGCATCCTGGGAGCCGAATCTAAAGGGAACGGAGAGCCGCCATGTTGAAAAAAGACTAGAACAGGGAATACTTTCTAGTGGTAATGTGGCGACTCATCAATGGTGCATACCCCATCAGCTCCAAAGACTCCAGGAGGGGCAAACAGTGACACTCTTAACCTTTCTCTTTCTCTTGCGCGGTATTTCTCTCAGGGCCTCTGTGACCCTGTGCATCACTTAGATTTCTTTGTTCTCCCTCGACCTGAGCAACCCGTGTACCTTCCGCGTTGCAGGGCACACCCCAGTGAGGGTGTGTCTCTTTACTAGCGGTGGCACACCCCCATGCCTGCCGGTCTTCCAGACTGGATATGTGCGATTCTCTGATGCCTCCCGTCGTGGCATTCTCTCACCCTTCTGCTTGCTCATTGGGAGTGGAGGATTCACTTCTTCCTCGGCCTCTGGTATTGGCATTTGTTTAGGGGCACTGGGCCAACCGCCTCTTTGGCATGGCTGCGCCTCCAGGTAAGTTTATCTTTGGTTGATCTTGGCTTCTGAGCCTCAGTATGCCTCTGTTTGGGGACGGTGGCTTCTCCCGTCAGCATTTATCTCTCCCCCTTTGGTGTTTGCCTCTATCTGCTCCACAGCCAGTTCCACTGCTCAGCACGGCTCTGTCTCCTGCCGACGTATTCTTGTCAGAGCCTCCCCTCTGCACGCGAATTCCCCTCTTCCACTCAAGGATCATTAGCCTTTTATTCTTGCTCCTGTAATGAGGGTGCTCATAGCATTCACCATAGGCTGTCGAACATTACCTTGAGCCACACACATAGATGCATTATCGGTATTACTGACTCCATTGTAAGAAGATAATATTTGTCATATAGGGAGTTCCCCATGGGAATGGGAGTCATTGTCCCCTGAAGCAGAGTCACTCCCAGCGAGGTCCTGCTTTCCTAAACCCCTAGGAAGGGTTTTGCTAAGCAGGCTCACTTCCTTAGCCTCAGGGGGGTGGCTCGCCTAGGGAAGAAGGGACACAGGCTCCAGATTCATAAAACCTACCAGAGGACAGATTTGGGCAATACCAGCACCTGCTCTTGACAGCACTAAGAGCCATTTTAGTTTGCAGTATCTACAATACGTTTAGTCAGTGTTGAAGATTCTGAGTGAGAGAGGTAATACTAAACTTCAAGACCGCCTGATATACAAAATATTGTCCACTGGGTGGCAGCACACACCACATCATCGCACTCTATGTCCAAGGCAATGGGGAGCACATGGATTTGTATAAAATAAACTAATGCTGAATAAAGCAAGCGGGCAAAGCTGCTTCAAAGGCTGCAATGCCGGCGTTGAAGGGCTGCAATACCAGTGTTGAATGGCTACAATGCCAGCGTTGAATGGCTGTAATGCCAGTGTTGAAAGGCTCCAATGCCAGTGCTGAAAGGCTGCAATGCCAGTGTTGAATGGCTGCAATGCCAGCGTTGAAAGGCTGCAATGCCACTGCTGAAAGGCTGCAATGCCAGTGTTGAAAGGCCGCAATACCAGCGTTGAATGATTGCATTGTCAGCGTTGAATGGCTGCAATGCCAAGAAAGGCTGCCATGCCAATGCTGAAAGGCTGCAATGCCAGTATTGAATGTCTGCAATGCCCGTGTTGGACAGCCTTTTTGTGAAATAAACCATTTACCCTAACTTTTGTTTTAAAGTAGCATTTTGTTGTAATTGGTTCTTTATGGTGGCGTGTGTGGAATGTTGTTCCATGTTCAGGGATCAACATTCCACACAGGCCAGTTGGTTTCTGACAGTTCTCCGGTGCGGCTGCCTGCTCCGGGGGTCCAGAGAGAATAAAGCTACAGTTACCATACTTACCTGTGTCAGCTTACTTCACTGGCGACGAGTCTGGACCCCCATATCCACACGTGCGGGTGTCGGTGCCACTGTGGCACAGATTTGCACGGCAGGAGGTGTGCTGGTACGGAGCCGGACAAGAGGCCTCTGAGTCTGGTCGGCGGTGCAGTGGGGCGGCGATCACCTTCCATCCGGGCTGCTCGGACTGACCGCGGCAATCCGCCAGGTCTAGTCTGGCGTGCCGCCCCCAAGAGCGGGGGAGCGGCAGCAGTCTGGAGCAGCATAATACAGTCTCCCCACGCCGTTCAGGTGGGCCGCGGCAAGCAGCCAGGTCCGGGTGACGTGTGCGGCTTCCAGGAGGGGGCGGCTGCACATTGGCCTGCAGCTGATTAATCTACTGCGTACTGACACGTGACCGTCGGCTGCTGCCGTATCGCATCCGGCCCAAATCAGGCAGCTGCGGCCATTGTTCATTTGAAGGTGACTGTGTCCAAGGGGCGCTGTTGGTTCCGGCAGTCCCGTCGGAGCAGAGTGAATCTGGGGTGTGGCCGGCAGAGACCCGGAAGTGTAGACTTGGCTAGTATTTGATTCGCCCCCTGCTGGAAGGTGGGCGGGGGCTGACGCTGGTGGCTGGTCAAACACGTGGTCACATCTCGGCAAAAGGGGAGTGGCAGTGGGCATCCTTGTTATTCTGCGCACGGCCGCTTTTACTTTCTCTCCTCATTGGACACAATACTGTATTTGAGACCGGAGTTCAATGCTGGGTGAGCTGCCTACAAATACAGTACGAGTGCATTGAATACATCAGGTGAGCGGATATACTTTTTGCAGTAAGTGAAGCTGTTAGTGTACTGGGATTGGAATTGCATTGTGCAAGTGGCCATTGGTACCCTGGTTTCTAAACATGTTGCACACGGCGGCCAGAACCCCACTAGCATTTTTACCGACGCCAGGTGAACCAGCTGCCCCGTGGGACCAGTCGGTTGACTCATTCAAAGTGTATTTTATTTTATTGTTGAATTGTAATCAAAGATTTGATTTTTTTACAACATCCTTAGCTTTTGTTTCTTTAATCGTGTTTGGTCTCTCTAGTTTGAATCTTACGCTTCTGGCGGTTCTGGGTGTTGTTGTTGTAGTGTGATAGATGGAAGATGAAGGTGAAAAAGGAGAAGGCCGTCCAAGTAGGAGAAAAAGATCCTAATTTTCATTTCGCTTCAAGACAAGTTTTTCAATTAGGGTTTGAAGGATCTTGAATGTCGCTAGTTGCCATGATGTGCGATCACCGCTAATCATCCTTTTCCACCATGTCTCTTCATCAGTTATTAACGAGTGTTGGAGGATGTATTTCATGTAGGGAAGCCCAATCTCCATCAGACTTGGGCAAGACAGTAGTAAGTGACGAATAGTCTCTTTCACTTTGTCACAGAATCTACAGATGTTAGTCAGAAAGTGCTTTCTTATATGACGAATTTCGTTGGTATCTAGAAGGTTTGCTCTTGCTCTCATGTTGTGACAATCGGCTTGGGAATTTTTTGATATAATTCTGGAGTTCATCTCGTTTCTTCCATATCGAAGGCAAGTGAGAGGTGAGCTTATACTCAGACGCTGCGTCTAAAGTGCGGATCCAGTCCATCTCTTTTATTTTTTTGGTTATCCTTGTAGGGTTGTTGACCAGGTCATCTTCTGTGCATTCAATGGTTTTTAGTAGAGCTTGATTTTCTTCTTTCCATCGGTTAAGCATTGTGCAGCTTCCGGCTTGGATTTCTTTGAGCACCAGCTCATGGAGAAAAGAGCAGTTTGGAAGAATACATTTCCTGTAGAGCATCAGTTTGTTGCAATCAACAGTGCCTTGAAGGGAAAGTAACCTGAGTTTTCGGCATATCAGTATGATTGGAGTCGAGTCTGGTAGTCCGAAAGTCGTCCTCCAGAAGTAAGCTTCTAGCTTGGACCAAAGAGTCTTGGGTAGACATGGCATAGCTTCTGATCCATATGTCACGATGGGAACCACTTTTTGTTTGTAGAAATTCAGTAGTGGAATGGTGGAGAATTTGCCAAATTTTCTGTCTACTGCTTTGCCTTTTGTTGCTAGGCTTCGGATTTTGTTAAACAGAGATTCCTGCATGGCCATGTCTTTTGCTGAGTTGTCCAGGTTTACGCCCAGGTATTTGAAGTTCTTAAATTTTTCAATTTTAGTTTTTTCTAAGGACCAGTTGAATTTATCTTGGATTTTGGCTGTGCGTTCCATCACCATGGTTTTAGTCTTTTCGATGTTCATTTCTAGATTGTTTTCAGTGCAGAAAATTTGTAGATTGGTGAGTTGGCGTTGAAGGCCGATAGGCGTCAAATCTAGTAGGATAAGATTGTCCGCGTATAGTAATCTGCTGATGCTCGTTTGTGCAATTTTAGGTGGAAAGGATCTGATCAGGGCTTCTGAGTATTGGTAGTCTCCCATGTAAGCGATGAAGAGGGCCGGTGCTAGTGGACAGCCCTGTTTAAC
Source organism: Ambystoma mexicanum (assembly GCF_040938575.1). Lineage (NCBI taxonomy): Eukaryota > Metazoa > Chordata > Amphibia > Caudata > Ambystomatidae > Ambystoma > Ambystoma mexicanum. The sequence continues at coordinate 377,135,602 of NC_090938.1, forward strand.
TCCTCTTTTTGTGTTGATTCGAGTAGATAGGCATCCTAGCTGGTTTAGCCTCACTTTAATGTTGGTATCCGTTTGAAGTGCTTTGATGGGCTTTAGAATGTTGCTTGGGCAGCCCCAGGCAGACAGTTTCTGCCAGAGTCTGGTGCGGTCGACTCTATCAAAGGCTTTAGAGAAGTCTATAAAAGCCATGTAGACTTTTGGGTGACCATCCTTTACTTTGTTTTTTAGGATGGTTAGCAGAAAGATGTTGATCGTAGTTCCTAATGTTTTTTTGAAACCAGCTTGAAAGTTGTCGTTACATGGGGCACGTGAGGCCCAAGATTGGAATTTGTTCAGGAGGAGAGAACCGAAGACTTTTCCTATAGGGTTCAATAGAGCAATAGGTCGATAGTTTGTGGGATCTTGCTTATCTCCTTTCTTATAAATCGAGACCACTATTGCAGATAGCCATGTAAGGGGAACCGATTGTGCAGCCACACATCTAATGAACACTGATCTTATGAATTTAGCCCATTCGGCGGGATGAGACTTTAAGTCAAAATTGGTGATACCGTCGGGGCCAGGTGCTCAAGATTTATTCAATTTTCTGATAATGTCACAAATGTCATCTAGGTCGTCCAGCTTTATCCAGGCGTCAGCTTGGTTCAGGGGTTTGAGATCGACCGTCGTTGTCTGCAGAAGCACATATTCCGATGGATTGAGGTTCGGCAGCTCGAAGAGTGATCTAAAGTGAGCTGCCCAAGTGGCTTCGTCAATAGTGTTCATGATTTCTGGGCCAATAGGTGAGGATGCTTTGTTCAACAATGACCAGAATTCTTTCGAGTTATTGGAGTAGATGGATTTCAGCATGATTTCGGCATCTTGTTGATGTAATGTCCATCTGTGTCTTCTCACCCAAGATTTGTATTCTCTGGTCGTTTCTTTGATTGCTAGTTTTCTTTCGATCGTAGGAAGTGGTGCTGCAGATCTTTTTGCTTTCCTGAAGGCACAGCGTCTTAGGACCAGGAGTTTGTCATATGAATGGGTGGGCTTTTAAAGGTTTTTGTTGAAATTGCCTTTCTGCGTCCTATATGATATCAGCAAGGGAGCGTAGTCAGTAGCATCGAATTTAGGTATGTCAGTTGGATTTGTGTACCGGTTCGTAAGTTCTCTTATACTGTGTGCTGTGAGGTGCAGTCTGTTTCTTTGGGTATTTTGTTCCAGTCCGACCTCCATCCTATCCTGGTTAGTATATGATGATTTCCAAGTTGTTACCAAGATATTGTGATCGCTAGATGAGGTTTGAAGGACATCAAAAGAGGTTGTTAAAGATAGAATAGGTTTGGAGACAAAGGTATAGTCAATAGTTGACGCTGATTTGTTGTTTGCCCATGTTGGGAGACGAGTATTGCTTTTATATACTGTGTCAAGGTTGTGGAGTTGTCTTGAGTTCATCAGTTTAGTCCACGATTCGCCTCATCGTTCGCCTGGTGTTTTTTCTTTAGAAGGTTTCGGGTTGCAGAGGGCGTTTAGGTCACCACATATTATAATGTGGTAGGTGTTGTAGGTGGTTCGTACTTCGTCGACAGTGTTCTCAATTAGTTTTGATGCCGGAGCCAGACGGAGGTCAAAGCCGTCGAGCGATGGAGTTTTGGTCAGCCAGGTTTCCTGGAAGCAACATAGATCGGCAGATCCCAGATTAACATCACTGGGTGAGGTTAAGTGCTTAAATCCCCTAGTGTTCCATGATCCAAGTTTAAGGTCACAAGAAGCGCTCTTTTGTGTATTCGCCGAGTCTTGAAGATTGATCCTGTTCATGAGGTGCTACTTTGAACGATGCATTGCCAGTGCCTTTGGGAGCCATGCCCAGAAGCTGGATGATGAGGTAAAATTTTTGGTATTGGGCGTTGGGGGTGGGCCTTTTTCTGGATGAATGGTTTTAGTAAGGTTCCTATGCTGGTCTTGTCGTTCTTTGCGGAAGGCTATTTTTGCTTCAAGTTTTTCTTTGTTCGCGTCATCTGCTACCGATCTGGTTGAAGTTCGAGTAGGTTGAGGTAAAGGTTGATTCTTACTCGATGGCGACGCTTTTGAGTTTTGATGCGAAGCCGCTGAGATCTGTCGATATGAAAGTCTTCGTTTATGCAAATTAACGTTTGCGTTATGTTTAGATCTTAAATAGTGAGTGTTTTCGCCATTGTTTCGTGACTTTTTCGGTGTGGGTTCAGTGGTTTTGGAACTTGTGTATTCAGAGGGATTTCTCTGTTGGGACAGGTGGTTCCCCAGGCTTCGGAAGTCTCTCTCTCGGTCCATCAGTATGTTTTGACTCTTCTTGAGGTAATAATTTTCAGACTTTGTAGGTTTGTATTGTGTATTTATTTTGGGGTTTTGATGCTGTGAAGGATAAGAGGCGATATGGCTTGAACTATTTCTTTGTTTGCGAGTTCTCTGTGGTGATTTAGGAGAATATTTGGCGGTAGTTGGTAGGTTTGGATCGTTTGAGCACTCTGGTTGGATGCTGTTGTATCTTTCTGTTCTCGGTTTTCGTTTGTTTGAATCATCTTTTAAACTGACAAGTCTGGGCCGTATATTAGTTTTATTTGGTTCTGTTTTTGTTTGATTGCTGACGAGCGTTCGATCTTCTTCCGGCGTTCTTCCAGGGTTAAGAAAATCTGTGAATTTTCTATTTCTTCAGGATTGGTGTTAATCACTGAATCTTTGGTGTGTGAATCCAATACAGGAGGGCTGATATTGTCTGATATGTGATTGAGATAAAGTGTCCGTAATAGATGTTGTATCCGAGTGCTCTGTGAGGTTCATCAAGTCAGTGTTTGACAGGAAGTCCTCAGTTGTTATTGGTGAGCTCCTGGTGATTTGATTTTTGGATGAGGTTTGAGGACTCGAAGGGTCACAGATCTGTTGAGATGGTGTGCTTTGAGAGGTATGTTGTCTCACAGGTATTGTAGCAGGTTTAAGAGCCGGGTTGGTAGATTTTTTATGTTTTTGAAAGAGGTATTCTGCTGGCAGCCTCTGAGGCTGAGTTTTTGGGTCTCGTTGAGTAAAAAATTGACTAAGGTTGCTCCGTCGCTTCTTGTGCAGCTTTGTTTCTGTTTTCTTCATCGTCGATTACTACGACGATATTAGTGATCGATCCATTTGTAGTTTGGCCTAGAAGCTGGTGGGTTTTTTTAGGGATCAAATTGGTTTTTTCAGCTGAGATACTTTTATGTGGGTTTCCGGCAGTCAAATCGATGAGTGGTGCAGGGTCGCTAGGTGGAATAGTTGATCCATTTGTTGATGATCGTTTTTCTAAATGGTTCAAGGTAGATTCTATTGCCTGGAGGCATGCGTTTATGTCAGCCATATTTGTGCAAGATGTTTTTTTCATGTCTTTTTGAGCAGTAACGTGGCCTTCAAGAAAGATGAGTTTCGTATGAATCATGGCTTGTAGAGCTGTATGATCTTTTAGTGTGTCGTGTAGTGATTCATAGAGCTTGGTGAAGGGACCCAAGGCAATTGTTAGTGCTGACATGTATGAAAGCAGGTCTGGCTTCTTTGAAGGTTTTCATTAGTAGCTGTTGAGGGTTTTCGGTTGGGTCCATGTAGAGGAGTGGAGGGAATATATAAGCTCGATCTGTCGTAGCGTGAATCATGGTCATGATGTGATTTCCTTTTGTCTCTGGGGTCCTGGGGCGGTCTGTTTATGTGACCAGTTTTGTTGAGTTCTCTTTGCTCCTCTGTTTCATGTTGTCGTGGGCTTCGCTGTTCAGTAGGTGAAGTTGGTGGTGGCACTGTCATGTCCTGCGATACAGGAAAAAGTAGTGATGACATTGAAGGGGAGGATGGGACAGCTGCTTGCTTCTTATTGTGAGCAGCGGTCGGAGCGGTCGCGGGCTCCGTAGCATGTTGCGGCTCATTTGTTGCTGGAATTGAGGGGGTGGTCAGTAGAGGTGGTAGGGGGGCTAGGATTTGAGGTAACAGTGGGATTTGGCCGAAGACAAAGTCATCAGGAATCACAATACTGATTGTTTGATCTGGTATAGAACCGCTTTCCAGGTTGGTAGGAGGTGGGGTTTTCTTTTCTGTGAAGGGTAAATTGGTTTTGGGGGATTGGTTTGGTCTTTACATTTTCGTCGATTTTTCTATGTTTACTGAGTGGTTGCTGGTCATGCACTGCGTCTAGTAGTTCAGCTTCCGTGAGTTCTTGCAATACATCTGTGCAGTTTACCCCGTTTAGCTTTTTCTTTTAGAAAAAAATGTGTCAGCGTTGATATGGGAGAAAGTTTTGCTCTTGTCTTTTTTCCATTTAAGGTTCTGCCTTTAGATATGATCAATTTCAGGCTTTTGGTGTTTTTTTGTGCTTTTGAATTACTTCGTATATTTTGAGAATCTGTTTTGCTTTTGGTGTGTCTTTTTCTTTTGCCTTGGGACGTCGTTTGCACTTGGTGTGGGCGTTTTTTTGGATTTGGTGTGCTTTTGTTTTTACTTTGTAGACGTTGCGCCTCTGAGAGGCGTGGCACGGGCTTTTCAAAAGAGTCAGAGAGCTCCTGCTCCGATGACGTTGTGAGGGGCGTGGATAACAGGAGTTCTGGGTCCACAGCAGGCGAGAGCTGGGCCGCGTCCTTCAGCTCCTCGCACGGCTCCCGCAACTCTGAGCCCCCACCCTCTGCATGGACGAAGGCGAGGACAGTGCGAGGGGCTGCGGGTGCGTCACAGCCCACTGGCTCTGAGGCGGCCTGGCATGTTTTCGGATCTCTGGTTACCGCCCCCTCCGCCGAGCCTCGGGATGTCTCTGCGTCAGGGCAGACGGGGGAGCCCGGAGAGTCTGGGGAAATCTCCACCCGACTTCGTTCTTTCGCTTCCATCGGAAGGGACCGAATCACGGACCCATACCCGCAAGAGGTCAGCTCCTCAACTGCAGGCACAGCACCCCCTCTGGGGCAAGCCGGTAAGCGAGTGGGGAGAGACATAGCGGCTAGGGTCGTGTTTGTTGGTCTGAGAGTGTAGTCCGTATTTATTTGGTGAAGAGATGTGTCGGGCATCTCTGGCTCCTCATTTGATTCTGTAAAGGGATCAGTTGAGAGCTGAGTGCCATTTAGTACAGGCCACAGGCTTTTACTTGAAGTCCGTGTGGGTAGTTTGAAGACTTTCTTCCCCACTTTGCTTCCAGCAATTTTAGCGGGTTTGGTGGTGATTGCTGATTCGCTCAGTGGGTTTTGGGCTTCCTCTTGGAGGAGTTTATCAAGGTGTGGGCGAGGGCGCAGACTTCTTATCCACCCATTTTCTTCTTCTAGTGGAGTCAGGGGGGAGGTAGTCACGACAGCCATGACTGCAGGACTGCGACTCTCTGCCACTCCGCGTCCGCTCCGCGGTACCTGTAAGTCTTTATGGAAAGGTAGTTGTAGCTCCTCCTTCAGGTAAGAGTGAACAGGGAAAGCAGACCATAGACTGCAGGACTGCCACTCTCCGCCACTCCGCGTCCGCTCCGCGGTAGCTGCAAGTCTTTATGGAAAGGTAGTTGTAGCTCCTCCTTCAGGTAAGAGTGAACAGGGAAAGCAGACCAAACAGAAAGTAGACTGCAGGTCTGCCACTCTCTGCCACTCCACAATTCAAAGTGTATTTGAGGGCAGCTGGTGGCACCAAATTTAATGATGACGAGAAGGAAGCAGCATTGTTGAACTGCATTGGCACGGAGGAGTTACGAGTTTTCCGTCATTTGCCGGATGAGGATGTGACTGTTCCTGGCAGCGGTGAAGGAGAGAGAGTAGTGAGTGCATATGAAACTGCTTTAAAGAAACTGGAGGTTTGCTTCGGCAAGAGGATTAATGTGGTACTGGAGCGATACAAGTTCTTTTCCAGGGCCCAAGGATCAGGGGAATACATTGATGCTTATGTAACTGCATTGCGCGCTCTGATGGCTACTTGTAGATTTTCAGGGGAACCTGGATGAGTACATTAGAGACCAAATAATGATGAAGACAAGCAACCAGAAGATTAGGGAAAGACTCTGGATCGAAAGCGATCCGCCACTGGAAAAAGTGCTGGAGATTGCTAGAGCCATTGAAGCTTCCAGGGCAAGCGTGCAAATTGTCACTGAAAGAAAGAATTCCAGGGATGGAGTTCAGGCTGTTTTGCCTCGAAATAGGGGTGGAGGTATGGAAAATAAAAAGACGGTTGAAAGGAATGATAATCAAGGGGGAAGATGGCCTAAGGGCAAGGAGCTTTGCAGAAAATGTGGTTGGTCAAGCCATTCTACCGATTCTAAAGTGTGCCCTGTGGATAATGTAGAATGCAGAAAGTGCAAACGCACTGGCCATTACGCCCGCATGTGCAAGTTCAATGGGGTGGCCAGTGTGGTACAGGAAGAATGTGCTTTAATTCAGGAGGTTGTGTCTGTCATGAAGCCTGAGCAAGGTGTGATTCTGCACGTAGATTGGATGGCTCGTAAAGGGCCATGGGTCTCAGTGCTGGTGAATGATCATTCTTTAGACATGTTAGTGGATTCGGGGTCACCATATACATTGGTGGCCCCAGAGGTTTATGTGGGGGAATTGGGAAGGGAGATTTCAGCTTTGCATGCTTTTGATATCAACCCCAGTGCTTACGGGCACAGTCCAATTGAGGTATTAGGGTATGATTGGTCCAATTTTGAATTCAAGTGTCGGCGAACTACTGGCAAACTATATGTTGCTCGCAAGGGTACCAGTATCTTGGGTTGGGATGAACAGGCTGCGTTGGGCATGGAAATACACCCAGGAAAAGAAGTCCCTGTACTTAGCAGCCAGGAGGAAGGGGATGGGTGTGGACAACTTACATCAGAATCATTAAAGGTAGAGTTTTCTGAAGTGTTTTCAGATATATTGGGTAAGCTTAAGGGATTTTCCCATCATATCATTTAAAAAAAAAGGGTGTGGTGCCCAAGATGCATAAAGTGAGGGGTGTCCCAGTTTTAGCAAGGGATGGCCTCAAAATGGAACGGAACAAATTGAAAGATGCAGGGATAATTGAGCCCATTGAGTCTTCGGAATGGTTATTTCCAGTGGTGTTGGTCAAGAAAGGGGATGGTAACATCAGGATGTGTGTGGATCTTAGAGAATTGAACTCAAGCATTTGGGTGGATCGCCATCCGCTGCCTAACATTAATGAACTGTTGTTCACCCTTGGTAGGACAACATGTTTTTCTACATTTGACTTGTCTACTGCATATCATCAGATTGATTTACACATTGATTCTATGCCTCTTACCTCTTTTGTGACTCCATTCAGGGCTTATCGCGTTTGTCGAATGCCTTTCGGCCTGGAGTCAGTATCAGCTGTGTTCCAACGCTTGATGCAAGAATTGTTTGATGATTTGCCAGGGGTATGTTACTTTCAGGATGACATTTTGGTGTGGGGTGGTTGCAGGCAGGAGCATGATGTCAGGGTTCGGGAAGTAATGAAGGTGTTGAGAGAGAAGGGTCTTACCGTCAAGTTGTCAAAATGTCAGGTAGGGGTGGACAAAGTGACGTATTTGGGCCATACCCTTAGTGCTGAGGGAGTCAGTCCAAAGGTAGGATTGGTTCGGGTGTTGAAAGAAACCCTGGTGCCAGTCAACAAGGATCAGTTGAAGGCATTTCTCGGTTTAGCTGAATATTATGTAAAGTTTATACCAAATTATTCCGAGAAGACTGTAGCCATGAGGGCTTTGATGAAGAAATGGGCAAGGTTTGAGTGGTCTGATAGCTGTGACAAGGAGTTTGATGCGGTTAAGAGTGACGTGGAGAATGCCCCATGTTTAAGGTCCTTTGACCCCAAATGCAAAACCATGCTCACTGTTTACGCCAGTGAAGTGGGGTTGGGTGCGGTATTGGAACAGTGTAGTGAAGGGGAGGGCAAACCAGTGGCATTTGCGTCTAGGACATTGAGTGAAGCTGAAAGCAGATACTCTGTGATCGAGCGAGAGGCATTGGCTGTTGCCTGGGCGTCAAAACATTTCAGGACATTTCTGTGGGGTATTCCATATGTAGGTAGAACAGACCATAAGCCCTTGGTGCATGTGTTCTCTACTCAAGGTGTTGTGGCTGTTTTTCCTAGGATAGCCAGATGGTCGGTGGGTTTACAGGAATTTAACTTCACCATGCAGTATGTGCCCGGGAAGCAAAATGTGGTAGCTGACTGTTTATCAAGGTTGCCTGTACCAGAGCATGTGGGGTCTCAGAGTAATGTGGTCATGGAAGAGGAGGAACTTCAGGAATGTCAGATTGCCTGTGTGGTTCCTGCTGTGGACAAGTCCGTTTGGAACGCTGAGAGCAACATTGATGTGGAATTGGGCTGGATTAGAGAGGGCCTCAGCAAGGGTTGGGGTCAGTCATGCATAGACTAGAAGGAAAAGGGTCTACCCATGTGTTGGGTGAGGTGGCTGTGGGTCCATGGGGTGTGTCTAGAGGGGTCAAGTTAGTGCCACCTGTTAGTTTGAGAGGTGGGATTGTAGAATTGGCCCATGAGGGAAATTTGGGACGTTCGTTGACCAAGAGGAGGCTGCGGGAGGAGTACTGGTGGCCTTCCATGGACCGTGATGTGGAGGTAGTTGTCAGGAACTCTGATTGGAAGATCTGGAAACGCTGGAGGCATTGAATGCCTTACGCGCATTCCAGTACTCACGCAAGATGGTCGACGATTCTTTAAATTCTGGCTCCTCCCACAAACCGACGCATCGTATCTGTTTACCAACGCTACGGTTCGTGAGGAAACTTCGTCCTTGCATTCATCTTGCCTTCTCCCTTCTTCAGCTATTTTTTGCCTTCCTAGTGTACCTCCCACGGGCCTTGATTCCCTGGTGGCTCCGCATACTATTTTCTTAGTCTATTTTGTGTATTCTACCTTTGTTTTTCCTCTTCCGCCTTTCTGGCGGCTCTGCCTTTTGTAACGTCTTACCTTCTCTGACTTTCTTTCTTCCTTAATTCCGTGTCAGCCTACCTCTCATCCTCTCTTACAGCTTGGTGCCCTTCCTGTGTAATCTTTTGGTTTCCTTTCCGGTTCCCTGCCTTCTTTGCTTTTGTCCATTTCGAACGTTTTATGTGACTACGGCGCCTTTAAGTATTACGGCAACCTAGCGCCTGCAGCCTATATCGCTTACAGAGTAGTCTCTCACTCTATAAGAATCTTACCTTGCCTTCTATGCTGGTTTTTCTTACGTGCTTTATATCCAAATCTTTCTCTTACTCTGTTCTTCCTTACTGTCTTCCTTTGGCGCTTCCAGTCCTTCCCATCCTTCTGGACGCTGACGGATATTTCCTTCTATTCAAGCCTACTGAGTCTATTCCCCTTTATTAGCTTCTCCTATTTCTACCCTTCCCTGTTTATCTATTTTTATTATTTTTGATTGGAATTTTCCATAATTTACAACTCTCCAGACTCTAGTCCTGGCTCTAGTGGACTATAGAGCTGGAAACAGACTTTCACCTATTTGAACAGGAAATAGACTATCACCTGGTTGAGCAAAGAACAGACTTACACCCATTTGAACCCATCTGGAAACAGAGTTTTTTCCGCCTTTGTGCTTTTTCCCTGAATTTAGGGCTGGCCCCCCGGGGTTCCCTGCAGACAGGGTTCCTTCTTTGCCAAAGTGGCCTCCGGAGGGGCCAGACCCTACCTACATGAAAGGAAGATCCGGACACCCAAGGAAAAGGCTCCCACTAAGCGGAAGGACCGTAAGAAGACAGAGACTGTTCCTACAGGATCCACCTCTGAAGATTCAGGTGAGGAGGAGGGGGAGGGAGTTCCAAATCTTGACAGTAGTGGTGAGGGATTGTCAAGCCTGTGGCATGAGCGATAAGAGCAAGGGGATGTATCCCCAACCTGTTCATCCTGTTGAAATTCCGAGGGAGGTTTGGTCCAAGGTAGCTCTAGATATAATGGGTCCCTTCGAATGTTTGCAGCCCGAGTGTAGGTTTTTGTTGGTCCTTGTAGATTACACGTCCAGGTGGATTGAGGTGGCGACATTTGGTAAAGTCACCACCAATTGTGTCATTGAGTTCTTAAAGAAGGTTTTTGATAGGGAAGGGATACCACCAGTCTAGTGACGGATAATGGAGTACAATTTACCTGCGGTGCCATGAAGGAATTTCTGGGACACTGCGGTATAGAACATAATCGCACGGCTTTGTATAATCCCTATGCCAATGGCCTAGTGGAAAGGGCCAATGGTACGATTAAGGGTGCCATACAGTTGGCTTTGGCTAATGGTCTTGATTGGCAAGAGGTAGTCTCGGAGTATTTAGCTGCATACCGCAGGACTCCGTCTGTGAGCACGGGAAGGTCACCCTTCGAGCTAATGAGGGGAAGAAAACCAGGTACCACCCTCAGATCTTTGGCCTTGGGGGGCGGTGGCCCATGTGAGTTGGATCTGGAGGAAGTCCATCGCAAAATCCTGGCACATCAGGATGCTGTAAAGCTCTCCCAAAAGAATAAGAAGGAGTTGCAAGTTGCGGTGGGTGATGCAGGTTGCATTAAAAATCCCAGATTTGTTCAGAAAGGGGGTAGTGAATTTTTACCTGCCAAGAGAGTTGTCAAAAGTGGCAAAGGTTATGTACGGTTGGAGGATGGCTCAACCTGGAGCAAGAGACGGGTGGTAGTCCTGGGTGGGAGGAAGATGGTGTCAACGAGGATGCTATTGATGAAACGAGTGATGTGTGTGATTTTACTCCTGAGAGAGTGGATGGTTATGTAGACAGTGAGGGTCGTGGAGGTTTGAGTGAAGTGGCTATGGAACCTGCCATGGATTGTCAGGTTTCGGGGGAAGGCAGGAGGATGCCAGAAGAAGAGTGTGTTGATGGGGGACGTCCAGTTAGATGTTGTGGACCTCCTGTCAAACTCAGAGACTATGTGTGTTAGCGCACTATCATTCTTTCATCTTCAAGTATGATCCACGACAATGACTCTATTTCATTGATATGTTCAGGTTCACCTGGGTTATTGTTATGCCTGTTTGCGATTTTACTTTCATTGCATGTTAGTCCTCATTGCTTTTACAATTGCTATATGTTTGTTTGTTCATCAAAATGTTCTTGCGCACTGTATTGTTGTATAAGGGAAGAGAATATGTTGTAATTGGTTCTTTATGGTGGCGCGTGTGGAATGTTGTTCCATGTTCAGGGATCAACATTCCACACGGGCCAGTTGGTTTCTGACGGTTCTCTGGTGCAGCTGCCTGCTCCGGGGGTCCAGAGAGAATAAAGCTACAGTTATCATACTTACCTGTGTCAGCTTACTTCACATTTGCTGCCACAGCCTTGTGGCTTCATGGCAGCGTAAACATCAGTTGCTAATATTGCAAACACTGCGATACTCGTGTAATCCAGCTGAAGGAAGTTAGTCATTTGCAAAGCCAATAGGTGTTGGCAGTCAAGCGCAGCCTCACAAGCTCCTAAAATCCTCATGTCAGGAGAAAAGGACAGGAATATAGTTTAAAGCATTACACATTATAACAATAATTACAGTCCTTAACGCAAAACAGACATTTACACACACAAAAGTAGAGCAAAAATAGCACTGTTCTGTCAAGTCTGGGCATCCCGAGCTAGCTTGCCCACTCCTGGACCGATCTCTAAACACTAGCCTGCGCCGCGACCAGATAAAAGTGTGAATGTTGGCATGATCACACCAGTATGGAGCCCCAATCATTGGCCTGCGCCGCGCCTAGCTGGGAATGCGAGGGCCAACAAGTGCCACTCTCCCCAGAACCGCGAGTACTAGCATTGGTAAAGGTCAGGTAACCCACTAACCAATAAGCTCAAACTCTGCATACTTATCTCACTCAAAAACTCACACAACCATCTCTCGCACAACAAACCGCACGCACTTCACAACACTGCAACAACACATAAACCGGAACAACAGCACACGTGGACTGACTCCAATCCGATACCTGCACCAAAGCTCAGCACCCGGTGTATACTGAGTTGAAGCTGCCAACAGCACACCACTTCTCTCACTATCCTACTCCCTTCTTCAACCTACTAACCCATCCCACCTTTATCGTTTGCAGATCCGCCTGAGCGCCTGGGGACCAATTCCATTGGTGACGGTGCGCGGTACAAATACCTTTAACATTTAACATTTAACATTTAACATTAAACTGACCACAGAGGCAGCCCCTTGCAACTAAGGCAAACACGCATTGTCCACTTTTTAGGAAATTACAATGCCAGGAAGACACACAGAGAAGGAGATAATGACAGGTCACTTATGCGGATGTGAACTCATAAACATGTGACATGTCAGAGGCGTAGCCACTAATGTCTAACAAGTGTGGTCTGCAGCTAATGTACTCGGGCCACCGCGTTGGCATTAACATCTGTAAATGCCCACACAGTGCTGCTGAGTGGGCATTTACAGATTTTCAGCGGTCCTTGCCCACGTAGGCCCTACCCTGTCTACGCCTCTGTAGTCATGTTCTACTTTACTTACCAGTAACCTTTCCTTTTTTCTATGCTTTGTTCAGTGCTTATGGTTGTATGAACAACACTAACAATAGTTGACATACAATACATATTAGTTCCTCATAAAACATTTAATAAAATTAACTAAGTTTTCCTTCATTAGTGTCTGCTAAAGTGACAGCTATGAGACAAAACCTAGAAAGTGAGTCATGCCCCACACTGCAGCACTGTGAGGCTAGAGGCCAGGCCCCGGTAAGTGGAAGGGTTGGTTTGAGCTTAGAGTAGCAGTAGGTCAAACCTCCTGACAGTCTGAGCAGGGCAGGCTCAATGAAAGAGCCATGCCCCCAAAACATACCCTGGCACAGTTTTGGCAAAAGTTGCAGGCAAAATGAAATGATACTGCGGAAAATACCCGCAGACGCATGCCGATTTCTAAAGATACACACCGTCCCTTGTGTTCTCACACTGAAAATGTGTTTTTCCTAATTTTGTGTTTCTGAATTCTTCATATTCCTGTTTGCATGTGTATATGGGATGGACATAGCGTGGACCTATCAGGTAAGCAATGGAGTGCTTGACATGCACAGAAGGCTGCCTGATGTTACTCCGCTGGTTAACAGGTAGGTGTAAACCTCTGCATCAACTGGCTCAAATTAAATTAAAGGATGTTCCCTGCTCAGGAGAAATGACCTGGCCTCAATATAGACTGTGAGCATCATTCTGGTACCCTGAGCCAAATTCTTACAGAACACCCCATGAATGTGTGCATCTTGCCCGGCTGGACTCGATGAGGTGAGGGGAGGCGCTGTACAACTGCCTCCAGCAGGGCGCAGCGACATGTTATCTGGGGCTTGGCTCAATGGCATCCGATCTTCACATTGGGCCTGGATATAAGTGCTCCTCCGCCATGATCAGTTTGGTCCAGTGGGGCTTGGCACTAGGCCCCCAAGCACCATGCACACAGTATTCTCTGGTGGTAGAAGGGGATCTGTGTGTTGCTTTGTTATTGCCCCCCAAAATCACTCCACTGATAGAGGCTAGAATAGACAGTAGGGGCTAGTGATCAGTAGGATTTAGGCTAACCTTGGGTGACTGGGAAGCCTTGGTTAGGGAAGAGGGACCGCACAGGAGTTTAAAGGACAAGTCAGAGAAATCAATTGGACAAATCTATCTGCAGTCTCATAAAGTAATTACTGAAGTCCTGTTAATAAAACCCCTTGAAGCGTCTATCATACTCTTGCGGTATGTAAGGCCATCTGTGACAAGTGGTGTCATTGTGGGGTTGTCCAGACCCCGATAAAGAAGCCGTCCAAGGCACAACAATATGCTGAGAATTGTCTAAATCACTAAGACCACCTGATTTCCTACAAGGGCAACACCAAGAGCCGCCCACTGCGACCTACATAGAGACAAGCAGGTGGTGGTCCTGCCAAGAGGGAAGACCCTATTTAAGACCGGTCTGTGTGAGGAAGTCCTCTAAGGTACTTAGGGAAGAATCCGTACGAAGTCCGGTCTAGCACACAAACACTTGCTAGATGTGGGACCAGATGTCATAGATAAGGACTAGATGGGAGATATTAAGGTAGTCCTCTTTGACCTGGAACAGAAAGCCTATGTGATTAAGCCAGGCCAATCGATTGGCCAGCTGGTATGTGAAAAGATCTTGATGCCGGACATAGAGGCGACTGATGCTGGATTTGGGGAGATGACTGAGACCCAAGAGGAGAGCCAAAACCAGGTGAAATCACTGGGCCCGGCATCATTGGAGTTTGCAGAAGCCCAAAGGGTTGTTCCATTGTTGGAGCAGGCGAGAAAAGCATGTGTTATAGAACTGGAACATCGAAGTCCCCACACTTCATAGCGAGAAGAAGGCTCATTGATGTAAATCCAAAGGCGGAGGTTTCAATTACTACCAACTACTGGTTCCAAAACCTTTCCAGAAAGCTGGACTTGAACTGGCACATCTAAACCTCACAACTGGATATATGGAACTGGAGAAAACGAAAAAATATATATACTGAGTCGATTCTACTGTCCTGGAGTCTATCCGCACATCAAACAGTTTTCGTCTTTTGTCCATATTCCACAAGACCTCTCCTGATGATGTCCCAAAGGCCCTGCTAAAGCCCTTACCCATTATCAACAAGCCCTTCCATGAAATAGGGATGGACATCGAAGGTCCCCTGCAACCCTCCAGAGCCGGCAACAAATATATCTTTGTAATCATGAATTATGCGACCAGATACACTGAGGCCTTCTCGTTGAGAAGCAAAGCTATGAAGGCAACCTTAAAATGCCACCTTGCAAAATAATCAGTTAAATACCTAATGTTCCAGGTCGGGGCCTTCTACTTACTCACAACAGCAAAGTAGAAGCAGTTAAGAGTGCCCCTGTGGTCAAGGACTAAAAAGCATATGAGAACTTTTCTTGGGTTGGTGGAGTATTATCGCTGGTTTATTCCAAACCTTTCAACACTCGCAGCACCATTGACGGACACATTGGAGATAGCCCAACACCTATTTTGAGACAGCAGAGCAAAGAAAGCCATTGAGGAGCTGAAGCCTAAGCATTAACCATTGTGGACTTCTCAGGCCAATTCATTTTACAAATCAAGACTTTCTTGGTAAGTCTGGGGTGATCCTCTCCCAAATAAAAGAAGGGGGAACACCTATCCGGTATATCAGTCAGAAATTATTTCCCCGAGATTACCCCATCATTGAACTGGAGTGCTTGACAGTGAGATGGGCCATTCAGAGCTCATCGTACTATCTGGCCGAGAGGAAGTTCAAACTGTTCAATGATCATGCGCCCCTGGCTTGGCTTACTCCACAGCAAAGCAATACATCCAAGAATCGTGAGATCGTTCTTAGCATTACAGTCCTACCCCCTTACCATCAAACATAGGAAAGGAAAGAAGCAGGCTCAGTTAGAGTGTTTGTCTAGATACCCCAAGATATTTAGTCAACTACTAGAGGAGAGGGACTTAGAAGAACAGGTGGAGGTATGTGTCAGAGTCAGGGGCTTGACCCTGTCAGGGGGAGCAGGGACCCCTCCTGACCTGAGGTAGGCAGCCTACCAGGGAGTATGCCATGGCCGATTCTGCCCCAGAGGCGGGATGAGTGAGTTGGGAGGACCCCAGTCCTTGAACCCCTTCATGTCTTTTAATTGTTGACATAGGTGCCTCTGTCGACCAAGAAATGCTGTGCACTCTTCATTCTGGCCTGAGTTCTCTTTATTGTCTTGCAGCACTAAGGAGACCACAATGCAGTGCGTTAATGGTCAAGCCCAGTGGACGGTAGAAGACTGCCGAGGAGACACTTCAGTGCGTAGGAAGGAGGGTGCTCAGATGGGCTGATACAGGGGTGTTGCTAGGTCTAGGAAAGATCAGGGACTACGCTAATGTTGAGACTGTCGGGACTCGGGGCTAGCTAGCCTTTTGGTTGTAGTCCCTGAGCTTCTATCCTGGACTACAACCGAAAGAGCCAGGGCTATACCTTCCTCAGACCCCACCTAGCAACGCCTCTTTGTTGATATAAACTTGCATTCTAATGACCCAACCCTGGAAAGAAGGACAGGCAGAGATTGGGCCCTAGAGTCAGGTACGACGGGGATCCAATAGGGTCAGGAGGGAAGGATAGAAACAGGAAAGAACAGGTACAAAAGGCTTGATATGCAAGACAGAGTAAAGGTTGTTTGCGCGAGGACAGAAGGTGTGGACGTGGTCCGAGAGATCAGCCAGAGGATGGAAGGTAGAGTGGAGTGCTGAGGAGTCCGTGGAGCAGTTGGAAAGAGGGGGGTTATTGTGTGTGAGAGAGATTGCTACCCAGTGGGAAGGGTGAAGCTGTGAGTGGGAGAGTGTATGTGAGAGTGAGTGGTAGTGGAGAAGGGGGTAAGAGGTAGTAAAGGGGTCGGGACAGAGTGAGAAGGGTGATAGAGAGGAGGGAGGGTTGTAGAGAGGTAAAGGTTGGAGGTAGATTGACAAGTTGGTGGAGGAAGGAACTGGTAGAGATAGAGAGGGAAGGAGTGTGTGAAGACCGGAGGGACAGAGGAAGAAAAGGGTAAGATGGAGGCAGGAAAGAGAGAGGGAGGATGAGAGAGGAGACTAAGTGACAAGATCAGAAGGAGTAGGAGGTGACCGGAGAAGTGGGGGAGAGAAGGAGGAGGAGAGGGGAGAGGTAGTAAGAGGAGAAGGGGGAATAAGGAGTAAGTAGACACTAGATCAGGGAGAGGAGCAAAAGGGAGAAAGTGGAAGAGACAAAGGAAGAATGTGTGTGTGCGAGTGTACAGGCAATCTTTTGAACATGGTTGATAGCCTTTGTATGGGAACACTAGAGTAGAAAGCTCTTAAGAGGCCCTCGAGGGAGTAAGACAGATAATCATCCCTAAGCATCCCCCAAGGTAGAGAGGCAAGAGTAGACTGTAGAGCCTACCCCTATCTAACCACGGGTGACAGGGAAGCCTAGCTTAGGGTGGAGAGAGCCCATGTGAGGTTGAAAGACCAGTCTAAGAAATCCATCGGACAAATATGTCTGTAGTCTTATAAAGTTAATACACAAGACCTGTAATAAAACCCTTGAGCTAACTTTCAGACTTTTGAGATTCTTAAGGCCATCTGTGACAGATGGTACTGATCCGGGCATCAATTTCTCAAGTGATGGGGAGGGCAACTACGTGTACTGAAATGTAAAAATTGATGATAACACCCAGAGAAGGGCAGGCATTAAATTCATCAGAGAAGAGGACGATATACTAGCACTGTTCAAACTACCAAGAAATCACCAGAGGGTGGGGGCAATACCTATACTAAATATATATATATATCAGTGAAAAACTTTGTTAAAAGGGACGTTATGGTTAAGTTGCACTACTAAAAACCTATCAAATTCAGTAAAACAACTTTGTTAAAGGGACGTTATGGTTCAAAGTAAAACCGAAAAACCCCCTGAAATTCGGCAGTTATGGTAAGATAAGCAACCATAACTCGCGCCACTGTGCACTGCTAACACTAACACCCAGGACATCAAAGATGACATCACAAATGTCATTGATGACATCACTGATGACATCACATAGCTGGCTCTCCCTTTTTTTCCTTTACTGACATATCTAAGCCACATAGTTTTCTTCAGTAACAGTCAGGAAGTAAAAATTGAAAAGGTACTATATTTGTAGACTTAGGGTCAAGTCATATCATATGAAACATATATATAGCGGAAGACACAGGCTTGAAAGAGAGCAATCCTTTCTGTGCATGAAGATAATCATTAGAGTTATCTCTCATAGTTTTATTTTTATTACTATACCTTTCCTGTATATGCTCATATTTGTATACATTGTACTCACACTCCTTTCCTTAGGGTTCACTGACATCATTTGATACACATACATACAGTAAGTAGCAGCTTTGAAACAGAGCAATCATTTCCCTGCATAAAGATAATCAGTTAGGTTATGAACTCTTTCTGCTACTACTTCTGCTTTTTTGCTTACTTCTCTGTCCCTGTGTATACTCATATTTGTATGTGTTGTTGTCTCTTTGTGTTTTGTCTGTATTAAGTGTAATTATGTATTAAGTGGGTTTTATTAGCTACTTATTACCTGTTTCACAGTACGCAAAACTCTAATAAGAAAGCAGTTATTTCATTATTCTACATGGCAAGATTATGAATATTGCACCTTCATCATGTATACTGCACACACTGCCTAAGTTTCTGCATGAATTGCTTAGTATACTGGATAGGACTTCATAATAGAATGCTATTTATATCAATGCATTGCTTAATGCACTAATTAGCTCATGATGTTTATTCAAATGATGCTTGACACTTTTTGGTCAACATTATAAGAATCACTCCTACAGAGTTTTAATGAAAAGTAAATGCACATGTGATGTCATCAGTGACATTTGTGATATCATCATTGTTGTCCTGGGTGTTAGTGTTAGCAGTGCACGGTGGCGTGATTTATGGTTGCTTATCTTACCATAACTGCCGAATTTCAGGGGTTTTTCGGTTTTACTTTGAACCATAACGTCCCTTTAACAAAGTTTGTTTACTGAATTTGATAGGTTTTTAGTAGCGCAACTTAACCATAACGTCCCTTTTAACAAAGTTTTTTCACTGAATATATATACCTATACTATATATATATATATATATAATCAGCTGATGTCCACACAATGAGAATGTGCTCATATTTGGATATCAAAATTAATTCACACTTATATGATACAAATACCAATAGTAATGTCAACGAGCCAGATGGGAAAAATTAGGAATTTCATACACATTTAGGTTAAGATCCCATCGTCGTAGTTGATGATTTTTTTGCATTTACCAACAGATGTTCCCCCTTTGATAGGCCTGGATAAAGAACACGTGATTATCCAATAGCCCAGCATGTAAAGAGATTAATTCAACTAGTAATTAATTTGCTACTGAGATGACATTTAGTTCGACATAGTGGCTACCAAACAAAAATGAGACAACAGACCATCAAATAGGAAGGAACACACATGTAACCATTTAGAACCAGGTAAATCTGATGCTTAGCCATTGTGATAATATAAGTAATTATAGTTGTTCTTTTACAGTGGTAATTGGTTATTTATAATGCGCTTAATAGTTTCTAAGCGCAGACCTGGGGATCGCTCCCGTGTTGCTCCGTGTCATCTAGCTTCCAAGGAGAGCGCGTTGCCCCTGAGCTATCCTCCCGGGTCTTCATAACACCTTAATACCGGAGACCAGTTTCTAAGCGCAAGCATGAATATCAGAACAAGATTTGCAGGAACCAAAAAAGAAGGTTTCCAAATTAAAGGTGTTGATTAATGAGTCTACATCCTCTATTGGAGAAAAACAATGCGATCAATATACACATTTGCAATCCAAACTAATTACATTGAGCAAAGATATTGTAGATCTCAAAATTGGGGGAGAGCATGTAAAAACAAATGTGTGTGTTTCTAAGGGGCTGAAGAAGAGCAGACGGGAAACATCTGTTCTTAAAATACAAGCTATTCAGTCTTGTTGTGCAACAACTAATAGTTGTCATGGTTATGAAAGGAGGGTTATGGCAGGGGAAGATGTACAATGGGGGGGAGATGGGAAGGTATCCTACCACTCCAAAATGGCTAACGATTAGAACGACCATCCACAGGAAGTGAAAGACGCTTCCGTGCAGGAAGAGAAAGGTGTTTAAAGAGGTCAGGAAGCAGGTAAGTGTTGCTTGGTGTTAGGCAGATTTGTATGCAGTGCCCTTTGGGAACACCACACACAATTAAGACTACAAGTTCCAGTACAATTTCACCTTTGGCACAGCCTGTACTACACAGTTATAGTGGTAGCAGTAGCAGAGCAGCCAGACTTATCTCAAGAGTAAGTGAGCAGTACAAATAGTTACACAAAGTACAGCAATTACTATGATTCAGGCAAACACTGACTCAAGGTTTCTAAGTAAAAGAATATATATTTATTTACTCAACAGTTGTATAACATTTCACTATTCTAAGCAAAGTCAAAATCACAATCATACGTACACCTCACCACTTCCCTTAAATTCCAGACAGGTTAAGCTCACAAAATGAAGTGGGAGCAAAATGGCACTCCAGCAATTTAAAAGGGAGGGAAAGACAAAGTTATCAGAAATTAGGCAAAACCAACAGGTGAGTATTCTGAGCAGTTGAACAAGAGAGACTACAGTGAGGAGATCAGCTAGAAAAGGCTTAGGGTCAAAGTCAATAGGTCAAAAGTCTTTTGCTTAAGATCACACAGTTCAGGGTAGTTCGCGGTAAAGTTCGTGGAACAGATTCCGTTGGTTGGTAGAAAAGTTATTTCAAAGAGAAGAGAAGGACAAGCTCTCGGATTGGAGAAGGATTTCAAACACTTTCACCGCGGCTGAGCGAAACACACAACCGGGTATGCACAGTACCTTAAAACGGAGAGGGGGCTGTAGCTGAGGCAGACGTTCCTGGTAGTTCCTGCAGGCTCACGGTTCCTGAAGCGAATGTCTGACTGATCAGAAGTAGGAAGACTGGAGGTTCCTGCACTACCCATGGAAGAAACCAGCAGAGTGCCAAACAACGAATAAAAGGTGCGCTTCTTAAAATCCAAGCAGGGTCTGACCTTCCTGGCTATCCGGACCACTGTAGCTCTGTACAGCGAATTCGACCAGAGGAGGGTTCCTGGCTTGTAGTTTGGACAAACTGGTTGATCCCACCAGCTCAAGGGAAGAAGTGTCCTGGAGGATCTTCTCTGTCGTCGGATTTGGAGATTCGGACCTGCAGCAGGGCTTCACCGGGCGGTTCAGTCGTTGAAGGGGTCCTCTTCTTCCAGTTACTCGTTGGTTCTTTTGTTCCAGTGGCGACTCTACTTTTCCAGTCCCAGAGACCTGCTTTTTATGCAGTTTACCCCCATTCATACAGCCTGGCTGTCAATCACACAGCCGGGTGGCTGGCCTGGCAAGGCCAGTCCCCTTAGCCAATCAGACGAGAGTGCGACTTGGGTTTCCAAGCGAACCCATGGCAGGGGTCCAAAGATCCCTCCCTCACATCCTGCCTACCTAGACTATCAGGTGCCTTAAGGAGGGCTTCTGTGCAGAAGCCTGCGAAAAGACAGCGAACAAAGGAGTCAGCCCTAGTTTGGCGCGCAGAGAAAAACACGAGAAAGACTTTAACAAAAAGAAATGGCGACTAAACCCAGCCGGAGCCAAAATATAACATATATGGTCAAGCAGGTTTTATGTTCGAGGCTAATATAATAGCTTAAAACATTACCACGTTATGTAAGATAACTGCGGTAGAAAAGTTAGGGGTGATCCCACTGCCACCAGCCAAGTCGTAATGTTAAGGGAGCGAAACAATGCTCCAAGAGACACAGATAAAAAGGGATAAGAGTTAACCCTTTCCAATACTCCATGTAAGATGGGGTGTACTGGGTCTGTGGTTTAAAGTGACTATATCAAGTTAATGGCAACTTTACCTGTTTCTGGGGGACAGTAGTCAGCCCCAGAAAAATGGAGTCATTGGGAAGTCTTAAAGACAACCCTGTGTCACTTCACTGAAGGTGCTGTGTAACACACACACAAAGTGGTGCACATGGAGTAGGTGAGGCTCCAGTGCCCAAGATCACACATAAAGTAGAAATACACATAGCAAAACACATGCAAGAGTGGGAAAAAGGCTCACACTCTTACCAGGTGAAATCCAGCAAAGCTGCTGGGGGACTCTTTAGGTAAGGGAAATCAACCATTTATGAGTATTCTCCCTAACACTTGGCAATGTCTTTCCAATGATGGCCCTTAAGGCTTTGCTTTCCTGGTTGATTATGAAAGGAGGATTATGGAAGGGGAAGATGTACAGGTAATTGTTGCTTGGCCATGTCTTTCCAATGATGGCCCTCAAGGCTTTGCTTTCCTGGTTGACTTGTGAACACCCTTCTTTGTCAGGTCCTTTACTTGTTCCTGGTTCCTTCTCTTCCCCTTCTGCTCCACGCTTCTCAAGGAGGTCATGCTTCATGTTCCCAAGTGCAGAAGCTTCTGAGGCTGAGTGTTCCCCTTTCCTCCCTTATCCGTAACTTTGTGCATCGTTATCCCTCCAGCACTGGCTGTGTGGTTCGCTATGCTGCCTTGTAGATAGGAGACTGACTAGCATTGCAGCATTAGCTCCAGTGCTCCAACTTGCATGCATTGCTGGTGTCCTTTTGACCACCGCTACCCCGGCACTTTGATCCTCCTCATTATCAGCTTTCCTCCATTTCTCAAATCATTAGCCCTTGCAGTTTGTTAGAGTATAACTTTGGTGTAATTATAGTACGTTCTCTGCACCACTCCACCCATTCTTTGCAGCTTCCATCAGGAGATGTTTACCCTGAGGCTCTACAAGGTTTTCTCCCCCTGAGGAAAGTTTGCCAAATCTGCACTGTGAGCCGAGGACAAGGGGACCTGATGAGGTAAAGAAGTGTGACATCATCGTATTACAGAATCTCTTTGGGGTTTGGCAGGTGAATCTTCCAAGCAAAGGTGTCCCGTTTCCCCAATTTTCCAAGCTCTTCTGAGATCATTTCTCAGATTAGGACTTGAAGCAGGGGCTGAGTGGTTTTGCCTCTGAGCTTGACCACAGTGGGCATGACAGTTTGTAAAGCCAATGGATTAGTACGCCAACCCTTTAGCAAGCATTTCCCAAGCCATTCAGGTAATCCCGGAAGAACTAAAATCAGCCTACACTGATAGGGTATTATCAATGGGTCACACATGCAATCTTCATTCCGCATATGAAAGTGTACTCGATTCTTTATTTCATCATCAGATTCCATACGAACCATACACCCTTTTCTTCAGCCACTCTTCTCAGTGTGCCACGCTCGCTTCTTGTGATGTCACCAACTTCTCCTTCTCTCATCTTCATATTCCTTCGGGATCTCCTCCAAGAGATTGTCATCTCTACTGGGATACATCATATAGGGTCTTCTCAATGGATACCTTTTCCCGAAGGCTCTCTGTGGAATGGACACAATCACTGGTATCGTGCATGTCATGACTTCTGGTTTCCAGCATATAGGAAGCATGGGAGCAAATGGGTAGAAGTATTTCCCCTGGGAAGTGTGAGGGAGGCATCGTATCACAAGTAGATACTGATACGAGAGCGGCATGTTTCAAACCCTTTATTGAGGGTTTTAGAAGAGGTTGGAAAACTACTATCTTGCCCTATAACTATGATGGGAGTATTCTTGACCATCAAACAAAATGAAAATACAGTCCTAGTCAGTCTTTAGTCAAAGTAAAATGGCCTATACTAATAAACCTAATGCCTGCCCTCTTTGTAATACAATAAATGTGTAAAGGGGAATGTATTATGCAAAAAGGAAAATCAGTGTTCAAAAGAAATGTCAGTATGGCTCAGTATACTCCCTTCCTCAGGTTTTGTAGCATGGGGTAAAGTAGCACACTTGGACCTTGCGACAAACTCTGGCATCGGACACAAGGATGCAGTTTGTTTCGTGGAACAGGGCCCACTTGGCCTTCCACAAAAATATTTATTAGTTTGTCTGCTGGACCTCTCGCCCTTCTCTCACTCCAGCCCAGATCACCTCGTAGCGTGAAAAACAGTTAGACACAAAGTTAATTTCCTTCTGATTACCAAAGTTCAGTGTAGGTTTTCCTCTGCCAGGCGCAAACCTTTCAATCAAGCTTCCCTTAGTCGGGCACAAGCCTTGCTTTCAGTTTCTTTTCACTTCAGCCTCGCCGGGCTTCTCACAAATTCACAAGTTGCTACTTTGCTCACGTTTCCCTTTTCACATGGCCTTTCACTTTAAATCGTACATTTATTCAGCACACAGAGTCTTTTGAAAATGCGAACGCACCTCGCAGGACTACTCTGTTGATACAGTATCTTCACTTCAAACAGTCCTTTATATACATGTTTGTTTTCATTACTTCAGACTTCTAAGCGATTCCGCAACCTTCAATGTGTGTGGTGCACGGCCGGCTTCTCTCATCACTCATCGGCCGTGTAGCTGCAGTCTTCCCCGTAGTGGCGCCTGTTAAGACGGATTTCTGAACTCTGTCCTGGTGGCGCAGAAGTTCAGAAGGCCAACCTAATTACTTGGAACAGGGTAACCTCTGGACAAGCCAGACCAATCAAGGTAGCGATCGCGGCGGTCAAGACTAGGTCTCAAGAGGGGTGAGGGTGACTGAAAGCCCGCAATGAGCACACAAAGCAAGAGCGCTTACAAACTACTCCAAACAGTTGTTATATCAAAAATAGATACACATTTATTTTAAGGCCTTTAAAATAATGACCGTAGCGAGAAAATCACAATATCACAATATTAAACCAACACATACCATATCAACACAATATATATACAAATACACAGTCGCAAGCGTTTAAAGCACGAAATATGTAGTCCACCTGAAAGGAAAGGAAAACAGGCAGTGCGATAATGCTTTAGACTCAGTTCGCCTTTAGAGGCACCTAACTAGATGGAAGTCCGAGCCCTGCGAAGAGTGGAGCCTTGTGCTCAAAGTACCTGCCACGCCGGTGCCAACGGGCAAAAGGGGAAGCTCTTCGGAGGAAGTCAGGCAGTTCGGGTTAGTGCACAGCAGAAGGAGAACAGGTTCCGCAACTCAAGCGCAGCCTCCACAGCGAGCAGAAGCAGAGCGCGAGTACGGCAAAAGGGTGCTGTTTTTACACAGCAGGGAAAAGCAATGGGATACTGCAGGAGGGCGACCAGATCCTAGCTAAACTACTCACCGGTCCCCGAAGCAAGCAGACCCAGGCTTCTCCACGTTAGTTTCAGCAGCTGGCAGGTTCAGAAGAGCAGGGAACGCCTCGTAGTCGTGTAGAGCAAAAAGACGTCCCAATCGACGAAACCAGCACAGTTTTGTTGCCGCAGCAGGACAACGGAGCGGCTGTGTGTATTCAAGCCAAATGTACACTCCTCCCTTCAGACCTGGGGACGCCAAGCGTACGAAGCGTGGGAGAGTGACAAGGACTCGAAATACAACACAACCTGGCGGCAGTTGCAGAGCAGGACTCCCTTGTAAGCTGGTCAGTCAGCTGGATGGCCCAGAGACACTTCCGAAGGCTTACTTGGCAGGAGATGATGAAGTCGCCGGGAATAGCTGTTCCTGCTATTCCAAAGGTCGAAGCACCAGTACAGGCCTTCTGGTTCGATCCAAGGAGGAAAGGGTTTCACAGGACGACAGCAGTGCAAAGGAGGATTCCTTCAGCGGGTCACCAGCGATTCCTCGGTCCAGCCTCTGGGTTGCAGGATACTTGGCTCCTGTATTCCTTCGTTCGTGAGAACTCAGGAGATCGACATGGTAGTGGTGTTTCCAGCCCCCTCTTATCCACGGTTCCCTTCGCGCCAAAACGGAGGGGAGCCAATGGGTGATCCGCTCATCAACACACATACCATACGTGGACCAATCACGGACCACGGTGGTCCCAGGCATTCACACTACCCTAGACTCTCTGGCACCCAGGATGTGTATTGGGACCAGACATCCCAGCCCACACCCTGGAGGCACACAAACGACATGTAGAAGCCCGCGAAAGCAACCACGTTTCGCGGGAAAGTACATGCCCAAATAAGGAAGGCCCCGGGTCGTCTGACCTGGGGAAGGTGAAGGGAGCAAGACGGTCAGTGGACAAGACAAAGGAGCCTCGTGGTCTGGCCATTTTGGGAGCCAGGCCACCATTTTGGGTTCAGTGCAAAAACGTGCTCAGAACGCCAAAAGGAGCTCAAAATAAACAAAACGATCGCTGCCACCATTCGAGTCCCTGAATGACTTGCACCGATCAAATACCATCCTAAAAGAGTATCTAGGGCCTGTAGAAGGCTAGAGACCCAAGAGAGCTGTAACTTAGCTTACAGTGCCCTCTTGTGTCGTGTTGCACTAAAGCTGCAACACGATAAAAGAAACTACGGGAAACCACGTTCCCCGGTACTGACTGTCTTAAGGGCATGTCAGTTTCCCCGTAAGAAAGGAGCGAAAGCCCAGAGAAGTGCGGCAGAAGGCTGTACTTCTCTGGCAAAGTCAAGAACAAGGTTAAAAACAATAGCAAAAAGTTTAGGGGTTGCCACATGGAAGGAAAATTCCCTACAATAACGAAATCTTTCCTAACACTCGCCCCTCCCAGACTATGGACAGGGGGAACTAATCCACCCCTGGATGAGTCTCTTGTTCAGGTCGGTTAAACATTCTGGACAACCCATCAGCATTGCTATGTTGGACACCTGGTCTATGCTCAATAGTGAAGTCGAAGCCTTGAAGACTTATGGACCACCTAAGCAACTTTGGATTCTCCCCCTTCATGTTCATTAGCCACTTTAACGGCTTATGGTCAGTCTGCACAGTGAAGTGGGTCCCATAGAGGTAGGGCCTCAGCTTCCTTAGGGCCCACACAACAGAGAAACATTCTTTCTCTACCGTGGACCATCTGAGCTCTCTGTCCTTAAGCTGGCGACTAATAAAACCGATAGGGTGTTCCTTACCCTTCTCATCTACTTGAGATAGTACAGCTCCTATCCCAGTGTCAGAGGCATCCGTCTGCACGATAAAAGGTCTTTGGTAATCCGGGGCCCTGAGCACAGGGGCCTGGCACAAGGAGTCTTTTAAGCCATTGAAGGCCTTCTCACACTCGTCGGTCCAAGTTACCTTCTTGGGTTTCTTCGGAGTTGTGAGGGCAGTCAGAGGAGCAGCTATGGTGCCATAGTCTGCCACAAAATTGCGATAATACCCCGTGAGTCCTAAGAAGGCTCTCACTTGGGTTTGCGTAGTGGGGGTAGGCCAGTCTTGTACTGCTTGTACTTTACTGGGTAGAGGCTGTATCCTCCCTCCACCTACTTCATGTCCAAGGTAAACCACTGAGCCTTGTCCAATCTGGCATTTACTAGCCTTTATGGTCAAGTGGGCTTTCTGAAGAGCCTGGAGCACAATCCTGAGGTGTTTCACATGGTCTTCCCAGGTGGCACTGAAAACTGCTATATCGTCCAGATATGCAAGACAGAATTCGTCCAACCCATTCAACACATGATTCACAAGCCTCTGGAAAGTGGCAGGTGCATTCTTCAACCCGAACGGCATTACCCGGAATTGGTAAAGGCCGTCTGGAGTAGAAAATGCTGTCTTCTCCTTGGCATGTTCTGCTAAAGCTATTTGCCAATAGCCAGCAGTGAGGTCAAACGTGCTGAGGTACTTGGAGGCACCCAAAGTATCCACCAGCTCATCTGTTCGAGGCAAGGGGTGTGCATCTGTCTTGGTGACAGCATTCAGAGCCCTGTAATCCACGCAGAACCTCAATTCAGAAGTGCCTGCCTTTGGAACCAAGACCACAGGACTGGACCAAGGACTACTAGAGGGTTCAATCACCCCAAGGTCTAACATCTTGTTGACCTCGGTCTTAATATAAGACCGTACTTTATCTGACATCCTGTATCCCCTACTTTTGGTAGGTACACTGTCTCCTGTGTCAATGTTATGTTTGCACCAAGGTGTCAAACCAGGGGACTGTGAAAACAGGGGGGAAAACTGCCTAAGCAAACTTTTCACCTCAGCCTGCTGATCAGAAGTCAGGTGAGGGGCCACTCGGACACCCTCAACGGAGCTATCTGAAGGACCGCTTTGGAACAGGTCGGGGAGAGGTTCTGACTCCTCTTCCTCAACATCTGAAGCCAGTAGCAGTGCTGCGATTTCGACTCTTGGGACGAAAGCCTTCAGCCTATTCACGTGGAACACTTTTGGAGCCTGTCCAGGCCTTCCAAGGTCCACTAAATAGTTTACCTCACCCAGGGGCTCCACCACTGTGTAAGGGCCTGACCATTTGTCCTGTAAAGCGCGAGGCCTTATTGGATTCATGATCAGGACTTGCTGACCAGGTGTAAAGTTGATGAGGGAAGCTTTCTGGTCGTACCAATGTTTCACCAGCGCTTGCCCTGCCTTCAATTTATCACTAGCCAAGCCCATCAGAAGTACCATCCGTTTTCTGAGCCCTAGCACATAGTCAACTACATTGGTAGTAACAGGGGGAGTGGGCATCTCCCATCCCTCTTTGACGATGGCTAAGGGTCCCCGTACGGGATGACCGAACAGAAGTTCGAAGGGGCTGAAGCCAACACCCTCCTGTGGTACCTCTCGGTAGGCAAACAGCAAGCATGGTAAAAGAAGATCCCATTTTCTTCTCTGGGGCTCCTCCAGAGCCCCAATCATGCTCTTTAACGTTCTGTTGAAACGTTCCACCAGACCATTGGTCTGGGGGTGATATGCAGAAGAGAACTTGTAGGTGACCCCACATTCTTTCCACATAGCCTGCATATACTTCGACATAAAGTTGCTGCCCCGATCTGACACAACTTCTTTAGGGAAGCCAACCCTAGTAAATATGCCGAGTAAAGCTTTTGCAACCGACTTGGCAGTTACAGTTTTCAATGGGATGGCCTCAGGATACCTGGTTGCATGGTCGACCAGCACCAAGATAAACCTATTGCCCGAGGATGTTTGCGGGTCAAGGGGACCAACGATGTCGATCCCTACCCTTTCAAATGGTACCCCCACAACTGGGAGCGGTACCAACGGAGCTTGGATTGTCGCGCCAACCTTACCAGACA
Organism: Ambystoma mexicanum; assembly: GCF_040938575.1. Classification (NCBI taxonomy): domain Eukaryota; kingdom Metazoa; phylum Chordata; class Amphibia; order Caudata; family Ambystomatidae; genus Ambystoma; species Ambystoma mexicanum. The sequence continues at coordinate 377,164,103 of NC_090938.1, forward strand.
ACTGGCAGGAGGCACAACTCCTGCAGTGACTTTCTACTTGCACCCCCATCTTGGGCCAGTAGAAGTGCATGGATAACCTTTGCTTGGTCCTCTTCATACCAAGGTGACCAGCAAGGGGAACTTCATGCGCCAACTGCAGGAGGAAGGGCCTAACAGCAAGGGGAACCACCAACCTCCTATGGTCTCCTTCTGTAGACTCTGTGGGCTCACTATACAGGAGTCCACCTTCCCAATAAATCCTATGCTTCCCAGGAGGTTCACCCTCAAGCTGGGAGCAGGCCTGTCTCCTTAGGCCTTCCAGAGATGGGCACTCACGTTGGCCTTTACTGAATTCGTCCCTATCAGGACCTCCTTCAACTAACAAGTCTTTTAGTTCCGGATGGTCGTTGGGGTCGAATACTTCAGGCATTGCCACCTCCTCGTCAGGCTCGGGCGATTGACCAACTTCCTCCACCGCAGTGGTAGGCGAGCTCGGGGGAATATTCTCTTTCCCCCGTCTTGACTTGTAGACTCCTTTCGCCTTGGGTTGCCCCTTCGGCTGGGGCGGCGTATTGGACTTGGCCAATGCTGCCCGTGCTTGAGACCGTGTGTAGGGTCGTTCGGCAGTGTCTCCTACGAGCCCTAAAGCTCTGAGATCATTACCTAATAAGACCTTTCCCGGGACGTTTCTCTGAATGCTCACTGGAATCCTGACTGCTGTACCATTTAAAGTTAGATTAACAGGGATCACGGGAAACATACGGAGGGGGCCGTCAGCCAACTTAGTGGGCATCAGAGTAGCTCTGGCAACTTCCTCTGAGTCTACCAAGGTAGAATCCACTACAGTTCGACTGCACCCACTATCCCTAAGAGCTGGAGTATCCACTCCATTGATCAGCACACTGTCTTTAAAGTAGTGCTTGGTATTATCCGGAATCCTAGCATAAGCCTCTGCGACTTTAGGCTCCCAGGAACCCAGGGACACTAAAACTACCTCAGCCTCTATTCCGCTGGGAAATGAGTCTGAGGAGAAGGATGCTCCTGTAATCTCTTCTTCCTCGTAGGAGGAGAAGGCCAGATTAGCGGAGTGGACCCCCAAAGGTCTAACCTTACAACGGGGATCCCCCTTCACATGGTCAGTTGCTCCACAAGAAAAACAAGCCCCATTGGGTCTGTTTACGTAGGGAGGCTTATTGTAACCAGAGTTCAGTTTCGGAGGCGAACCTCCACTACCCTGTGAGTTCTCTTGTGTCTTACCCTTGGTTTTCTTTTTGTGGCCCTTATGGGAAGAAGATTTAGCAGATTCCCCACCCTCCATATCTTTGGACTTTTTCCCTTCCTCCTGCTTACCAGGATGAGTTTTGTCCTTATGGGACACTCGATGTGACACCCATAAGTCTGCTGCAATGGCCAGCTTCTTAGGATCTATCTCCTTCGAATCGGCCAAATGCTGCTTAAGCTCCGGGGAAGAAGAAGCAAAAATGTGTTCCAGCATGACCAGATTGATCATGCCTTCGAAGGTAGAAACCTTATAACCTTCGACCCAGCCAGTTAAGTTTTTCAAAGATTCAGCGACATAAGATACCCAAGTACCACCTTCCTTTTTCTTATACTCTCGAAAACGCTTTAAATATTGGGCCGGAGTCTTCCCAAACTTTAAAATGAGAGTCTGCTTTAACATTGCGAAATCAGCCCGCTCAGCCTTCGACATTTCCATAATGGCACTACAGCCAGAATGGGGCAGTCTACTGAGCAACCACGCAATCTTATCAGCATTGTCAACTTCCTGGACTTCGCATGCATACTCAAACGCATTCAGCCAGTCCATAATGTCATTCCTCTCTTCATACACACTGAGCAGATCTTTTGGAAACCGTGGATGAGAGGAAGCCCCAGAACCATGTCTAGGACCCTTGGATCCATTTGCAACCTGAAGCTTGGCCAGTTCCAACTGGTGATCCCTGTCTTTCTGTTTTTCTGCCTGTTCGATTTTTAGTTTGGCTATGCTGAATTCAAGCTCCTGCTGCCTAAACCGCAGCTCTTGCTTCTTGAATTCAAGCATAGCCTCCCCATCAACACTGGCAGAGGAAACATTAGACATTACATCCTCCCTGTCCTCGTGGTCGCGATGGATCAGTGCAGCGGCAGAACCGTCGGTTCTGCCAGTGAGAGCAGCCCCACCACATTCTGCACTGTCCTCGGAAGTTATAGCGTCAAGCTGCGCTTCTTGCCACGCCACGATTCTCTGGATCATTTCCAATTTTGTGCCTTGAGAGGAAACACCTCTCTCTGCACACATCTTTTTCAGCGTTTCTGATTTGGAAGCATTTAAAGTTAACAAGGTATTTGCTTCCATACTGTTTGATAGGACTATGGCCTTTTGAAAGTTATATTACAACAATTCACTACGTGTACTGTTTGGAATAACCTGAAATGCCTTAGTTCGAGCGCAACACTGGATACCTTCAGCCGTATCCCACCGCTGTACACCAATTTGTTAAGACGGATTTCTGAACTCTGTCCTGGTGGCGCAGAAGTTCAGAAGGCCAACCTAATTACTTGGAACAGGGTAACCTCTGGACAAGCCAGACCAATCAAGGTAGCGATCGCGGCGGTCAAGACTAGGTCTCAAGAGGGGTGAGGGTGACTGAAAGCCCGCAATGAGCACACAAAGCAAGAGCGCTTACAAACTACTCCAAACAGTTGTTATATCAAAAATAGATACACATTTATTTTAAGGCCTTTAAAATAATGACCGTAGCGAGAAAATCACAATATCACAATATTAAACCAACACATACCATATCAACACAATATATATACAAATACACAGTCGCAAGCGTTTAAAGCACGAAATATGTAGTCCACCTGAAAGGAAAGGAAAACAGGCAGTGCGATAACGCTTTAGACTCAGTTCGCCTTTAGAGGCACCTAACTAGATGGAAGTCCGAGCCCTGCGAAGAGTGGAGCCTTGTGCTCAAAGTACCTGCCACGCCGGTGCCAACGGGCAAAAGGGGAAGCTCTTCGGAGGAAGTCAGGCAGTTCGGGTTAGTGCACAGCAGAAGGAGAACAGGTTCCGCAACTCAAGCGCAGCCTCCACAGCGAGCAGAAGCAGAGCGCGAGTACGGCAAAAGGGTGCTGTTTTTACACAGCAGGGAAAAGCAATGGGATACTGCAGGAGGGCGACCAGATCCTAGCTAAACTACTCACCGGTCCCCGAAGCAAGCAGACCCAGGCTTCTCCACGTTAGTTTCAGCAGCTGGCAGGTTCAGAAGAGCAGGGAACGCCTCGTAGTCGTGTAGAGCAAAAAGACGTCCCAATCGACGAAACCAGCACAGTTTTGTTGCCGCAGCAGGACAACGGAGCGGCTGTGTGTATTCAAGCCAAATGTACACTCCTCCCTTCAGACCTGGGGACGCCAAGCGTACGAAGCGTGGGAGAGTGACAAGGACTCGAAATACAACACAACCTGGCGGCAGTTGCAGAGCAGGACTCCCTTGTAAGCTGGTCAGTCAGCTGGATGGCCCAGAGACACTTCCGAAGGCTTACTTGGCAGGAGATGATGAAGTCGCCGGGAATAGCTGTTCCTGCTATTCCAAAGGTCGAAGCACCAGTACAGGCCTTCTGGTTCGATCCAAGGAGGAAAGGGTTTCACAGGACGACAGCAGTGCAAAGGAGGATTCCTTCAGCGGGTCACCAGCGATTCCTCGGTCCAGCCTCTGGGTTGCAGGATACTTGGCTCCTGTATTCCTTCGTTCATGAGAACTCAGGAGATCGACATGGTAGTGGTGTTTCCAGCCCCCTCTTATCCACGGTTCCCTTCGCGCCAAAACGGAGGGGAGCCAATGGGTGATCCGCTCATCAACACACATACCATACGTGGACCAATCACAGACCACGGTGGTCCCAGGCATTCACACTACCCTAGACTCTCTGGCACCCAGGATGTGTATTGGGACCAGACATCCCAGCCCACACCCTGGAGGCACACAAACGACATGTAGAAGCCCGCGAAAGCAACCACGTTTCGCGGGAAAGTACATGCCCAAATAAGGAAGGCCCCGGGTCGTCTGACCTGGGGAAGGTGAAGGGAGCAAGACGGTCAGTGGACAAGACAAAGGAGCCTCGTGGTCTGGCCATTTTGGGAGCCAGGCCACCATTTTGGGTTCAGTGCAAAAACGTGCTCAGAACGCCAAAAGGAGCTCAAAATAAACAAAACGATCGCTGCCACCATTCGAGTCCCTGAATGACTTGCACCGATCAAATACCATCCTAAAAGAGTATCTAGGGCCTGTAGAAGGCTAGAGACCCAAGAGAGCTGTAACTTAGCTTACAGTGCCCTCTTGTGTCGTGTTGCACTAAAGCTGCGACACGATAAAAGAAACTACGGGAAACCACGTTCCCCGGTACTGACTGTCTTAAGGGCATGTCAGTTTCCCCGTAAGAAAGGAGCGAAAGCCCAGAGAAGTGCGGCAGAAGGCTGTACTTCTCTGGCAAAGTCAAGAACAAGGTTAAAAACAATAGCAAAAAGTTTAGGGGTTGCCACATGGAAGGAAAATTCCCTACAATAACGAAATCTTTCCTAACAGCGCCATCCTCCTCTCTTGCGAAGGCCTCCACCTATGGACTCTGGAATCCTCCCTCGCTTGGTTCTCGCCTTGAGGAGGGCAGCGTGCTGCTTCCTGCAGCACCAGGCAGGCACCCCCTCTTCTCTCGTTCATGGACCGCTTGAACATTCAGCGGTCATGGGGCAATGCAAGCATCCAGCTGATCTCCTTACATCTCGGCATTCCTGATGATCAGCTCTCTCGATCTCCCGCGTGTCATGTTCCCACTGTAGTGGATCCAGACAAAATGGTCTGCCTGTCACCAGCATAATTAAGATCAAGTGCCTGACCTTGCCTGATCTTATTAGTGGGACATGTCCAATGTATTGAATGGGTAGTACTCCTTACAGCCTCAGATCTCCTCTTGCTCGTCTTAGTGTTTGTGTAGAAAAGGGGGGACAGGGAAGTTGGAATATCCTACAAAATAGGATGGGACAGTGGTATTTTTCAAGGGGGATACCATGTCCCACCATTGGGTGTTCATCCCCCTCTTCCCAAGGACCCCTCACCAACGTGATCCTTCCGCACTTCTCCACCCCCATGGTCTGGGTCAAAAGGCGATGGCCGTGCCCTGACCACCTGAGCAAAGGATCCCCAGATCTAGGCAGTGAAACACCCTCTGGCTTTTCACATACCCGTCCCACATGCAGTGTGGATGGATCTGTTTCGCAGGGGAACTGGGAAAGGAAGTCAATGTTCCCTTGGTCTTTACCCTTTCGATGTTCCACTGCGAAACAGAATAGTTACAAGTACAGGAACGTACACATGACTTGAGGGTTAGATTCTTTCCTCTGACTTATCCAAACTAAGGGTGAATGATCAGTAGTAAGGGTGAATTTCCTTACCAATAGGTAATACCTGAGATGGAGGATTCCCCATTTGATGGCAAGAGCTTCTAATTCTAACACAGCATAGTTTTTCTCTCTGGGAAATAGTTTGCGACTGGCAAATAATATAGGATGTTCAAAGCCATCATGTATTTGAGACAGTACAGCTCCTAGCCCAGTCATGCACACATAAGTCTGAAAAACAAACACTTTTGAGAAGTCTGCCACTTTCAATATGGGGTTCTGACACACTGTTTGTTTGAGGTTGTTATAAGAAACATCATCCTCATCTGTCCAACACATTTTCTGGGGTTCTGCATTTCATAATTTATCTGTCAACCGTGATGTTTATCTTTACATTTTGGGATAAACCTGCGATAATACCCAATCAAGCTCAAGAATGCTCTAAGATCCCTTTTAGTCTTGGGTATCTAACACAGCTTTCACCTTTTCTTGTTGAGGCTGTACACAACCATTCTCCACAAAGAAGCCCAGATATTTCACGGCTGATTGAGCCAGCTTACACTTCCCATGGTTGGCAGTCATTACGGCCTCTCTGAGAGCTCTCATAATAGTGTACAGATGGGAGAGATGGAACTCCCATGTTTTACTGTGGATAACTATATCGTCAATGTAGGCCCCACAGAAATCAAGATAGGGTTGTAGTATTCTGTCCATAAGTCGTTAAAAAGTCACTGGGGCCCCATGCAGACCAAAAGGAAGAACCTTAAATTGGAATAACACTATGGGTGTCAAGAAGGCTGTTTTTCCTTAGCCGGTCCGTACACAGGGAGCTGCCAATGGACCTGCCAATACCTTTCAGGTAAATCTAGACTAGACAAGAACACTGCATTTCCCAGTATATCAATCAAGTCATCAATGCGTGGCATAGGATAGGCATTAAAGGTGGAGATGGTGTTGATTTGCCTAAAATCTATGCAAAATCTCTAAGACTGGTCAGGTTCCGTTACCAAAATGATAGGGGAGGACCATGGGCTTGCAGATGGCTCGATAATATTTGCTTTCAGCATATTCTCCACCTCATTAATTACTATTTTCTTTTGGGCCACTGGGAGCCTGTATGGTTTTACATGAACCACATTTCCTTTAAGGGTTCTGATGTAATGATACGTTCCACATACTCTCCCTGGTTGTTAAAAAAATACATTGGGGAAAGCAGTAACAAGGTCATTTAAATGTTTTTGTTTATCTTTAGGTCATTCTTGGGGAATGAATGCTAAATTATCATTCTCGTGAGGTACCAAACAGGAAAATATGGAAGAGTAAGGGGCAGAAGGATTCTCTTTTTATTCTTTCAGGAGATGTACGTGGCAGAGGCCGGTCTTTTGTCTTCAATCAGGTTGGGCTACCCTTTAATTACATATTCCAGTTTGCTCTAGTATTTTGTACGGCCCATGCCATTTTGAAACAAGCTTATTTTCAGAGGTAGGTAAAAAAAACAGAGCTTTCTGTCCTACTGAAAATGATGTAAGATTTACCTTTTCATCATAGGAAAGCTTCTGGTGTTTTTGAGATTTTTCCATATGAGTATGAACTAGAGTTCTGACTAGATTCATGTGTTCCCGTAAACGGGTGGCTGTCTGTGAAAGAGGTATTGGTACTTCTTCCCTTTCTTCCCAGGTCTCCCTGAGCATGTCTAAGACATCTCTCGGTTCTCTACCATGCAATAATTCAAAGGGAGAGAATCCTGTAGATGCTTGGGGGCGTGGGGGTCTTTCTTACAGCAAACAAAATAAAGGATATTGCGTCCCCTGCACACTATCACAGGCCGAAGAGCATCAGCCAAACCTTCAATTACTTTCTTATGTACATCAATTTCACCGAGTTTAACAGTTTGTGTTTCATGTAATACAAAAAAGCTATTTATCAAATTTGAATTTAATTTAGATCACAACTGTAAAGCAGTGATAATATCATTCAACATATATTTATTTGTATAACCCAACGCGTTTTAGAGAAAAGTCTCTCTTGATCAGAGGCAATTTTTCTAAGATTTCTAGAAAGTAAACATATAGAGAAAATCATCAGTATTGAACCATCTCTTATCGAGCAACCACAAAACAATAATTCTTTTAATTCTAACTCATTAGGATACAATTATACAAATATCTGAATTCTGCAAAGCAATCATGTAGAATAATCATACATCTACATGAGATCCATCATTGTCAAGCATAAAAAACAATTTCCAGCATGATCCCTCCTAACTCAAAATCAGAAATGGTGCGTATTACAATATGATGATTATCTGTCAATTTTACAGGAGAACTGCTAATATGATCTCTACTTGTTCAAAATCAACAATTTCAGAATAAAGCATTCATACCTTAACATTCCATAATAAGGCTTATTGGAAGTGGTATGCATAAGCAAGTCTTTTTGTGTAGTTGTTAATGTTAACTGCTTCCTATGTCTCCTGACTGCCTGAAATAGAAAGGATCCCCTATGTAATGGTGTGTACATGTGTGATATACATGTATTGGAACAGAGTCCTTGAAGCCACTCACCCTGCTGGTGGAGTGCTTGGCACTGTAGTTTATGTCGAGAAGCACAAAGACCCTCTCCATCATACAGTGAAGTGGGTTACCTTCTGGGAATTAAAGATCAATAACATGCCTAAGTCATCTAGACCTGTACCACTCTTAAGTGATGAAATCAAATGTATTAAGCCAAATACCATAACTGGTGATCCACTCACCTCAGTAATAGCCGGTCTTGAAAACAAGTTCAGGTACTCATCTGTGATAGAAAACACTCTATTGAAGCTGGTTGTGCGTCAATCTAAAAGAGAATATACTAAGAGTGGGAATATGCTTGAATTAAATAACCATCATTTAGGAATGAGAATAGAAGCTCTATGATACCTTAAAATGGTTAACTGCTTACCTAAGATGTCTATCTGTGCTAATGGTTGTGGTCATATCTTCACAATGAGAATGCCGATACTTGTTCTAATGGGGCAATCCTATTAGATTCATACAACAGTGCTAGAACCTAAGTAAAAAAGGGGTCTGAAAATATCTAATGTAGTGATAGTATAAATGGGTATGATGAAATTCCAAGGTAACTGCTAACTGGGTTTACCAATAGCATTCCAATATTTTCAAATAGCCATTTTGGTTCCCGTGTGCCTGAATTGCCACTCGGGATGATCTAAAATGGCTTTGTGATATAGCAGCATCCTGGTGGTAACGTCATCACGTGGTGAAGCTGATGACGTCATTGATATAACAAAAGATGTTACTCACGTTGGTCCTGTGTCTTAAACACCACTCAATGGGAATCATTTATTGTGTCCCCTAGTTTATGCAAAACCCATATGAATTGATAAAAATCCACTCATCTGCTTAACATCTAGTAAGATGTGCAAAGTAGGATACAGTGTGTAAAAACCTGAATGTGTTAGGATGATATAAAAAAACTTCTATTCTGTTCTACCCAATGTGGTCATTCAGTTGTTAACAGTCATATAATCTGCTGAATGATGTAACCCAGGCATCAAATCCAGTTCAGTAAACATTGTTCTAAAGGGAAATAACTGTACTAGTGAGCCACTTGTACACAACATAATGCTCAGATCTGTCACTACAAGCTATCTAATTAATATAGAGAAGACAGAATCTGTAATTTCTAGAATTGCATGTAATGTCCAACCGTCTGTCTCCATAGAGTGCACAATCTTCCTGTCATCATCATGAATGTCCAGCTTGATATTGAATAGAAAGGAGCATCTTGATTGTGACCTATGAGACAAAATTAAAAAAGCTAATATCTGGTAACATCAATGTACAATATATCTAATCCCAACATCTTGGTAATTTTGGGGACTGACGCTTTGGAGTTCACAGTCTAAAAGAAGGGAATTCCCTGTTGGTCCATCTAATTTTAATGTTAATAAATAGGTAGAGTAACCAGGTACATGTTGATCTTATTATAATGTATCTATTAGATCCTAAATGTATGAACTATAATGGTGGAAGAGAGCGTTGGTTATGTCATGATCCCAATTAAATATTTATTAATATGAATTAATTCATCTGCAAGTTGTTATCCTTTGAGAAAGTAAATGGGTCGTATCGCACCATATTATGAATTGCTGTGTTTTAGAGGTAATGTCAAAGGTAAAACTCTTCATTGATGCCTAATGTGGTCATTGCATCCAACAGGTGTATCGAATAGAGTTTTCTCTGTTATACCTACTTTTCCATTTCCCCTCCTCTCGGCAAGGGATGTACTGGTTCTAGAATGACACATCTCATTTGAGCTGTGGTGTGCCGGTTATCACTGAAGTGTCTATAAACCGGTGATTATACATTTGCAGTTCTCAGATTGGATTTGTGCTCCGTTCATCTCTCTTTGGCTTTCTGTATAGTTTGTTCCACATACCATTTCCTGCATGGCCATCTCAGTGTGCACATTATGTTTTTGCTGTCACATGTCACATAATTCCTGAGTTTAATTTTCTTCCCAGTGTTTGGATGCCTAATGGGGTCTCATTTGATGATGCGTGAGCAATGTTGACAATTCAGAAACGCAATTGTGCCTGATTGAAGTTTCTGGAGTGTTCTTTGTAGTGACTTTTTGGGCTTCTCTGCTTTCACTAGGGAATCTCTCAAATTCTTGCTCCTCTTGTATGCCATCATTGGCGGGTCCGGCGGTTCTGGGACGAGCTGGTCTAAGGTGGGTTCTAACTTTATCAGGTCCCAATTTTTTTGATTATTTTGCTGTCCCGTTAACTCTGCGCAGAGACTTTGAGTGTATGTATCGACTTTGTCTTTCTCACCGCAAACATGGCCCAAGGGATCATGTGATCCCAATCTTTCCCATCCTCGTCTACTAACTTTCTTAGCATCATCTTGAGGGTTTTCTTAAATCTCTGTATCAATCCATCGGTTTGGGGATGGTACAATGAGTTCCTTAAGGTTTTGCTTTAGTAAGTCCTTTACTTCACCCATAAGCTTACTCATGAAATTTGTCCCCTGGCGAGTTAGAATTTCTTTGGGGAAACCAACTCTAGAAAAGAATGCTAGTAAATGCTTTAAGATTTGCTAGGTGGTGTTATTTCTCATGGGAAAAGCTTCTGGGTACCTGGTGGCATAATCAACGATCACAAGAACACATTTGTTGCCCAACTTAGAAGTTTCTAATGGTACAATAATATCCATCCTGATTCGGGAGAAGGGAACATAAACTATCGGTAGTGGATTTAAAGTGGCAGGTAGAAGAAAATGCAAGCTGGTCTTTTGACATATCTCACATGTCTGAACAAAGTTTTTTTTATATCAGAATGTATCCCCGGCCAATAGAATGTCCCAAGAATTTGAGCTTGGGTCTTAGATTGTCCTAAGTGTCCCCCTGTCATATGAGAGTGTGCAATTTCTAACACAATTTTCTGATGGGTTTTGGGTATTACAAATTGTGTTTTACTTATACCTTCCCCCGAGGTTTCTCTACGATATAGTAGTCCCTGTTTTAGCAAGAAAAAGGGATTTCTCTTTTCTTGGCCTTCTCCCTCTGGAATTATTTGCAAGAAAGCCTCTGCCAGCATTGGGTCGTTTTGTTGGGTGAAGGCTAAATCTGGAAGGATGGTGGGTTAGCCTTCCACTTTGGCCCCTATTTTAAGTTTCTCATCGGCCTCCCCAAAACCTAAGTTACCTCTCTCAGTCTGTATCTCCACCTCAACACAGAGAAATAAAGCATTCTAAAGAATTCCCTGTGCAGTCTTGTCCAGAGGACGTATCTCAAAAGATGTTTCTCTATGTTTTTTTAAGAGTACTTTTATGTCTCCCCTAAAGTCCGGATCTATAACTACTGCAAGTACATCCAGACCAAATTTCCAGACTAAACCAGATATTGGTGCCAGTCTAACATAACAACAAGGGGGTGTATTAGAACTTAGTCAGTGGGAATCAGTCCTCTTTTCCCTAAAGGCGTGGGTTCAAATCCCACACCTGACACCATATGTGATGGAGGCATGGTAGACACTGAAAAAATAGCTCCGAGTTTCAAAACCTTTATTGCGAGTTTTAGAAGGGGTTGGAAAACTCCTATCTTGCACTATAACTAAGATGCATGTATTCTCGACCATCAAACAAAAATAAAAAAGTCCTAGGCAGTTTTTAGTCAAATTAAAATGGCCTATACTAATAAACCTAATGCCTGCCCTGTTTCTAATAAGATACATGTGTAATGGGGAATACATTATGCAAAAAGGAAAATAAGTGTTCAAAAGAAATGTCAGTATGGCTGAGTAAACTCCCTTCAGCATGTTTTGTAGCACGGAGTAGGGTGGCACAATTGGACCATGCAACACACTCTGGCTTCAGACACAAGAATGCAGTTTGTTTCGTGGACCAGAGCCCACTTGGCCTTCCACAAAAAGAGTTATTAGTTTGTCTGCTGGACCTCTCTGCCTTCTCTTACTCCAGCCCAGATCACCTTGTAGCTTGAAAAACAGTTCAACACAAAGCTAATTTCCTTCTGATTATCAAAGTTCTGTGCAGCTTTCCTCTGCCAGGCTCAAACCTTTCAATCACAATGTGTGGGGCTCCCTTCCCCAAGCTTCACTCCCACTTTCATAGGCTTCCCTTAGTCGGGCTCATGCCTCCTTCAAAAGTGTGCTCCCTTCCTCTGTCGAAGACTTTCGCAAATGCGAGACCTTTCTTTTACCTCAGCATTACCACTTTCAACCTCCTTTCTTCAATGTGTGGGGTTCCCTTCCCAAAGCTGCAGTCACACTTTTATAGGCTCAAGCCTCCTTCAGATGTCACTTTTTACACTCTCCATAGGCTTCTGTCTGTCGTGCTCGAGCCTTGCTTTCAGTTCCTTTTCACTTAAGCCTCACCAGGCTTTTCACAAATTCACAAGTTGCCACTTCGCTCACGTTTCCCTTTTCACGTGGCCTTTCAATTTAAATTGTACATTCATTCACCACACAGAGTCTTTCAAAAATGTGAACGCACCTCGCAGGACCACTCCATTGATACAGTTGGCCTCATTACAAGTATGGCGGTAAGGCAACAATGGCGCCGGTATCGCTACCGCCACCGTTGTTACCGTACCGCCATACTTTGAGTTGTGCCTGCGGGTCTCGCTCTGCCCACCAGGTCCGACCTGGCGGGCAGAAAGGCACAAGCGAGCACAACTCGTGGATGCACCAGCACCGTTATGAATGGTGCCAGTGCATCCAAGCTCCCCATTCTAATTCAGTCCTATGGGGCCGAATGGGGATGGGGAGTCCCTTATTGCCGGCAACCACGAATGGGCAATTACCGGGTCCGCCGACCTCGGCATGACCCGGTAATTGCCCATTCGCAGGTGCCGGTAAAATCACGGGTCCGGCGGCAGCTGTGCCTTTGTTACAGACACGGCTACCGCCAGACCCGTAATGAGGCCCAGTATCTTCACTTGCAGACTTCGAAACAATTGCGCAACCTTCAACGTACGCAGTGCATGGCCCGGCTTCTCTCATCACTCACCGACCATGTAGCTGCAGTCTTCCCCATAGTGGCGTCTCCTCCTCTCTTGAGAAGCCCGCCACTTATGGACTCTGGATGAACATATAAAGAATGCAGGTCACCTGAGGGGTGTAACAAAGATATGGGTCCTAAAGAAACAAAAGTATGAAGAGATGATAAAGGAGAATAAAGAAAGGAATGTGGTTGAGGACTCAAGTAGAGGGGGAATGTAGAGGAGCAATTGGATGCATTTTCCCTAACTCCTGCCCCCTAGCCGGCATCATACTGGAACAACAGGAAAAGGGCCTTGTGTGATACTCCATGTGTCATGCCTATACCTCATTGAGTGTACAAGAGACGATATGCACTCAGACAACCGTATTGAATGTACCCTCGCATTGAAAGTGTGGAAGGATGCTGTATGGAAGGATGTCAGCACGCACCATTGGACATCATGGAGCGCTGAGTGAAATCTGACGAGGGCAGAGTCATGTCATGAAGAAGATATACGAAGCCATGCAGAAACGGTATGGAAATACTTAAGAGTGATGATGTAACTGAAGCGATAAGAGAAACATGTACGAACTGATAAAGTAATCATGAATGCAAAAGAAGATAAAGTAACTTGGTAACCAATAAGTGTAAATACGCAGTAATGCTCTAGAGGAATATATAACGTGGCAAGGACAGCCATAGTTGGAAAATGGACGCCAGCTCATATAAATATTCCATTAAACTACCTCAGAAACCAGATCAGGGCTGCAGAGTCAGGAGACGATGGAAGAACAGCTTTGTGTGCAAAACAAAGAGGAGTCAATATTGGGTTGGGATTAAGGATGCTGTGTTAAGGAATAGCTGCAAAGTATGAAGGGATACAGATAATTAAGCCATGGATGAGACAGATTTCTCATAGATTAAAGAAGAAGAAAACGTCTGCAAGAGCCAAGTACTGGACAATTAAAAGGTTATAAAGTCTATACAAGGTAGAGTCAGGGCCGGTCTTTGTGCATCAGGCATTGCAGGCGGCTGCCTGAGGGGGCAGCTGGTGGGGGGGCGCCAGAACGACTCCAATCATGCCTCATTTATTTGTAATTGTACAAAAAATAGAGGTATGAAATCTTGCACTCTGAGCAATGCAGCAGTGACCAGTAGCACAAAAGACCAGCCAAGGTGAGGATAGCATACATATTAAAGGTACTCTGCTTTCCTTGTATAAACCACAGCCAGGAAGAGCCTGTGTAATTATAAGGGAAGGGGCAGTGGTTAATTGAAGAGGACCTTCACCGAGCACCCAAAAACATTTTGCTCACAGGACGTTTTGTACATTGCAAATGAAAATCTCACCAAAGGCTTTTAGCATTTAAAAAAATGCATTTGTACCTTGTGTCATGCCAAACTGCGTAAAATATTTACTGCTTTTCACCTGAAAATACTCACACAAGGGTCAAAAATTACTGTTTGGTGCATTGTGGATTTTCAGTTCTATGGAAATAAAACATTGCCACCCATCACACACAACCAGGGTCTATGGTCTGTCACCTTTGCCGGGAGCGTGGGGACACCTCATTCACACTTTATCCTACCTGTAATATAAAAACCCACACTAACTAATGATCTTTCTTTATGGTCAGTGTCCTATATACACTAATCAAAAGAACACAATGAAAGTGCAGTGATTTCGGTTTCAGATAGTTTGAAGTACATAGAATGGAATTAAATGTGGCTTTTAAACATTTCTTGGCTGTTACTATTAGTTTAAGGTTAACAAATGATGTAAATCTCCACTGGGATACACAGGGGTGGTTCTAGGTATTGTCAGGTGCTGTGCGGCAAAGGACATTCAGGTTGCCCTATTTTGCATATGTATTGACATCACAGAAAATGATCTTACAATGAGTGACCTAATTCTTTCATACTAGAGGCAACAGAGAAAGTCAGTCACATTGTATGCAAGATGTCATCAGTAAACTAAGAACCACATAACTTTTTGATGTGCATTTATAAATTGCCACTGACAAGGGGTGTTGCTAGGTCTGGAAAAGAACTGGGACTATGCTAATGTTGGGATTGTCGAGACTCTGGGCTAGCTAGTCTTTTGATTGTAGCCCTTGACCTTCTATCCGGGGCTACAACCAAAAAACCCAGATCTATTACCCCTTCACCCCCCCATCCAGCAATGCCTCTGGCCACTGACATATACATGAAACGCAATACCATGAATAAGCCTTTTTTTGAATAGCGTACACCATAAATACCTACGTATCTATTCCATTCAACAGATTCTAGTCTAGTCCTGGTTTTCCCCATTATAAATACTGGACTACTAGTCCCAGATTGCAAAGTTAAAAGCAGGACTGGAATTGCATCTCACTAATAGAATGGATAATGTTGGCATGTATGGTACAGCATGAATTCAATACCTTCTAGGCTCTTCTAATGTTGGCAGATCAAATCATGTGAGCAGGATCAAACACTTTGTGGGGAAACTGGGATTTGAGACCATTATGTAACTTCGACACTCAAGCACATATATGCTCATGTCTGATTGGTAGAAATATGTGGCTGTGCCTGGATTTTAAGAATACTGTTTTTTAGAAATTAATAGAAAAAGTTCAACACGACAAATCCATGCATACATATTGCCCATCACAGTTGCAAGTGGTGAGTGCAGCTTTGCCAAATTGAAGCTCATTAAAACGTACCTCCCATCAACAATGAACAATGAAAGCCTGACATAGCTGGCTGTTCTATCAATTGAAAATGACATTGGCCATTCTCTGATTCTATCTGATGTCGGGCTTCCATTTAAAAGGGCAAAGTCAAGAAAAGTTACTTTTTGAAACATAATAACATAATACAGGTAACATTCTCAGATTGTGACCTATGATCTGATGTATGCATTTTGTATCAAATTTCTAGTCATTTGAGTGCCATATTCACAGCATTTGTAACATGCAATTTCTGTTGTCATTTTTGTGGTTGGGGCGCCAAGGATGCTTTCCGCCTGGGGTGGAATCTGGGCTAAGACCGGCGCTGGGTAGAGTGAGCAGGTCTCAAGAGGAGCAATAACACCCAGTATAACTCAATCAGTAGCAGGAAATAGGCTGAAATGGACAAGTTTGCGGTCTCTTCACATGTGACTCAGAAGTCGTAAACAAGGGTTATTCATTAAGCCTCGGATGAAGATAGTGATGTGCTTTCACTCCCTTGAATGTCCTAGAACAGAGAGCAACGGCAAGGTCAACTACAGATGGGAAACTTTGGCTCATGGCCAGTGATGAGAGATGATAGACTAATTGGAAAAGTAGGGAGTAATCTGACGTGATCCAACCACTTGGGTTTCAGTTTCGTTGCGTGCTGCTAGCGAAGCCGAAAGTCCAAGGTTGGGTGAGAATGGCAACCGACCAGTAGTTCTTTTGGGCAACCTGCTATACAATGTGGCATAGACCAATCCGCTGCCATTTTGTTCGCTATAATCAGCATTATACATATTTAGAGGCAGTTCTAGGGTTGGTCTTACAGATAAGAGACAGCCAATGAAGTACTAACCCATATACATTCTATAGGTGGACATGTTCCCCTAACCAATCCCTCCCGCTAATACGTTTTATGGTTTGCCACGTAGGATGATGTTATAGAGGACGCCATGTTGGGGTATAAGACCTCTGTACTCTATACTCACTTGGGGGGATGAACGTGTGGGGGACAGGGTGATGTGTATTTACCTTTAAAAATACGAACGTGCTACCTCTTTTTTTCTTAGAAATATGTAAATAATTACATATTAAATGTGGACATTGTAAAAAAAAAATAACCATTAGAACAATTACTCTTCCAAACATAGCAAATATAGTACACACTTTTTAAAAATAAATACCAACTGTTCCAGATTTGTTTTGAAATGTTTTCTTAAATGCTGTTTTGTGCAACACGGTTTTCAATATAGCTGCCTTCTATGTCTTTCGTGCCATCCCTTATCTTTTCGGCTGGCTGGCCTGGCTGCCACCCTCTAGGTCTTTATGCACGCCCCTTTCCATGCTAAGTCTCAGGTCCTAAATCTTCCTGTGCCATGTGCCTGAGCTTTCACCCGCCCCACGAAATATGCCCTTTCCCCATAGTGTGAATTTGTGCCCTCCTATCCTGCCCTCTTTTCTTGCAGTTCTGCCCTTTTCGCTGCGCCAGTCCTGGATCCTCCTTTTACTGCTGCCCAGAGACGTTGCTTGGAGGGGGCTAAGTGGGCTATAGTCTTTTGGTTGCAGCCCCGGATAGAATCTCAGGAGCTACAACCAAAAGCCTCGCTAGCCCCCAGTCCCGACTGTTCCGACATTAGCGTAGCCCCAGGTCTTTTCCAGACCTAGCAACACCCCTGCCAGTGCTGCCCCTCTTCACCCGCAGTGCCAGGCTGCACAGAAGCATCTTATGAATTTGGGTATGCAGGATTGCGTGGCAAAGGCTCTTCAAGGGAGAGGGGTCTCGATGGGCTACTGCGGATGGCACGTTTGGCAGAGGGTGAGTTGTAAAGGAGCACAGAGAAGATTCTGAGGGGCCGGAGGGAGAAGGTGTTCTTTGAGGGCCACTATGGGTGTATTAAAGAGGTAGGTGGGTATGATCGTCTGTGCAGAGCCATATCAAATGGCACTGGGGGAATTTTTAAATAGCTCCATGCAGCACACAAAGAAAATTATGTACTTGCAGAATTAGTCTATAAAATTTGAGCTTGGAGATGCTTCTTGATTGGGCGGCTGATTCGATCACTCTCGCTTCCAGGAAAAGCACGCACAGGCATCTAGCATCCTTGGACAGATCTTGAGGTGGTTGAAGGCTTTCTGACTAACCATCAAGATGGAGTCAGACTAGGAAACTTGCTTTCACTATGCCCCCGACCTCCTTATGGAGACACTCAGGTCGTTCCGCTCCCACTGCTTCTATATGACACCTACAGGAAATCACCCTGGATCTACTCTGCAATCATCACATCAAATTCCACCCCTTCCTGGAAAACACACAAACCTACCCACGCACCAACAGTGACAAGGATCTATTCCTCAGCCTGTCATGAGGTTTGTCCGCACTCAAGGACTGTACGCACAAAACAGCCTACGGTCAACAATGACCAAAGAGAAATGATTCCTCTTGGTCCCAAAGATCAACTAAAGAAATACCTTGATGCTATGACAGCCCAAACCATCAGGTATTACTGCACCCCCGCAAACCAGGCTGGGTGAAGCCTACCCAAGTGCTGGAACCACCAACAGGAATGTCCTCCGAACAGGAGGCAGACAGCTAGCATTGGAGGGAAGCCCTCAGGAGCATAGGCCAATAGTTAGCATGTTGGATGGGTTATGGGGGCAATACAAACTATAAGTATTTTATCCTAAAACTAACAACCCTTCCTTCCTGCCTGGACCTGGAACCACCCCAATACTTCAGCACCTCCCTAGAAACACAGTTCTGGTAAATGGCACCACTGATGGGAAGTGGCTGGGTTGCTGGCTAGCGGTTCTGCTGGGTCTGGAAGACACTCTTTCCAGGGTTAAAAAGCCAAGGACTGGGAAGAGAGAAAAAAGAAAACAGAAAAACACAGCAGGTCCCGAGAAAGAGGTGCACTAAGGGAGCAGACCACCTAGGGGAAGTACTGCTACGCAATTATGGGGCAAGGTCAGTGCTGGAAGTCCAGCAGAAATGATAAGAAGTCACACACTGGAACACAGAGTTTGCAGACGGACTCTTAAGTAAAGGGGCTTGTAAAAGGACGAGATAGCACCCCACAGGGCAAAGTGCATGGGCCCAGAAAGATAGGATCAGACTAAATGTAAAGGGTGCGATACAGCAGCGGCACATATAGTATCTGCCGGCCAGTGGGGAAACAAATGAGGGAGAGTGCAGCCCCAAAAATGCAAGGAGTGGCTTCCTAAAAGTCTGAAAGCAGAGAGGCAGAAGATGCTTTGGTGCAGAGGCAAACTCCGTGGCTGTGTATACCAGGAGCGGCTAGCGAAAACTGCCGGCCCACAACGGAGGAGGAAGAAGGTACCCAGCGGGGAGTAGACGCAGTAATAGGCCAAAAGTGGCAACCGTGAAGAGAAGAAGCAGCAGGTGGTGGTGGAGCAGGTCTATGGTGTGGGGGAGCCGAAGGCAAAGAGGATGAGGACGTTGCTCCCGCAGCCCCTTTGAGGCCGCACGCTTGGACCGTCTCTGTCTGCGGAGCCACTCGAATGCCTGTGCAGTGGGGGCGCCTGACGTATGTTTCCAAACAGAAATGTTTAAAGCTTTGGCCAACTGAAAGTTCCACAAACTGATACTGGATCTGGTCAAACTCCCTGCGGTGGCCAGATCACTCATTTTTTGCAGCATTTTTTTAATAGCCCCCACACCCTACTTCTAGAACCCGCACCCCTCCCCCTCTCTTGTGAAATCCAATGCAAAACGTACCCTTTCTGCACACCTCATCTAATAAATAGAGTTGAAAAAATGCAGTAAAATGGCTGTTTACCAAATGCAGTGAAACGGCCATGGTGAGTTGGGCAAGTACGCCTTATACTGTCAATATCCAGCCCCAGTCTACAAATAAATATCGCAATTGGTTGCCTGGGCGCAATCTCCTCAGGAGAGTACTCACAGTTCCATCCTTCTCACAGTCTCCTGGCTTCTCCCAAGACCGACCTGTGATCTTTCTCTCTTTCAGACCTTACCACAGTCCCTCTCTTCTCTAGACCTCTCACGTGCTTAGCAACCATAACTCCTACCATCTATGTGCATTGCTAAGACTAACACCCAGGACATCAAACATGACATCACAAATATCATTGATGACATCACTGAATCTAAAAAAGCCGACGTAATCTTCTGCATTATAGCCATACTGGCCAAGTATATGGGTGGAGTACTGGAGTGTGGGACATTCCAAACCCAATAATCGTTATCAGCACACAAATCAATATCTTCTATGGTTTTGCACAATCAGTGCTTTAAGTGTGATTGGAAATCGAGGGGGGGGCCTAGTTAGGGTTGTGGCCTAAGGACATGCCCCCTATCGAGAGCCCACCCCCCTCGGTTAAGGGCAGTGGGCAGCTTGTAAAAGTTGGAGTTGGGGCACACTGGCATTATTACCTTTGATCCGCCCAGTCCCTCCTTTTAAACAAAAGAAGGGGCTGGTGCACCAAAAGGTGTGACACCAGTGTGCCCCAGCTCGCACTCAGCAGGCAGTCCTTTCATTCAAGGAGCCCACTTTAACCACGTGCTCCTTGACTGAAAGGTCTGTATTTGAAACTGGAGGAGGGCTGGCTGGCCCAGTCTCTCCTTTTGTTTTCGAGTAAGTAGTCATCACCCAGCATCATGCTGGATGATGACTAGTTAGTTACTCGAAACAAAAGGAGAGCTAGGCAGTCCCGCTCTGCTCCTGTTTCCAGTACAAACATCAGGCAGTCCGCATTGCGCGGTTACACCTGGGAAGTGCTGTCACCTGCGGGCACCTAGTGTAACCGTGCAGCCTCTACATGGGCTGCCTGAAGTGTCGGCCGGCTGGGGCTAGTCGGGGGTGGGCCTTTTTCCAATGGATGGCCATCCCATTAGAGGTGACCAGATCATCTATATTTTGTATGAGCTTGCCATGTTTAAGTGGTTTGTTATTTGCACACAGCATGCCTCTGGTTCTCCAATTGATCAGGTGCTCCACGAACCTGTTCCGGACATACTCTGAACCAGTGATTATGACCAGTTTGTGGAGTTGGTGTTGCACGGCAGGGAGGATGGCCTGGTGAACTGCCATCAACTCCGCCACCTGACTACGGCAGGGACCGATTTTGTACCAAACAGCGGGCTCCGAGGCATCATTCGCCTAGGCATTCCCAACGCCAGCCACCAGTTCCTTTTCCCCATTGTTGTCAACATGGTAGGAGCACCCGTCCACATAAACTGTGGGAATCCCCTGGCACGTGTCTTCTACTTTGAACTTGTGCGGGGAATTCAGGTACGCCTCCCTGTTGTCTTGGGTTTTGAGACTTTCGTTCTCGAGACAGTATTCTCTGGCACAATCATGCAAGTCAGCCAGACCTTACGCAAGGGGACTCTTCTTGTTTTGGCTATATCTGACCTCCACAGGAAAGCCTTGCATAGACAGAATCCAGGAGGTAATTCTGTAATTACTCAAATTTCCTGCCCGAATTCTGTCACTTTGGAGGTATTGCAAAGGCTGGTGCGGAGTCTCCACTATGATGTGCTCCCCCTGGATGAACGGGCGGTAATTTTTCAATGCCCACACTGTTGCCAGGAGTGCCTTCTCACAATCGATGAATTTTTCCTCCACAGAGGATAACATCTTACTTGCATAGGAGATTACTTTATTGACCTTGTCATGCTTTTGGTATAAAACTGCTGTCAAGCATGTATTCGAGAACGCCGTCTCAAAGAAGAACTCCTTGTTTTTGACAGGGTAAGCTAAACAAGGCGCTTGTGAGAGACTTCTTTTGAGCTGTTGTACTGCCTCGGCTTGTTCTGGACCCCACTCCCACTTGTCCCCCCCTTCAACACAATGACGAGGGGTCTTGTGACCTCTGCGTAATCCTCAATGAACTTCCTACTGTAATAAGTCAGTCCAAGAGGGCTCCTTAGTTCACGTAGAGTTGTGGGGTCTTTCAGTTTTTGTAGTGCTTCCACTTTCTTCACCTTGGGACAGAGACCCTCAGAGGTTATTTCATGTCCCAAGAAGTCGACACAGGTCCTACATCACTGTTCCTTCTGGAAGGACAGTTTTGCTCCGGCAACCCTCAACTGGGTCAGAACATACAGATTTCCGCTATGTGTTCCTCCACAGTTGAGCTTTTAATGAGGGTATCATCCACCTAGGCCCGGTTACCCTTTTCACGCAAGTCGGCATGGGCTTGTGTAGGAAGATGTTGAATTAATTGCAGGAGTTTATGTATCTGAAGGGAGTCTGGGTCCATGTGTACTGCTGCACCCTGAAGGTAAAGGCCAGCTTGTACTGGTCCCCCGGGCACGATCCAGTATCCATTGGTCAGGTCAATGGCGGTGTACACCTTTGACCCCTGGATGTTAGCCAGCCCTTAGTCAATGTAGGGAAGAGGCCATCAGGACATTTTGACCCATTTGTTCAGCTCCCTAAGGTCTGCTCAAAGTCTTCATTGGCCATTTGGTTTTAAAATCTCCAGAACCGGATTATTAAAGGTACTGTGGGCTGGACAAATTATCCCACAGGACTCTAGGTGTTTTATGATTTCGGTCATGGACTCCATAGACGCGAGAGGCAAGCGATATTGCTTCACAAATACAGGAGTCATTCCAGGGTCCGTGGGAATTGAGGTAGTATGTATCTCGGTGCAACCACAGTCATACGAGCCCACAGCAAAGAATTCCTGAAAATCTAAAAACACCTGTTTCAACTTTTGCTTTTGTTCCTCAGTCTCACAGGCATCAGCAAGGTTGACCCGTTCTTCAACCATCTGTCTGAAGCCTGGAAAGACTTCAGGTTTTGCAATCTCAGCGGCCTCCTCCAGCTGCTTTGAGAGGTCTCCTGTGAGGGTGTTGACGTGGACAGAGGGTTTCAGGTAGAAGAGGCAGTCATTGTGGACCTGGAATATCACCTCATCCTTCCTGATGTCACAGGTCACCTCTTCCCCCCTGTAAGGGCAGGAAGAGTACACCAGAAAATTCCCCCTTTGCCGGGTGAAGATCCTTCCTGGCGGTATGTCATTGTCATAGCAGTCATTGGGGATTGGTCCTATAAGTTCATTTCCTAAATCCATGGAAAAATGCTGGTCATCAACCGCCATTCCAATAATGGTGCTTGCACCCAGAGTGCTACCCCTAAGGTCGCTGTTATCTACCCCTATTGGAATGGTGTTGTGTTCTATATTAACTAATTGTGTTGGGTTTAACCCCAACCTCTGCTGTTGGGCATTGAGGTGTACATATGCGTCTGGATTTTGTAGCTTCTCTCCTCTCTTAATTTTAAAGTCAAGTGGGAATTGTCAGGTCCGTCCTGGGATGGGGACCTCCTCTCCAATTTGAACTTCAACAGCATACATCAGCAATTGAGCTGACCGAAATGCCTTTTCAGAATCATCAAAGCCCATAGGGTTACCCCCTAGCCGGGACCAGGCCTTGTAATTTATAAGGTCCAAATGAATTGCAATCCGATTGAGAATGTCACTGCCTAATTATAATGCAGCAAGGACATCTCACATGACCCAACAATTATGCTCTATGCTTTTATTACCTATGGACATTTTTATCATACACCTGCTAGGCAGGAGATGTCTGAAATTGGGAGTTTCCAGGCCCATTCCCATGTATCAATCAATTTAAATGTGGGAATGGCCGGATCTTTTGGGAGTTTCCTGAACAACCCTTCGCTGATTAAGCTTTTTCCATTATTCAGGCACACCCTGGCGGGAACAGACTCCCTCCCCTCATTTAAGTGAATAGGGAGGAACAGCTGTTCTCTCATTTTCTGAAGGTCAGCCAAGCTTTGAGCTGGTTTTTCATCACTTTTGACTACAGAATTTGGATTGGCAGATTGGGGATTGGTATACAGTTTCAAGGCATTTCCTTCCAATTGGAATGGCACTTGAAACTGGAAGGAAGGTTGATTTTCAAGAATGGAGAGGAGTTCCCATCACCAGTTTTGTATCCTACAGTAATTACTGTAATGTCAGGTATTTGATTATTTTGGAAATTAAACTCAATTTGATCAGATTTTTGTTCAACCATGTGGCATGTGCCATTTAAATTGACATAGTTGTTGCTTTGTTTTAATTTTATTGGCTGGTTAGTCTGAGTTCAGAGGACCTTGTTCACACCGTCTATTAGAGGAGACAACCTCCGAAGGAGGTCATTTCCTAATAGACATGGGGTTCCCTCTGGAGTCACGACTATGACCCGGTGTTTCACCTTATGTAAATTTCCGTCGATGTTCTGGAGTTGTCCAGGAAGAGCGGTGAGAGGGATCTGGTGTCCCTCCCCCTTCCTGAATTTAGCTGCCCAAAGGCTCTTTTGGACAGAAGAGTGGCTTGGGATCTAGTGTCCACCAGTGCTGGAAATGCACATTGCCCTTGCACCCAGACGAGGGCATAGAACCTCCCTTCTTTCTCCTCAAAGGGGCAAAGGAAACATACATTTTAGGCAAGGTGGGCGGTTAATTTCTTTATTTTGTAAACTCCGACACAGTGGGGTTTTGAACAGTTTTCTGTGTCGGAGTCTGGGAATCTGTGAAGAAAATTTGGCATCCTGAAAGATGTGGGATTTCGGAATCCCCCCTTTCCCTTAGCTCTGTGCTGTCCCCCTTTACCTGGTGGCAGTCACTGGTACCAGTTTGTGGGGAGGATCCCTCCAGGATCATTATGTTCTCTGGATGACAATTCTGGGGTTTAGGGATGGGCGATTCTGAATCAGTCCCCACACCTACCCAGTCTGAGTTCTGGTCTCTTGGGACCCATTTTTCTTTGGGAGGAATTCCCCCGTCCCTGAAGGAGAAGACATTCTTCCCAGAATCCTCCAAGGATTCTTCCCCTTCAAACTGGAGGACACTGACTTCCTCTACAAAATGAGCCTTTTTTGTTTCTTTGTTTCTCCTACCCACCATCTGTTCTCTGGGTTGCAGATTTTCAGAGGCAAGAGATTTTAGTTCTGGTTCCGGGGTGTCTAGGGGCTTTTCATGGGTGAGGAAGGAAGCTTCCTCTAGGGATTTGCACCCTTCTTCCTCCCGTGCCTCCGCCTCTGGAACCGGTGGGTTATCAGGGTTCTCTCCCTGTCATTGTTCCAGGGCACCAGACCCTTGATTTGAGGTATTCGGAGCCACCATGTTCATCTGAGGGTTCTACTGAGCCCTCAACATGTGACTCAGATCCTGAGTTAGGTTCTGGACCTTGCGCTCCAATTGGGACACCCGCTCCGGCTGGTATGGTGGTCGTGGATCAAATCTAGGTTGTTCTCGGGAGGGGTAACTATCCCTTCTCCCGGAGTACCCAGGGTATTGGGTATTCCCCTGGTAACACTCCACCCTTGGCCTCCCCTCTCCCGGATTGGGTTGTCTGGACTCCTGAAAGTGGGGACAAAAAGGAGAGTTGTCCTGCATGTTAGGGTTTGGAAGGTACCGGGAGAAGAAACTTAACCCAGGATTTGGTGGATTACTGCCCTCCTGAGGGAAGTTAGGAGGGAAGTTTCCTGGGGCAGCACTCACCTGATTGGATTCCCCCCTATGGGCTGGAGGAGGCCACACATACCCCAAGATAGGTCTATTGCCCTTATATCTGGGACTGATGTTATTAGCAGAGTTAGAGGTCACATTTGTGGGGTACCCTACCTGACTAGCACTTGCTTCTGATTGATCAGAAGGTCTTCTTTGCCTCTGATTTGGCTGGTTTTGGGAAGGTGTATTTTTAGGCCCCCCCATTTCTAGGTCCAAGATGAGGGCAACCTTCACCTCCGCCACCTTGGCAGCAGCAGGGTTGTTGGTTGGTTTAAGGGTTTTTTGGTTTGGTTTTTGTTTTCTACAGGTTTTTGGACCTTGTAGGTCCGGGTAGCCTGCTCTATTACCCAGTCCAGGGTCCTGTTACCATGAACATTTCTTACCAGCTGTGTCATAATATATTTTTGGAGTGCATGAAAATAGGTATTTATGAATTCCATACTATTTGTGCGCACCCGCCTAGTAGTTTGCGCAAATGCCTGTTTTAGCTCCTGCATAAATTCTTCTTGGTGCCTGATCTTCTCCATACTGCAGATTGTAGGCCGCTTTGCGGGCCTCCTGGGGGTTTCTGTGTGTAGAGAAGTGCTTCAAGATGGCTGCCTTATAGGTGGACCACCTTGAATGGTTCTGGTCTTTGAGCCCAGCGAAGAAGCTGGAGAACTGTAGAGAGAACGTCCATTTGGCAAATTCTATGCAATTCTGGCTAATTTTAATGTCAAATGAGGTCATCATCTGTTCATATAGCTCCAGATGCTCACAGACAGAATATTTGGCATTTTTGTGATATAAGGTCATTACATTTCTAATAGCTTTAATCTGTTTAATGGGGTCTTTCACCAGAGCTCTCTTTTGTTTATTAGCCTTCTTTTGCCACTTCACCTGAGCCCATTTGCCCTCAGAGCTGCTGCTATTTGGGGTCCCCTCGTTATCCTCTAAGCGCTCCCTGATTCTTTGAGCCTGTGAGTTTCTCTCAGAATGGTGGGACCTAATTTATTCTCCCCTGTTGTACTCTGGGCTCTCTGGGTCACTCCCCTTGGACTCCTTCTTTCGCACAAGAGAGTAGTCTTCTGGCTTCTCCCTGCTTCCTAGGTGGAGGTTTTCAGAATACTCTTTTGGGGAATCAATACATGCTCTTTTTTCTCTGCAAAGCGAACCAAATGGTCCCTTTGTAGGTGATGTTTCTTCAAGCCTAGCTCCCTGAGTTTCTCCTCATAGGAGTCTTCCTGGTCAGATATATTGGGCATAATATTTTGGAATCTGTACAGGGACGCCCGTCCATCAATGTCTGATGGGCAGTGGCCTGCCAGTTCAATCATGCTGATCCACTAGAGTCTGGCTGCCTCATGTTTCCCGGTTCTTGTGAACCGGTGGACATGAAGTCAGCAGTGCCTTGCGCATACAAAGTGGTATATAGGTTTGAGGCCCTTGGTACAGAAGGCATCACAGTGTGATCAGGATTGGCCCTGTCCCTCTCTACTTGTTCGGGGTCCCTCAAGTTTTGATTCAGCCTAGCATACTCTTTTTCTAACAGCTCATGTTTCTCCCTCTCAGCCCCTATCTCCTGATGGTAGGCTAAGGCCTAAGCCTTTTGCTCTGCTATCAGGGCTTGACTGGCCTGCATTACCTTCTCTTGAGTTGCCACCTGGCTCTGGAGTCCCCCGTTCTCATTAAAAAGGGCCTCATTGTCTTTTTGTGCTGCGTGGATTGCCTAGGAACACTGAGACCATTTTTGTTGCAGGAGATACATCTCCTGATTTTGCCAATTTTTAGCTTGGGTGTTCTCTTCTAGATTACCTTCTGCTTGTCTTGTGTGCCCCAATAATTTTTCATATTCTACTTTTAGTTCGTTCAGTTCCTGGAGGTCTAACTCTCTTTTCTGTAGATCTGTTTTTAATTTGCAACCTTCCTGGTATTGGGCACCTTTTTCCTGATACAGGGTGCCAACCTGTTCAGTCAGGTCATCCCTTTGTTGCCTGATAGCATTTAATTTCTGGCATTCTTGATCAAATTCTGTTTGAGATTGGAGTTCTTTAATAATTAACTGATTACTTTCCTCTTCCAATTTCTCAATCTGTTTCTGTAAAGTAGTTATCTGCCCTGCGCAGACTCTGTTATATTTTATTTGATGATTCAGTTTTAGTTGACTCTCTTCTAGAGAGTCAACCTTTTATTGACACTCCATTTTTAATGCGTCTAATTGGGCCTTTTGCTATGAGTTGGTTTGTCGCTGTACTGCCAACTCCTCTTTTAACTGTTTCATGTCATTTTCAAATTCTACCTCAGAATTCTGTTTTTTTGCAATTTTTCTTCTACTAGTTTGAATCCAGTCTGGATTTGGTTTAAGAGCTCAGACTGGTTTTGCGCAAGGGTTCTATTTTCTTTATATTTTTCCTCCATAACCCCCATGTGGAGGTATATGTAGGCAATGAGTTGGACCATTTTAAGCTGTTCTTTTTTAATATTCAGAGTCATATACAACTTAGTCAAGGCTTGATGTAACAGGCCGCTGTCCCGCCACAAATCCATGCTCATGGAGGTGACCTGTTGCATCATGTTGGCTAGCCAGACTTCCTGATCTTGCTCTGCCCCATTCCCCTCTAATGAATAGTTTGGACAGAAGGTGCTGCCTAGCCATGTTTATCTCCAGTGTGGTCATTATGAAGAGTGTTCTTCCTTTATTAAATTATTTATATAAAGACAAATCTGTATTCTGCTTTTGTCTAGTTCAGTGTTAATTTTACTTTATTTTTACATACAGGCCTGACACTTAGGGTTTAAGTTTTGGGATGGTGTTTTTACAGTGTAACACAGTTTTCTAACCACAAAAAGTATCACTACCTTTTCTGGGTTAGCCTGCTGTGTTAAGCTGTCATGGGTGGAAACACTTATCTCAATCCCGGCAAACAAGCCCCACTGTGTAATGGATTTACGACAAGGCACACTCAAGACCAGGACTCTTTATACTGGCACGGGATGTGGCACACAATAAAACGCTTTAAACTTTTTATTTTGGATTCTGCTTCTAGAAGGCACCCAACCCGTCTCACACCCCCCTTGAGAAACATCCTGTGTCGCAATGGGCCATGAACCAGGCAGGGGTGTATTAATGAAATATTGATTTATTTTTAATTCAAATGCAAAATCAAACAAATCACATTTAGGGCAGCAATCACCAGTGTGCTGATAATATACAGCAAAATGTTATAATACAATTAATTTAACTTTCTGACATCAGATGCATACGTTTTAAATGGAGATGAAAGCAAGATCACTTTTTGACACACTCATAGATAGCACTTGTGTTAGGTACTCCCCTTGCAACACTCCCCCAAGCCCCTGCTGACTAAATTCTGTGTGGGTGGAAAGGAGTAGCAAGCAGTCATAAAAAAGAGGGGAAATTGGATGTTAAAATCGACCTACTACCACAGAATGGGAAGCCAAAATGAAAAATTGAAAACCTTGAAAAGGGAGCAAAATGGCACACTTGGAGTTCACTGGATAATTAGAGGTCAGTTTACATGTGCGGAAGAAGAGATAGGATGGGAATTTGTGTGGCTGTACTAGAGAGGCAGGAAGCTTACAAGCTACTGGGCAGGGCTGTCAGAAGATGTGGTGAGGCCCGGGGCAAAACATTTGGTGAGGCCCCCTTACAATTTTTTGCACTCGGCCAGCGGCGGCAAATCCGCAAACAGGAGACTTGAGAAATCTACCCTTGAGTTTGCGTGCAGGATCCCAAATATGGTTGATTACTACAACTCCAAATCAACTACAGCAAAGTTAGATTTCTCCACTGAAGAAAGGTTCATGCCAGACTAACTTTTTTATCATATGAATAAATATATATACGATGGCATGAGCTCTCCACTGCGCCACCTCCAATTCTCTGAGGGTCAGTCCCTTTTCCAAGCAAAGAGTTGAGGGCAGATCTCTTTCTTCAGCTGGGGCCTCCCTCTGGAAACAGCCTCCCTGCCTCGCTGAAACTTGAGGCAAACCATCTCCGGTTCCGGAAGCACCTCAAGACCTGTCTCTTTGCTTCTGCCTTCTCTCTTCCTCTCCCTTGCTGATCACCTGCCTGATCCATGCACTGGTCACCTGGTCAAGCTCTGAATTCCGGGCCAGGTCCCTGCCTGTCCTGTTGCAATCCCGCACTGCCCCTTGGCTCCCCTGCACTTGTGGTCTGTATCTGTAACCCTACAGTCCCCGCTCTTGCTCTTATTCTCCACCCGTTGGCTGCACTTATGACTACCCACATTTGCCACCCGTTGGCTCTCACTCTTGTTTCTCCTTTGTTACTGCACTTCTGCATCCTATCCCACCCTCGGCACTTCTCCCCTTCCCCCTTCCCTGCTCTTGCGCGATCTGGTTGACACAAGGCCTAGTAAGATCTGTGTTTTGTCCTACTCTTTTGTTTCTCCCTCCTTGCCTTGTCGCGCCTAGAAACACTTGTGTACAGGCACGTTATTAATGCCATATCATATCATTAGGGAGCACCCTGCCCCAGTGTGCGCATTAAAACACACATCATACACAGTGACAAATGATGTACAGTGGAGGCTGGTACATTTCTGAACTTAAGAGGCTTAAATGCTTGTGCCAATTAGGCAGGATCAGCAGAGCACAGTGAGGTAGCCCAAACCAAACAAGGGTTGCTTGGGGGGGGGGGGGTTCTCACTCCCAAGAAAATGTTTGAAACATTGGGTTAAAAGTATGCATTTTACAGCACTTCCTTTGTAAAATTGGGTAGAAATCCATACAGTTTGCAATTGGTTTTGTATGGAAGCACATGGAAATTCCCAATAGTTGCAAATCACAAATTGTGCATAGGAATATTTTCCAATAGATTTCATGCTGCCTTTCCACAGCGAGATATGCAAGTATAAAAATATATTCATGCTGGTTGTTCTAATTATGTCGATACAGGCTGCCTCAATATATGCCACTATTACCATGTACGGACTCCCAGCCAGTAAAAGCCATGCCACAGAAAGTATATCCAGGCTGACTGTGTACCATAAGTGTTATTACTGGCTAGATTGGCCTACATTCAATGTGGGCTATTTTAGCCAAGTAGTATGTTTGCTTTAACCTTGATGCATAGTCCTGTGCATCAAGGGTAAAGCAAAAAAGAGCACTGGCAATGCTAACAGTTTGGGCATTCGTGTAGGCATGGGAAAGGCACTTCTGTATTGGTATTAGCTGGCCATTGATAGTGCCAGTGCAAAATGGTTTGAGTACCTGAGCAGCTAATAGCAGTGCCTGGTAAATGTCTAATACTTATACACAAGCCAAAACTGTTGGCTTTGCCAATGCTTATTTTTAAAAGAACTTCAGTGAAAGACACACAGGGTGTTTTTAAATTGAGTGGCCAAAGGCAGACCTGATTAAGACATTCCTATTACACCAGTTACGTGTTTACAACTCCAATGAAGTCATGAATTCTCAGAAGACTCCTTTAAGGAAACACTTACAGGCACATTGAGGGCAACATTTAATGGCAAGGCATGTTTAAAGCTAGCTCAAAGAGTTCCAGTGAGGAGGTGTTTTGGGTGGGGAGGGCAGGAACTGGGTGAGAATTGCCATAGGGATTAGCATGGCCATGAGAAGTCATTTCACTGTTAGCACCTACATTCATATCCATACATTTTTAGGTAATTTAAATTGTGATGTGGGGTTAGCACTTGCATGCTAGGGGAGTAATTAGAAGGGAAGTGGTGACATGAGATATCTCATTCTCACAGCAGTCCTTCAGTGTGACGTTTCAGAAATGAAGGCAAGAGGTAGCTGCTTGTAACATTGAAGCTTCACCAGAATAGTCTAATTCGAAATGTGGAAAGAAGTTAGGTGCCCCCACAAAAGGAAGTTTGCCCCTTCCTCACAGCCTCTGACGTTAGCGCCTCTCCCAACATTTGAAGTGTTAGTGCCCTTTCCCCCCTGACATTTAACCTAGGTGCATCTCTGATGCCATGAACCCACCCCTTAATGAAGTGGCCCCCAGGGCGGCTACATTTAGGGGTGGTGCTGAACACAAACTCACAAAAAACACTTTCACCCATGTATTCATCCACCAGTTACACAACTCAATACATGCATGTATACATAAAACCAAACACAGCATTGACACAAACACCAACATGCACGCATGCATTCATACATACACATATACATACTAATTTAAATACACATACACACTTTTAATTTAAAATAAAAAACCCTTACCTTACCTCCATGCACCCTTAAAAAGCATCCACGCAGCCGACACGTAGACATGCTGCCTGACAAGAGAGAACTCCTCTCCCATCAGTCAGCATGATCACGCTGACAACATGAACACACTGGCTGACAATAGAGGAGTCCTCTCCTATCAGTCAGCGTGGTCATGCTGACCAACGTGAACAAGCGCGTTATAAATAACCTATCATATCATATCATCACTGACTGACAAGAGAGAACCCCTCTCCCATCAGTCAGCGTGGTCACGCTGAGAAACGTGAACAAACTGACTGACAAGAGAGAACTCCTCTCCAATCAGTCAGCGTGATCACACTGACAACATGAACACACTGATTGACAGGAGAGGAGTCCTCTCCTGTCAGTCAGCGTGGTCATGCTGAGCAATGTGAACACACTGGCTGACAAGAGATGACTCCTCTCCATCAGTTTACTGACTGACAAGAGAGAACTCCTCTCGCATCTGTCAGTGTAGTCACGCTGAGCAACGTGAACACACTGACTGATAAGAGAGAACTCCTCTCCCATCAGTCAGCGTGATCACGCTGACAACGTGAACACACTGACTGACAAGAGAGAACTCCTCTCCTGTCAGTCAGCGTGGTCATGCTGAGCAACGTGAACACACTGACT
This sequence comes from Ambystoma mexicanum, assembly GCF_040938575.1. Classification (NCBI taxonomy): domain Eukaryota; kingdom Metazoa; phylum Chordata; class Amphibia; order Caudata; family Ambystomatidae; genus Ambystoma; species Ambystoma mexicanum. Next base: position 377,196,057 of record NC_090938.1, read on the forward strand.
GACAAGAGAGAACTCCTCTTCCATCAGTCAGCGTGATCACGCTGACAACATGAACACACTGACTGACAGGAGAGGAGCCCTCTCCTGTCAATCAGCGTGGTCATGCTGAGCAGCGTGAACACACTGACTGACAAGAGGGAACTCCTCTCCCATCAGTCAGCGTGGTGACGCATAGCAACGTGAACACACGGACAAGAGAGAACTTCTCTCACATTGTTATGCAGAATCCTGTGCAGTGCCCTTAGGGACCACTACACACAATTAAGACTACAGGTGGCAATACAAGTTTTACCTTTGGTACAAGCCTGTACTACTATGTCAGAGTGGTAGCAGTGGCGGAGCAGCCAGGCTTATCTCAAGAGTATATGAGCAGTAACAGAGATTACAGAAAGGGACCACAATTACTGTGACTCAAGCAAACACTGACTCAAGGTTTCAGGAAAAAATATATAAGTACGTTTATTTTTAAACCATTCGTTATTAACACAACACTTCTATTAAACTCAAATAAAAACCACATGTTAAATATACTACAACTAACCAATTCACTTTGTACAGTAAGTCTCAAGATAAGTACCCTGTGTTTGAATGAACCGGTGTTAGGAAGAAAACCTGTTACCGCGAATACGATTGTGATCGCTTTTTGGCAGTTCGGTCTACTAAATAAACGCATATCCGTGACATGAAATGCTACCGGGGCAAAAACACACTTAGCACCTGAGATACCCAGAGGGAGTTGGAGGCAAAAATCATAGGCAATATTTTGGTTAGGCAACCAGAATCAAGAAACACTCAGAGACAGGAGTTCAAAAGTCAAAGGGCCGGAGCCAGGGTCGGAAGACACCGGGGCCTGTTGCCGAAGATCACACAGTCAGACAGTTTACGATTCCACGTAGCCAAAAGCACTTCGATATTGTCAATGTTCGGAAGCAAAAGTTATAAGAAGGAGGGAAGACAAGGGCAAGCCTTGGAAAGTGAAGAAAAGGGATTCACCCAGTTTCCTCAAGGAGAACACAGTACCTTGTTCCAATGGTGCAGCTGGTGCCCTGGCAGTTGTTCCTGTTGGTTTCCCGCAGACCCACGATTCCTGGAGCTTCGTTGTGAAGGAGGACGTCTGAAGGGGGTCTGCACCACACAGGGATGAAGCTGGCAGCAGCGACGAGGAATAAAAGGTGCGCTCCTTAAAAACAGGAGAGGCTCTTCAGGTGGCTATCCGGACCACTACCGCAGTGTGCAGCGATTTCAACCAAGAAAGAGGATCCTCTGGCTGTAGAAGATGAGCTGGTTATTCCCACCAAGCTCAAGGGAAGAAGACTCCGGACTGGATCTTCTCTAAGTCGTTGAAGGGAAGATAGCTCAGGACCGCAGCAGGGCTTCACCGGGACGGGGTAGTTGCAGCAGCCGTCGTTCTCTCCGCTTCTCTTCGGTTCCTTGTAGTTACAGTGGCGACTCTCTGACTTCTAGCCCAAGAGACCTGCCTTTTATGCGAAAAACCCCCATTCACACAGCCTGGCTGTCAATCACCCAGCAGGGGGGTTGTCAAGCCCGGACAACTACCGTGGCCAATCATGACAAAGTGCGACTTGGGTTTCCTAGGATACCCTGTGCAGGGGGTGACTACACCCCTCCCTCACATTCAGCCCGCCTAGACAGCCAGGCGCCTTGAGGAGGGCTTCCGAGCAGAAGCCCGCCAAAAGACAGTGAACAAAGAAGGCGAACCTAGTTTGCCGCGCAAAGTAAGACACAAGAAGGACTTTAACAAAATGAAATGGCGAATAAACCCAACCGGAGCCAAAAGAAAGACGATTTGGTCAAGCAGGTTTAAGTTTGAGGCTAATATAATAGCCAAGAACAGTACCACGTTTATCTAATACAATTGCGGTAGAAAAGTTAGGGTAGATACACTGCCACCAGCCAAGTGTTAAAAGAGCGAAACAATGCTCTAGGAGGTACAGATAAAAAAGGATACGAGTTAACCCTTGCCAGTACTCCATGGAAGATGGGGTGTACTGGATCTGTGGTAGATGACTAAGTAGAGTTAATGGTAACTTTACCCTTTTCTGGGGGACGGTAGTCGCCTCAGAAATGGAGTCGAGGGAAGTCACAAAGACAACCCTGTGCCACGGCACTGAAGGTGCTGTGTGACACACAAAAAGAAGAGGGCTACTGAAGTGGTGTACTTCAGAGTCCATAATCCCAAAAACAGGTAGAAACACATAGGAAAACACAGGTAAGAGTGGAGGAAAAGCTCTCACTCTTACCAAGTGAAAAAAAAATAAACTCCAGAAGTCCAGCAAAGCTGCTGGGGGACTCACTAGGTGAGGGAAATCAGCCATAGATGAGAATTCTCCCTAACACTCGCCCCCCCCCAGGACTAAGGGACAGGAGGATTTAATCCACTCCTGGATGGACCTCATACCTCTAGTCCGTTACAAACATCCTAGAGAGACCATCAGCATTTTGGTGGTGACTTCCTACTCTGTTTTCAATGCTACAATCAAAGGTTTTCCTTTGTAAGCTATATGACCTACATACCCTTGGAGAGACATCTTTCTTTTTGAATCTATAGGGGATCTGGCTGACCAGTCCCTCAGAAGTTGGTACAACTCCTGAACCTGTGATAGGCTTTTTCAAGGGGTCCTTATAAAGGATTTCCTTAGATCTAGAGTGGCCTCCAGGGTTCCTCACTGCCTCTCTTTTGGGAGCAGGTTGGGTCTCAGGCATCTTGGTTGGAGGGGCTGGGGACATGCAAGGTACATGCTTCCCCTTCCTCTTAGATCTAACCTTACCTATTTTTGGAGTTTCTCTCCTAACATTAGGATTTGAGTTGGGGTCGTCTGTAGAAGGTCCAACAGTCTGAAGGTTTTTGGCCTTAGACTTTTCTTTTCTGGTTTTTCACCAGTACTGAGAATTACCAGTTCTCTTAGGCCTAGAGAGGGGTCCGTTTGGTCTATCCACCTCTTCGTCAGAAGCAGGGGGAGTCAGAAACTTTCAAACTGGGGGAACAATGATGGAGCTTGGTTTGGGCTCCCATTTCCCTAACATACTAGCCTGAAATTTGCCTGGGTTAGAGGTCAATATACTAACACCAGTGTTTGTAGTGGGGTTCTCTGTAGAGGTTCCCACAGGCTCCGAGTGGTCCCTTAAGGTGGCCTCCCTAGCCAATTTGGTTTGGTTCTGCTTCTCCATACTGGGAGGCATGGGGGTACTGGATATTACTCCTAGAGATTTTAGATCATTCCCCAACAGGACTCTCCCAGGCACCTCACTCTGAATACTGACAGGGATCCTCACTGTCATGTTGTTATACTGAATGAGAGCTGGTACAATAGGAACCATTTGGACAGGGCCTCCGGCAAGTTTGGTGGGGCCTGTGGGTGCCTTAGCAACATCCTCAGGCCTGAAAAATCTTTCGTCCACAACTGTTCTGCTGGCCCCAGTGTCCCTCATGGCAGAGGTGTCCTGACCATTGACAAGAACACTGTCTATATAACACTCCCTAGAGTTTTCAGGAATTGAGTCATACACATCATTATGTGGTTTCTTACCCAGACCCTTCGACTTTAAGGATACAGTTGCTTGAAGAGCCAAATGTTCTTCAGCAAACAAGTGAAAGAGGGAACTAGCCATCTGTACTTCTCCCTCTGGGAGAAGGCTAAGGAGGTAGTGCTGATCCCTGCAGGGTTACCCTTGCATCTGGGATCTCCTCTCATATGGTCAGTTGACCCACAACTAAAGCATTTACCAAATGCTCTCTGGAATGGGGGGTCTGTCCTGACCTACCTCTGGTTTGGCACCAGGAGGTACACTAGCCCTGTTTGGTTTCCCTTGTGGCTTACCCTGGTTATGTTTGGGGACCTCTTCTGGATGGGAGGTATTGGAATTCTCCTTGTCATCTTTTCTTGGCTGCTTCCCCTCATCCTTCTTCTGAGTAGCCCCAGAATCCTTGTGAGTGGCCCTGTTGGCAACCCATAAGTCAGCAGCCTTAGCTAGCTCTTATGATCTATCTCCTTTGAATCAGCCAAGTGCTGTCTGAGCTCAGGAGAGCAGACATCACAAATAGACTCCAACATCACAAGAATCCTCAAACCTTCATAAGTGTTCACTTTGTAACCCTTAACCGAACCATCTAAGTTTTTCAAACATTCACATACCCAGGTAACCCAAGGGGTACCATCATGCTTTTTGGGGGTTCTAAACCTCTTAAAATACTGGGAAGGGGTCTTCCCAAACCTAGCTATTAATGCTAGTTTCACACACTCATAATCCTGTTTATCCTCCTCCCCAACTCCATTACAGCATTACTTGCAGCAGGGGGGAGCCTAGAGAAAAGCCAAGGAATCAACTGATTCCCTGGGATACCTTGAACCCATGATTGTACTCAAACATTGCTAACCAATCCAACATATCAAGTTTAGTCTCATACATACCAATCATTTCTTTTGGCATACAGGGTCTCTTAGGGCTGGAAGACCTAGAAGACTCTGGGAGAGAAGCATTTTCTAGAGATAGTTTCTTCATTTCCAGGTCATGGTTCAGCTCCATTTCTCTGAGCCTTAACTCTTGGTGTTTCATGGCAGTTTGTGCATCAATACGTTTCACTTCCAATTCAAGTCTCATTTTCTCAAGTGCAATAAATTCAGGAGTAAGTGTAGGAACTGTGGACGTCCCTGTGGACAGAGGTTGTGCATTCTGAGCAGGCAAGGGAGTTGCAGGGTTTCCTAGCAAGGACTCATCTACTTCTTCACAATTAACACTCTCAGAATCAGAAACATCAAAATCCACATTTGCTGGAGGGGTAGGTCCTTCTGACCCACTCTCCAGACTTTTTCCCATTAACTTTGGAACCAGTTCAGATTTCTTTCCTTTACTAGAGATATTCTTATCCCTACACATGGTTCTCAGAATCTCAGCAGTATAGAGTAAAAGACTCTCTTCCGTGTAGTTTTCCATATTTGACATGATTTCTTAGTTAAATAGAATTAGTGGTGTTAGCCTTGTGGTTAGTTGAACCCAAGCAATAGAAGCACTCTAAGTGTAATCACTCTACTTCCAAATCCTCACTGCTGTACACAAGTGTTAGGCAGAATCCTGTGCAGTGTCCTTACGGACCACTACACACAATTAAGACTACAGGTGACAATACAAGTTTTACCTTTGGTACAAGCATGTACTACTATGTCAGAGTGGTAGCAGTGGCGGAGCAGCCAGGCTTATCTCAAGAGTATATGAGCAGTAGCAGAGATTACACAAAGGGACCACAATTACTGTGACTCAAGCAAACACTGACTCAAGGTTTCAGGTAAAAAAATATAAGTACATTTATTTTTAAACCATTCGTTATTAACACACCACTTCTATTGAACTCAAATAAAAAAACACACGTTAAATATACTACAACTAACCAATTCACTTTGTACAGTAAGTCTCAAGGTAAGGACCCTGTGTTTGAATGAACCGGTGTTAGGAAGAAAACACGTTACCGCAAATACAATTGCGACCACTTTTTGACAGTTCGGTCTACTAAATAAACGCGCATCTGTGACATAAAATGCTACCGGGGCACAAACACACTTAGCACCTGAGATACCCAGAGGGAGTTGGAGGCAAAAATCATAGGCAATATTTTGGTTAGGCAGGCAGAATCAAGAAACACTCAGAGACAAGAGTTCAAAAGTCAAAGGGCCGGAGCCAGGGTCGGAAGACACCGGGGCCTGTTGCCGAAGATCACACAGTCAGACAGTTCACGATTCCACGTAGCCAAAAGCACTTCGATATTGTCAATGTTCGGAAGCAAAAGTTATAAGAAGGAGGGAAGACAAGGGCAAGCCTTGGAAAGTGAAGAAAAGGGATTCACCCAGTTTCTTCAAGGAGAACACAGTACCTTGTTCCAATGGTGCCCTGGCAGTTGTTCCTGTTGGTTTACCGCAGACCCACGATTCCTGGAGCTTCGTTGTGAAGGAGGACGTCTGAAGGGGGTCAGCACCACACAGGGATGAAGCCGGCAGCAGTGACGAGGAATAAAAGGTGCACTCCTTAAAAACAGGAGAGGCTCTTCAGGTGGCTATCCGGACCACTACAGCAATGTGCAGCAATTTCGACCAAGGAAGAGGATCCTCTGGCTGTAGAAGATGAGCTGGTTATCCCCACCAAGCTCAAGAGAAGAAGACTTCGGACTGGATCTTCTCTAAGTCATTGAAGGGAAGATAGCTCAGGACCGCAGCAGGGCTTCACCGGGACGGGGTGGTTGCAGCAGCCGTCGTTCTCTCCGCTTGTCTTTGGTTCCTTGTAGTTCCAGTGGTGACTCTCTGACTTCTAGCCCAAGAGACCTACCTTTTACGCGAAAAACCCCCATTCACACAGCCTGGCTGTCAATCACCCAGCAGGGGGGTTGTCCAGCCCGGACAACTACCCTGGCCAATAATGACAAAGTGTGACTTGGGTTTCCTAGGATACCCTGTGCAGGGGGTGACTACACCCCTCCCTCACATTCAGCCCACCAGGCGCCTTGAGGAGGGCTTCCGAGCAGAGGCCTGCCAAAAGACAGTGAACAAAGAAGGCGAACCTAGTTTGCCACGCAAAGTAAGACACAAGAAGGACTTTAACAAAAAGAAATGGCGAATAAACCCAATCAGAGCCAAAAGAAAGACGATTTGGTCAAGTGGGTTTATGTTCGAGGCTAATATAATAGCCAAGAACAGTACCACTGTCAAACTAGAAATTATATCGTGCCTCCTATTGCTATGAATATATGTATATTGGCCTACGCCAAACTGCTAACAAGCTGCTTATAAACTACATGTGAATAAACTCGCATTGCAAGGTTCTGACCTTAGAAACCATGTAAACTGTCATTTTGGGTGAAGCCGCCATTTTAGGTTTTCTTGCTCTATAAAGTCACCATGTGAGCTAAAATGGTAGCCTATGTAATTCAGAACAGAACTTGATTGTCATGACCTCTGTACAGCTAATGTATAACTTGCCTGCAGGCCACTTGTTAGGGTCATGAGCTGAGACCATGTCCTTCTGCTGACCTGGGTGCAATGGATTACCTGTATCACCGAAACTGATCTATAATTGAATGAGAACACCTGCTTAACTATATTGTATAAATTAAGTCCTGCATTGTAATGTTAGGCCTAGAGCATACATTATTACCATTTCTTCTTGTTAATGTATAAACCTAAGATGAACTAGATTTGACCTGGCAAGGGACTCTAGAGCAGTAACTTATTTATGGAATGGTTAACCCAAAGGAGGGCTGAACAGCAGGCTTGAAATGTATAAAAGCCTGACTGTTTCAATGAATATTTGCACTCACTGAGCACACCGAACCACGCCGGAGTTCGCTGTGTTGTACTGAGGGTCGATAGCTATCTGAATTTTGTTCTGTTCTTTTGTAACTGGAGTATAAAATAAAGTGCTTTGTATGTTCCTTTGTAACCTGTGTTTGGTGTGTTTCCTTTTTGGTTACCCTGCCTCATATTATTTCCTTGTTTTCACAGTTGGCGCCCAGTATAGGGACCCTCAAGATTGATGCCGGATTATTGAAGGTTGACGCACGCTATCGGACCGGGATCGGACGGTGTGACATAACGGGCCCGACTGAACGAGACGCAACACCTCAACAGCGCTGCACGATCCGTTCCCTGGACGATAGCCGTGTGGTCTGAGACGGCATCTTGACGAGGGTCAATTTTTTGAGGCGGGCAGATTTGCCGAAATCACCATACACAAGGTAAAATTCGTTAGGTAAGTCCTTTGTAAACCGATCGGTCCTCCTTAGGTTTGGTCAGGTGAGTCATTACCCGACTCTTAATTCAACCTTGACAATTTGAATTTGGCGTATTGTATCTGCAGACACAATTATTGACCAGGTAACACCGAGTATTTGAGAAATGCCTGGGAAATTGTCTAGCTGCTTTAGGGCATTATTCTGCAGCGATAGACAATCTTTGGAATTTAGCCGTCCGGCACCACAGGAGGGGTCACCAGCATGTACTATGTACTATAAGCATGGCATTGGAAGTGTAGTATTTAATAAAATTTGGCACAGACAAACCAGACATGCCTCCGAACTTCAGTGGCCAGTCAATGGTAGTTTTGAGATCCCTCGTATTGAATATTTAGAGTCAGTCTAGTTAAAAAAGAAGGCAAGACCTGCAGCATTTGATGTTTTGCAAAATTGGAAAAGAGAAGCGTTGCAGCAGCTTAAAAGTAGGGAAAAACATGTGCGCCGTCATAAAACAAATGCTGAAAAGGCGTTGTTATATGATCAGGACAAACAGTCTGAGTCGGTTAGGAATATGGACAGGGCTTTCTCACTCGGTATTCAGAAAATCTATCCTTCTAAAGATCTTCATGTTTCTGATGAGTTTATCGACAAATTGTTAAATGAACGAAGGCCTGGTGCCTCTGCACCACCTCCGTATGTTCCTCTTCCTCCTGCTGTACCTCTTCCTGCTGTTATTCCTGCTCTTCCTGCTCAACCTGTTGTTCCTATTCCTCCGGTTGTTGTTCCTCCACCTGCTCCTCTGCCTCTTCCCATTGCACCAGTAATGGTACCTCCATTGAATTTGCCTGCACCCTCACTCCCAAGTAGTTCTGTACCGCTTGTAGTTGATCAGAGTGCGGGGTCGAGGATTGTTACTCGTAATACTGTTCCGACAGAAAAGAAACAGGATTTGTTTGCATGGGCTAAGCTTTGTATGGAGAGAGATGATCGAGCTAATGTTCTTGCCACACTTTCTAATATGGATAATTTTCCTGAGAAAAATGTTTTCATTGAAGGTTTAGGGATTCATTTATGTGTAATGTGGGGTAAATTAAATAATGCAGACCTCCCACAAGGGTTGAGGGACCTGAATACTTTAGCGTTTTCAAGAGACACTGTGGAGAAGGTACATGAGCATGTTGAGAGGATATTTGAGTATAGAAAGGAGTTGGAAAGGTTACGGAATTAGGATGACGAAGAAGAAAGTATGTATGTACAGAAACGATTTCTTCCGTGTCGTAAATCGACATCTGAGGAGGCGCGGATTTGTACAAAAGATGCGATTAGATGGATTTCAGACATATCGATAACTCCAGTTGAGGTATATGACACATACAGTCAGTATACGCTAGAAATGCAGAGGAAAGTGATACAGGTAATGGTAGAGTACCTGCAGGATGAATGTTTAAAGAGAAAGATTAGTTGTCCAACAGAGTTATTGAGCATTTATAAGAGAGCTTTTTCACTTGACACTTCTTCAACTGCTTTAGCGCTCGACTTAGCTCTGTTGCTTAGTAAGAGTTCGGAGTTGCCTACATCTCAGTTGCCTATGAGAGAGGTTCCTCCGACATTTGTCCCAAAGGTTGAGATTCCTGCTAATGCTGAAGCAGGTACACCTGCTGTGGACATTCCTGCACATTATGTATCGCAGTTTGTTCACGTCCCGTTTTCACGACAGGAAGTGAATACTATTAGACAAACTATTCCTGACATTAGGAAAAATCCGACAGGGTTCTATAAAGAGATAGAGTCCGTTTTGCAGTCCTCAGTGTTTACCCTAGGCGACATTGATTTGCTATTCCCTGTACTCCTGCCTGTAGATTTGTGGAAACAAGTTAGAACTATAGACGATGTACCAGGGTTGGGAGATACATGGGCTAACATAGTTAGGCTTGATGGGGAAAGGCCAGCTGGTGAGAGACCACCTCAGGTGATACTAACTTTGCCTGACAGAATCATTGCAAAACTGAAAACTATAATCCCCGAAAAGAGAATTATTTGGGACAAGCTTAAGGCCTGTGTCCAAGGAAAATCTGAGGGTGCTACCGAGTTCTTTAATCGGTTCGAACAGGTATTCTCGGATTTCAGTGGACAAGACTTAGGCACAGAGTCTGGGAAAAGATTATTTGTGGACAAATTTGTACGTGGATTGCTGCCTGACATCCAGTCACAAATTATGTCTTCTGAGAGCGCTTGGCAGGCGAAATCCCAATCAGAAGTACTGCACATGGCTCAGTACTACGAGAACCGTGTCAATAATGAAAAAGATAGAGCTGAGAAGAGAAAAGGTGATTTGAAGACTAAAGTATTGTTACAGCAAATTGTTAGAGGCCCCAGAGGGGATAGTTCGCAGATTAGAGGTCAGTATGTTCCACAAGGGAATGTGCCCTTGGGTCCTGTGAATATTAACCAGTGTGCCTATTGTCGCCAGGAGGGTCATTGGCATGCACAATGCCCCGTCCTTCGACAGAGGTCGAATAACACATTTGGAAATATGGGTAGACGATCCAGAGGTTGCCCGGGTGTAGGGGGCCCTGGTAGAGGCCAGTTTTCGCAGTATCCCCAACAACCTTTTTCACAGGATAATCAGACTTCGAGTGTGGATACTAGAAACATATTTGATCATCCTTCTGCTGCATATCTTTCTGAAGAGCTTCCTTTTGATGATATTTTGTTTCGTTAGGATTGCCCGAAGCAGGGTTTGGAACCTACACCTTTTCCCGTTAATCGGAAAGGTCCCTACGTTGAAATGGTAGTGGGAAATAGGAAACATCAATTTTTGATAGACACTGGAGCACAGAAGTGCTCCATTGATCATTCTCGGGTTCCAAACATTCCACTGTCAGGGCAAACCAATGTTTCTGTAGGGTTTTCTGGCACACTAGTTGTTTGTCCGGTTTCTTCACCGGTACCTATTTCTTTGGGTCCCTTTATGGACCACTGTCCATTTCTCTTGACTTCGAATTGTGGAGAGAATTTGCTGGGGTTGAATCTGTTGAAGGAATTAAATGCGGCAATTCATTGTTCTTCTGATGGAGTGCGTTTGACGATTTCACCACAGCAATGTTCTGTTTTGCAATTCTTGACTAGACCTTTGCCGCCAGAATTCAGTAATGTACCAGAGTATTTGTGGGCAGTTGATGACAATGATGTCGGTGTTTTGCAGATTGAGCCTGTTAAAATAGTTTTGAAACATGGAATTAAGCTGCCCCGTATTCCACAGTATAAGATCTCAGTTGAAGGCGAGCGAGCTTTGAAGAGCATTGTTTCTGATTTTGTGCATCGTGGGGTGATTGAGGAGATTGCAGGAAGTTTGTGCAATAGTCCGATTTTACCCGTGTACAAAAAAGGTGATAATGCAATTCCATTTCGTTTTATAATTGATTTACGTGCCATTAATAAAGTCGTCGCTCCGCAATTTCCAATTGTGCCTGATGTGACGACAATATTAACCATGATTCCAGCTACGGCTACTCACTTCAGTGTTGTGGACCTAAAGAATGCTTTCTTCAGTATTCCTATACATGAGGATAGTAGATACGTGTTCGCGTTCACCTTAGGGGGACATTCATTCACATTTACTCGTGCACCTCAAGGTTATACTGAGAGTCCTAGTATTTATAGTAGGGCTTTGAAAGAGCAGCTTGATACCCTTGAATTGCCCCCTACTTGTACGTTGCTTCAATATGTTGATGATTTGCTTTTAGCCGCTGACTCTGAGAGCTCTTGTAAAGAGGGCACTGTGTTGTTGCTCATCCATCTAGCTAAGCATGGTCACAAAGCTTTGCTTAAAAAGTTTCAATATTGTTGCCAGGAGGTCGCCTATTTAGGCTATCTCCTGTCAAAGGAGGGAAGAAGATTGACACCTGAAAGAATAAAACACATTTCTGGCATGTCTGTCCCAAATACACAAAAGGAAGTTAGAGCCTTGATAGGTATGGCTTCTTACTGTAGGTTATAGATCCCAGACTTCTCACTAGTGATAAAACCGATGTTGGCCTTGACGAAGAAGGGTATTTCTTCGCCATTGCCATGGAATATGGAGCATCAACATTCATTCGAGTTGCTCAAGACTGCATTATGTTCGGCACCAGTTTTGGGCACACCGAACTATGAGAAGGCCTTTGTGTTGTTTGTGCATGAATGTGATGGATGTGCTTTGGCTGTATTAACGCAGCAACATGGAGGGAAGAATAGGCCATGCGGTTACTACTCTTCCGCCCTTGATCCTGTTGCATGCGCTTTGCCAAGATGTTTGCGCGCTGTCGCTGCTGCGTCTGTAAAACAGAGTGAGGGAATGGTCCTAGGCCATGATTTAACCCTGATGGTGCTTCACTCTGTAGATATTCTATTGAACAAAACCCAAACGCAACACCACACTTCCGCACGACTGACAAGATATGAATTAATCTTGTTTTCTCACCACATTCAAATTAGGAGGTGCTGCGTTCTTAATCCGGCTGAACTCCTACCTTTCCCGCAAAAAACTGTTTGCGGTGACGAAGAGTCACATGACTGCCTGTATACTACTGAACAAGATACAAAAGGCAGAGTTGATTTGAGGGACACTCCTTTGGATAACCCACAAGGGGAGCTGTTTTGTGATGGCTCCTGCTTCAAACTACTGGATGGTACATCCACAGCTGCTTATGCAGTCACTACATTAAGTACGGTTGTGGAGACCAAGAGAATTACGCATAACTCTGCGCAGGCCGCAGAGATTATAGCATTGACTCGAGCTTGTGAGCTTTCCGAAGGGCTAACAGTAAACATATATACTGATAGCCAGTATGCCTTTGGGGTGGCTCACAACTTTGGGAGACTTTGGTCAGAGAGAGGGTTTTTAACTTCGCATGGCACCAAGATCCAGCATGGCTCCCTGATAGTACAATTGCTTTCAGCGCTTGCGCTCTCTAGTCAGTTAGCAATCATTAAGTGCGCAGCACATCGCAAGATTATAGATGATGTAGGGAAAGGGAATGCTTTCGCTGATCAAATAGCTAGAGAAACTGCCTCTGATCTCTTCACGGAGATGTATGTTTCAAGGGAGACTGTAGATGCCTATGCAATGGATGAGGGTGTTGGGTCTGTACGGGATATCCAAGCCGATGCCACATTAGAAGAATCCAAGAGGTGGGCTGAGGGCTTGGGGAAACTCGATGATGATGGGTGTTGGGTGGACATGGTTGAAGGGAAATGGTTGCTTCTTAATGCCTATATAGTAATGATGGTTACCATGGCACACGGTCCCACACATGTGTGCGCTCAACAGATCACGAGAATGTTAGAGAAAGTCTGGGTAAATGATAAGATTTCTAAAATTGCCCAGCATTATGTCCAAAATTGCATGATTTGCCTAGAACACAATGTGGGAAAGGGGACAGCAACTCCAAGAGGTAGCTTTGGGCCTCCTTCTGTCCCGTTTGAAGTGATTCACTTTGACTTTATTGAAATGGAGCGATGTAACAATCTAAAATATGTCCTTGTGGTCATTTGCGCCTTTAGTAAGTGGGTCGAGGCTTTCCCTGTTAAAGACGCTACAGCCATGACCACTGCAAAGACCATGTTAAAGGAATTCTTCCCACGGTTCGGTTTGCCGAGAGTTATCTGGTCGGATAATGGTCCGCATTTTGTCGCTGCTGTAATTCTACAGATATGTACGGCATTGCAAATTGACAATTGATACCATTCGGCCAGACATGCTCAGAGCGCCGGATTAGTGGAAAGACACAATGGTATCATAAAAAACAAGCTCGCTAAGACGTGTGCCGGCACCAAACTAAAATGGCCGGACGCCTTACCGATCGTGTTACTTTCAATGCGGACAACCCCTCAAACTAAGACTGGGCTCTCTCCCTTTGAGGTGGTAATGGGGAGACCTGCTAATATTTGGGGTTTGCCTAACAGCTGCGCATTGCGCGATGTAGAAAATGTACTTCTCTCCGACTATTGTAACCAATTGACTAAAAACCTGTTTTCAATTTATCACCAGGTGCGAGAGGCATTGCCGGTGAGGTACGAGTGTCCCGTTCACAGTCTACGACCAGGGGATTGGATCCTCGTTAAATCCTTCGATAGAGCATCTTGCCTCGCACCATGTTTGAGGGGCCCCTACCAGGTGCTCCTGGTCACTGAGACTGCGGTGCGGGTAGGAGGACGTCGCCACTGGATCCACTGCAGCCACACCAAACGGATCCCACACCCAGTGCCATACGATACAGAAGACGCAGAACCCCTTTCCGACATTGAAACCAACGTACCCGAAACGGCAAATGGTGGAGAGAGAGTATCGGAGGCCGTTCCGGAAGTTGTAAGGCCCGACAAAACGGCCATCTTGCCTCCTTGCTCTCCCACTGCATCGTTTGTGGATCATCCATCTTCTGATCCAACTTCCGTTCACTCGCCACCTCCTGTGGGAAGTGACGACATCCTGTCTGCTGATTCTTTTGCACCGGAAACTGTGAAGTATAATCTCCGCCCAAGGAGATAGGTTTGCAATACGGCTTTTGCTGTACAATTGAAAGAATTTGAGGGCTTGCCTTTTTTTGGCCCAATTGCATAAAGGATTCTGCTGGCTAAGGGTTGTGGGAAAAGACATTAAGAAGACGCGCGACCGGAGTCGCCAGCAAACCAACAATTGGTGTTTCTCGATTGAAGACGACAATGCCCGCATTCGTTACCGTTCGTACTGAACTTTTGGACAAAAATGTGACTAGGAAAGACAATGAGCAGATATGTATGGGGGCCCCGAAAACGTTTTGTTGTCTACTGGTGATAATCACGGGACTTTTAGTAACTGTTGGTTGTGGGTTTTGGTATTTGGAGAGAATGTACCCTTTGAATGATTTCCTACCTGTTGAAAATATAACTGTTGTTCCCACTCCTTCTGTGCAACTACATACCTTGTCACCTAGAGATCTTTTGCATAGACGGAATTATCAAAATAACACTCTACTTCTAATTATGAATGCTACCCATGCAATCTTTAACAGAACCAATTGTTGGATCTGCTCGCATTTACTGCAATATGGGGATAAGGGGCTAGGTTGGTATATTAACCCTTTACCTTTGGCAACTGCTTGTTATGCTTCACTTAGAGCACTGTTCTTTGGCCGATGGAACGATAGCATCTCGGGGAACTTTGATGGCACTAATTTGAATAGTTTTGAGAAACGTGTTCTGACTCCCCTGGGATGCTCGCTTTTCGCAAATAGGAGTAAGCTCAATATTGCTTCTATTAGGCCTTCTGATAGACTGTCTCGTCCTTTCCAATCTTTGATTTCCTTTAAAATGGCTCCGATAGGCAATAAGGATGCCGTGCCTCCTTCTTATACTGTTAACCATAGCCCCGATTCAGTTTCTTTCTGCATCCAGAGGAATGGCACCCGGTCAATGGGAGATTTTAAAGGTTGTGCCAACGTTGCAAATTTGACTGGGGAAGACAGACCTTTGTATGTAGACGAACCTATCTATTTTGTTTGCGGTAATGTAGCATTTCCATGGTTGCCCAGGGATTGGCAGGGAACTTGTTATCTAGGAATACTGTTACCTGGGGTGTTTATAGCAAGTACTGTAGAGGTTTCGAAGGCTCGTCCACGGCGGGACGAGAATGGCGACACTCCAGCACAGGTTTTATGAGATGTAGTGAAATCATTCCTTCCATTCTTTGGGCAGATAGCGAATTCCGAGGATATCAGGAAACTAGCGAGAGTACTGGAGAGAACCATCAACAGGACCACAGATATACTCTATAATATGACTTTAGAGCAGAAAGCGATCAGATTGGTAGCGCTTCAGAACCGGATGGCATTAGATGTCATTCTGGCTGAACGTGGTGGAGTATGTAAACTAGTGGGGTCCGCTTGCTGTGTTTTCGTATCGGATTCCTCCCCAACTATTTTTAAGGCAATACAGAATCTGCACATTCTTAGTTCAGAAGTGCATGTTCCCGAGGGAAATTGGGATCTTAGCACTTGGTTCTGGGACTTCTTGCGGTCTTGGGGTTGGAAAGTGCTTTCAGCCTTGCTGATTATTTTGGGAATTCTGCTATTTCTTTGTTGTTGTATCCAATGTCTACCAAGTATATGTTCAATGCTAGTGGGATGTTGCGCTCAGGCGATAGGTACAATAGGACATAAAGGGTATGCCCCGGATAAAACCTCTAAGGAGTATGTACTGAAAGAGATCTTAGTAAAAGATCTAATGACGATAGATATTTCTGACAGCTATTCAGGGTGCATGGACGATGACACATGGAGTTATTTGCAGGGAGATCAGAAGTAGTTTAGCACTTGGCTTAGGCCAAAAGGAGGGTTTGTCAAACTAGAAATTATATCGTGCCTCCTATTGCTATGAATATATGTATATTGGCCTACGCCAAGCTGCTAACAAGCTGCTTATAAACTACATGTGAATAAACTCGCATTGCAAGGTCCTGACCTTAGAAACCATGTAAACTGTCATTTTGGGTCAAGCCGCCATTTTAGGTTTTCTTGCTCTATAAAGTCACCATGTGAGCTAAAATGGTGGCCTATGTTATTCAGAACAGAACTTGATTGTCATGACCTCTGTACAGCTAATGTATAACTTGCCTGCAGGCCACTTGTTAGGGTCATGAGCTGAGACCATGTCCTTCTGCTGACCTGTGTGCAATGGATTACCTGTATCACCGAAACTGATCTATAATTGAATGAGAACACCTGCTTAACTATATTGTATAAATTAAGTCCTGCATTGTAATGTTAGGCCTAGAGCATACATTATTACCATTTCTTCTTGTTAATGTATAAACCTAAAATGAACTAGATTTGACCTGGCAAGGGACTCTAGAGCAGTAACATATTTATGGAATGGTTAACCCAAAGGAGGGCTGAACAGCAGGCTTGAAATGTATAAAAGCCTGACTGTTTCAATGAATATTTGCACTCACTGAGCACACCGAACCACGCTGGAGTTCGCTGTGTTGTACTGAGGGTCGATAGCTATCTGAATTTTGTTCTGTTCTTTTGTAACTGGAGTATAAAATAAAGTGCTTTGTATGTTCCTTTGTAACCTGTGTTTGGTGTGTTTCCTTTTTGGTTACCTTGCCTCATATTATTTCCTTGTTTTCACACCACGTTTATCTAATATAATCGCAGTAGAAAAATTAGGGTAGATACCAGTGCCACCAGCCAAGTCTAAATGTTAAAAGAGCGAAACAATGCTCTAGAAGGTTCAGATAAAAAGGGATATGAGTAAACCCTTGCCAGTACTCCATGCAAGATGGGGTGTACTGGATCTGTGGTAGATTGACTAAGTAAAGTTAATGGTAACTTTACCCTTTTCTGGGGGACGGTAGTCGCCTCAGAAATGGAGTCGAGGGAAGTCTCGAAGACAACCCTGTGCCACGGCACTGAAGGTGCTGTGTGACACACAAAAAAGAAGAGGGCTACTGAAGTGGTGTACTTCAGAGTCCATAATCACAAAAACAGGTAGAAACACATAGCAAAACACAGGTACGAGTGGGGGAAAAGCTCTCACTCTTACCAAGTGGAAAAAAATAAACTCTAGAAGTCCAGCAAAGCTGCTGGGGGACTCACTAGATGAGGGAAATCAGCCATAGATGAGAATTCTCCCTAGCACCCATCAGTTAGCGTGATCACACTGACAACATGAACACACTGACTGACAAGAGAGAACTCCTCTCCCATCAGTCAGCGTAGTCACGCTGAGCAACGTGAACACACTGACAAGAGAGAACTCCTCTCCCATCAGTACCTTTGAAGTGCCTGCCTAGGCCAACCTAGTGTGCTGGTTTAAAACATTTTGTTTTCTTTTTCTCCCTTTCTTTCACAGAACCCAAGTCTTTTTGGGAATAAGTACAATACATTTAAACCACCCCAACCCCACACATATAATACTATTTCTGTGCGAGTATTGGTATGATTTCACATTTAGTTTTCAAAAGAGCCGTTTTTTTGCTTTTGCAAAAACGGATTTACAAACATTCATTTTCTACATGTTGATTTCACAAGATGCGTTTTTCTTTGCATTTGCTTTCTGAAGGCTTTTTATAGCTCTGGTCAGTTTCTGTTCACAGGGATATACTTGAAAAATGGTTTCTTGGTACTTGACGCATAGCAAGAGAGACAGAGCTTTCTTTTGAAGTACTTTGCATGGGTTAATTTGTTTCCAAAGTGAATGCTGGCTGTGCGGACTGAGATGAAATGATCTGCTCTTTACAGACTTTAGCTGGTCCGATAGCACAGCCAGTAGAGCGCTCGCTTGAACATCTGTGCAGACCCTGCTGATGCAGGTTCGAATCCCGGCAGGGCCAAACTCAGCCTTTCATCCTTAATAATAAGCAGCGCTCAGATGCTTGAGGGTTCGTAGTGCTACATAAATGCTAAATTATTATTATTTTACAAACAGTGCTGTTCTGGGAAGGATGGCCGCCTAATTTGCTGGTGTTGGACCTGAAATAGATGGACATGGCTGTGTTTTACTAGAACAAAACTGTGTGATGTTTATTTTAAATGCAGGACGTTTTCTTGTGCAGCTTTGAGTTTTTTTTCTTTTTGAATTGACAGAACAGCAGTGCTGAGCCATTCTGCCTTTGAGATATTTTCTTTGGGTTCACATGAAGAAAACAAAATGCAGCCCATTCTTGGGTTCGCTAAGTTCAATCTCGCCCCATATGTGCTTAGAAGACAAAAGCACAGCCATTTGTTTTGTTACTGCTAAAATGCAGTTTTGTGATGCTGGGGATTTCTGTTGGGGCTGGTAAATATAACCCACAGGCTAGCGCACACTCCTGTGTGGATTGGTGAATTCATCACAGGGGTACAATATGCCACTGACAAGGACTACTTTCCAACTACTATGGTAGTGAGTGGGCTCAGTACAAAAGCATAGTAACGTAACATAAAATCAGGGCTCAAGTCGAGGGTACACAAGCTTGGACGGATCCACCCACTTTTTTCACAGGGTGGACACAGTCCCCCCAAAGCCTTGTGTAAAACGAAAACATTTCCTGGCCTTTGCAATTTATGAGAGTCCTGGGGACTCCAAGTGCGGTCGTCTGGTTGGCAGGTAGGGTACTTTACCCCAGCATCATATAAAGGACCATGAAACAGCCTGATCCTAGCAGTAATACATCTTGCACATATCAGATATGATGGGGAAGTGAACATGCAGCCTCTGAGCGAACAAGGAAGGGGCTTTTCTCACCAGTCACGCTTACGAGGCTATCTGTCAAAACATTTGATCACAGCAATCCCCCAAACCCAACCCCCAAGCCTTGTGTAAAATGTGAAACATTCACTGTATTTTTTTTACTTACACCGCAATCACCAGGTTTGCAGGCAGGGAAACAAATCACTGCATCACATAGCCACACCTAAAGGTGAATATTTCGCGACTGCATATTCCAGGGAAAACTGTAAGGAACTCATGGTGGCAACTGTAAAGACAGACACAAGTGATCACAGTTCAAGGGTGTTAATTAAACTGCAGTATGGGTGAGGAAAATGCCTAATCTGAACCTAAATCTAAGATGGGAGCAAGCTACAATCATCAAATATTAATACAAGCAAACCTAGTGGCATATTGTCAAATAAAAAGGGCCTATACCAAAAAACCTGTGGGATCATGTTCTCAAGAAAATAAATAAGTGCTCACCAAATGATAAGTGAGGATGGTATGGTTGGGTCTCCCTTCCCCACGTTTTCAGCATGGGGAAAGGCAGGACCTTTGAACACAGCACGCTCCTGGACCTCGCCAGCACGAGGTAACAGTTCCTTTCAATGATGCCAGAACCTTCCAGAGACAAACCTTCTGCCTGCCTCTACTCTCCGCCCTCTGCAACACATCCAAAATAGGACTGCAAGACTTCTCCTTGGCCTCAAGCCCAGGGATCGTATCTCTTCAGGACTTAAACCTCTGCACTGGCTGCCAGTGGCTCCGTGGATTAAGTTAAAAATCTGGTGCATTGTCCACAATGCCTTCTGGGGCCTCAATACCTTTAACTCTCTCTTCCTAAATATCTTCCTTCTCAAGCTCTTCACTCATCCGCCTCCAACTCCCCCAGGGTCAGTCGCTTCTCCAAGCAACGGGTTGGTGGTAGATCTCTTTCCTCGCCTGTGTCCTCCCTCTGATACAGCCTCCCTGCCTCACTGAAACTTGAGGTGAACCATCTCTGGTTCCGGAAGCACCTTAAGACCTTCCTCTTTGATTCTGCTATCTCTCCTCCTCTCCCCTGCTGAACTCCTGGCTGAAACTGAAACTGCACTGGTCACCTGGCTACCCTCTGTTCTCGTGCCCAGGTCCCCTTCCCACCAACCTGGCAACACTTGCACTCGGGGCTGTTTCTGTATCCCTACAGCCCCCTACCAGCACTTGACACCTGATGTCTGCACTTACCTTCGTATCATCGCCTGAGCACTGAACACTAAAGGTTGACTTTTTCAATAACACGTTATAAACCTTCTTAATTCCACAGCCTCCATCTTTTCCAAGTTACAGGAGGGCCTCTGACATGGAAATGCTGGTGCAACTTGAACCTTCCATTCGAATGCATTAGAGTGGCTAATGTCCTGAGGGAAAACTGGCCCTCTTTTCTGTACTTGAATGTAAAATGATGGATAGTCAGACACTGCGTATACAGGTCATTTGAGAGCTGTGTATGTAAGTTATCCTAACCAAAAGCAGATGTTCCCCTCCTTCTGTGGCCCGCCATAATACCCGGTAGGACTACTTTCATGGCTGCGCCTGCATACCTGCACCTTAAAATGATATGCCCCCTGGTATCATGACCCTGGGGTGCAAGCAAGCTATTGGATAAACGCCACCAACACAGCTCCATCAGTGGGAGTGGGACTAATCTTCAAGTCACCTCTACCTCCTCAGGGCGAGAGGTGGACTCTCATAAGAGGGAACTCGCGAGATTTCCCTGAAGGCCAGTGCCTCTGAGTGGGTGTTTCCAGCGGTGGACTGGCCTATAGGGAACCCTGGAGATTTCCTGGTAGGCCTCTGCGCTCTGGGCCTCTTTTGTGTGATAACCTATGTTATTTCCACATTTTCTCGTAGGTAAAGGGTTGGCCTTGCTGAAAATGTGTAATATGGGGCCACTTTGAACTTTATTTCCAGGGCATCTTTTGGTTCTCAGTCACCCCTGGGCGCTTTTAGGGTATAAGGTGGAGTGAGAAAGGTGGCAGGGTGTGTTTTGCATCCCTTGGGAGCCAGTACGTCACCACGGGCTAGAACCACGTGCGTTCATCTTCTTCGCGCAGATTGATTCAGAGCAGTTTCCCCAGGCATCAGTCAGGGCCCTTCCCCCACCTGTGTGCCGGCATCGAGTGGAGGCGTATTCCTGGCTGCTGATAACCTCGGGCCCAGATTTGGCTTCGAATAGCGGTGTTTTTCTGGTCAAGGCCAGTTATTCCTACTCTACCCACACCTCAGGGCATCACATGGGCATATGACGCGGGCACCGTCACCTTCCAGGTCCCACACGCCGCGAGCTGAGGGTGCATAACAGGCACACATCTGGCGGGCTGTGGCCGGGTGACTCAGTGAGGCCTACTCAGCGATTTCGACATCACTTCCATCTCGAGCGCGCTGAACAAAACGAGTGCGATTTGGGATGGGAGGGGAGTTTAGTTAGGTTCCCCTACCCCACATTTCCCACTATTTTCAGAGGCTGACGTGTGCCTGCCTGCCCTCTCAGAGAATATGTGCTTTGCCATCTTACCCACTCCCCACAGCCCCCCTGTCAAAGGGGAGGAAGGGATACCACAGAGGGGAGAGAGGTCAACAAAACGGCAAGAGTCAAGCCAGGAGCGCCCGGAAGCCTGACACCGCAGAGATCACGATTCACCAGCCGTTGCGACACTCCTGCACGTGCCACTCTCGCCTGGCGTGGCCTTACGCCGAGGCGCTGTTGCAGCATCAGCATTCGGAGTTTATGAACTTGACGCTGCCCACTTCCCCAACGCCATCCCAATGTGACACCCAACGCACTGCTTGTACAAAATGAAGGGGCGAGAATATGTATTAGGCTCCTGCAGGCATCACAGACATAGCCATCGCCACTAGCACCGAGATGGGGTTGGCGCTCTAAATCCTTTTTTGGCTTGAAATCACGTGGCTAGATAATAAAGTAGGTTCTCCATGTCATTGTTGTTTTTCTGGTGCTAGGCGTCCCCCTTCCTCACCTCCCTTCTTCGTAACAGTCTTGGAGGCTCATTTTGCAAGCCCCACGGATCGTTAAAGAAGGTATTAAGTTAAGAAGTAGTGGGCCATTTAAAAACAAAAAAAAACAGTCTATTATCATTTTCAAGGTAACACAACTGACTGGCAACAAACCCCATGCCACCCCCACACCTCCTGATCCCCCCTCCTTGCATGGCGATACAGTGAGATTTAAAACGAAAGAGTAGTCAGCAAAACTTACGGTCAGCATTAACATGGATACAGCATGTGTATAAAGTACCAGCCTCCATTTTACTTTGCACCCGTTGCCGGGTTTCGAGAGTAGGCGTGGGATCATTGTGAGTGCATAGTTTCGAAAGGGAGACCAATAGTCTAGTGGCCTACTATGTTCTGGGAGGGAGGCTGCATATTGTGTCTCCCTACGTTCGCACAGCGTCATGTAGGCAGGGCCATCTTAAGAATTGGGGCCCTGGGCACGAGCAGCTTTGGGGCCCCCTCCACCAAACCAAAGGGATTACATGATCAAGAATATCTGGTCGCACCGCACACCCTCTCAACGCAATCACAACTCATAGGTTGACATTCTGCAACGCAGCATTCAAAATTAGCATGTTCACACCCTTTAAGTCCCCTTACCGTCTTCATTCTTGCTCTAATCAGAATGATAAACAAGTAGCAACTGAAGGCCAACATCAGCAGTCTACAAAGAGTTACTTAATTTCTAGTATAGATACAGGATACTTTATATCAGTAGCATCCATAAAGGTGTTCAAGCATGGGTAGAGGCGACCAATTGGAAGGAAGGCCAAAGCAACACATACCATAGCATGGATAGTGGAGGCAGATTAGAAGATACCAGGAAGGTGTCTGTATCAAGAGACTGAGATTCGAAGCGAGACATGGTTTTCAAATAGTGTTGCCATTATAGAGCCTGTGTTGTGCAATATATTTATGCTCACTATTAAATTGGAAGCAACACTGTAGCCAGTGAAACCATGAGTGCTCATTTTTGAAGATCATCACCTGAGAGGGAAATCACTCCGAAGGGCAGGCAATTATGAAAGGTTTAGGGACTGGCAATTTGGAGAGGTTAGGCAATACAAGATTAAATGAGATGCCCAGGATCAAACATTGGTCAGAGGGTAAAGCTGGGATTTGTGTCAACTCTGCAATTTCTGCATTTGAACACTTTCTTTTCCAGTTCTTACCATGAACTAAAATAATCTCATTTTTATAAAACTGAATTGGAAAGTACACCAATCACATTACCAAACATGAACATTTTTTAAAACAAAATATTATAAAAGGGTGTTAGCAAAATGGGAAGGATTCTAGCTTCATTCTCTCCATCATCAAGGTAAGTATGTAAGTACCAGCATACCAATCAATGTGATTTAACAGATTTAATCTGGAGTTGTCTTTTGTACTTTAAAGCTTTAAATACTTCAAAAACACTGGCATGTGAAATTGTTATTTATAAGCGTGCAGAAAAACCTTTGACTTTTACAAAAAAGCAAACTGTTTTTTGTGTCAAACTAGCAGATCTTAAAATAAGCTTGGCCTGCAACATCTGTTCCGCTCTCTTCTGTCTACCACTCCTTCGAATCAAAAGGCATACATAAGAAGAAAGATGGGTGAAGCAACGCCACCAACATGCGAGAAAGCAAACTTCACAGAAGACAGCACAGAAGATGTAAGAGATATTAGATGGTTTGACCAGGATCACTGCATTGTCTACTGGGAAAGCTAGGATACAAGCATGAATGCTTTGGTTCCACAGTCTTGAATTTGGATACTTATTTGCATCTTGGACTAACAGTTTATAGTCATTTTTGAAGGTGATTGCCTAGCGATTACAACACCCCATCTGAACAAGCCAATTTCAAGGCCTTTACCATATGGATGACATGTTAGTTTTTATAGCAACCCCTTTCTGGTGCAGGTAGATTGCTGAATTATACCTGTATTATAGCACCTACAAAACCAAGTGCATATCCAGGCAGGTTTATAAACTTCAGACATAGGAAAGTCTCAGTCATCCTTGCTGGAATGTGCTGTTCTAATATTGCACATGAACACATCTCAGCAATGAGTTCTTAACACACTGAGCTAACTTCTGAACCATTGTGGCACTCAACCTATCAATATGCATTTCAACTGTGGCTATTGCACATAATCAAAATAATTCCTACAGGAAGGAAGAAATGCTACAGAGTTGTGCTGTAAGGTACATACAAACTATGTATACCACAGTGAACACAGACAACATTACACAATGAATTGATCACGGCAGAATGTACTTGTCAAAACAAACAGGCAATAGGTTTAGAGCCTCAGCAGCATGCCATAAAATATCCTGATGTGCTATTTAAGTCTGGTGAACAATGGAATCTTACCTCTTTAGATTAGGCAGCCTTGTGGGGCCCCCTCCAAGGTGGGTGTCCGGGGCAAGTGCCCCTTTTGCCCTCCCATAAAAACATCTCTGCATGTAGGCCATCCATTCACGGAATGTTGGGGCTCTGACTTAACCCCAGGATTTAGCTACAACAGTCCTAGCTGTGATCCATACCATTACTGCAAGTTTCTTTTCTGCCCTTGAGCTCCTGTCTATTAGGGCGAGCATCCGGAACTCTGGGGTATCCTGCTGTGTGGTCCCAATCATAGATAACAGTGCAGCACCCACCGAGGACCAAAATGGTTTCACCCGTGGGCAGGACCAGCCAACACGTAAAAAATGGCCTTGTTCTAGAGCACACCTGGCACATGTAGGTGGCCTGTCAGTGTAGAATTTATGCAGTCTTAGCGGAGAGTAGTAACCCTGGTGTAGGAATTTGTAGTGTATTAGTCGTAAACGGTTGTTCAGAGAAAGTGATTTTGTCTGACAACAAATTAGTGACCACTGGGTGTCTGTGAATGTTTGGCCCAATGCTACCTCTTATCGGGGTGAGGGATCCTCTGTGCCCTGATGCCTTTATGTATGTTAGAGACAAGTGACCTAGACGGTGTCAAAGAGGTGATGCTTTGCAGAACTGGAGGTACCACAGGGGCTCTGGGGTAGTATGGCCATGTTAACTTAAGAGCTTCATGCAGCCTGTGATATAAGAACATTCTAACCATATTTGAATCCCCTCAAGACTGTAGGGCCTCCCAGGATATAAACCTCCTTTCAACCACAAGATCCACTACCAAACAAATCCCCAACTTCCCAGACAGTGTCTGGAATAGTGTCTCATGTGTGAGCGACTGACCATAAATTTGTAAATGGCAAAGTAGGAGGAGTAAGAGGTAACAGGCCCATTACGCCAGCAGCTGTCTGCCGTGCTTTACAAGTAACTGCCGGTGGCTGGATTTTGGCACGGTCCCATGTGGGGGGAGATTTCCACAGGAGACCTTTCAAATCGTCTGCGGCCATCATTGCATTTTCTAATGAGACATGTGTTAGGTCGGATGAAGGGACCACCACCAAGTGGAGTATTGTGTTTTAGCAGCTGGGAAATATATGTAAAGATCCAGGTATTCCATACCGCCCAACTCGTAGTTCATTGCCAGTACCCTGTAGGATACCCTGGCCTGGCGACCAGCCCATACATGATGGATCATGTCTCTTAAGTCTTGTCCAGAAGTTCATGGGAGGCCAAATTGGGGCGTTATTGAAGATGTACACGAATGTCAAAAGCAGAATAATTTTGGCTAGGGACATCCAGGCTGCCTGTGAGGTGGGTAACCGGATCCAGGTCTCTACTCTATGTTCCCTTAGTGTTAGCACATTCCTATGATTGTTGTCGAAGAGGGACTGCACTAAGTGGTGACGTAAATTCCCAGATATCTCATGCCCAGCGGGCATCACCTGAAGTCGCCTGTTATAGCCTGCTACCGAACCACTGCGGTCAATGGCAGCACCTCTGATTTAGCCCAGTTGATCCGCAGACAGGATATCGTGCCATTTTGTTGAATGGCCTCTACGACCGGTTGCAGGTTGACCTTTGGATGTTTCAGTTATAATAACATGTCATCAGCATACAGTGACATGATCGAGGAGCCCGATTGTAGTCTCCCCCATGTATATGGTATTCCCTCAGGTGGCAGGCGAGAGGTTCTATTGCCAGGGCGAAGAGGATAGAGGACAAAGGGCACCGTTGTCTGGTGCCACGGGACAGTATGATGCACTGCGGCAGGTGCCTGTTCATGTATATCACTACCTGAGGGGCCGTGTATAGTATTCAGACCCACTGAAGGTATGTCAGGCCCAGTCCTGAGCATCGCAATACTTCAAATAGAAAGGTCCACTCCACTGAGTCGAAGGCCTTCTCCGCGTCCAGAGCGGGAACCACTATGGTGACCCCAGGCTCGACATTATGTATAAGTGTAAATAAACAGTGCATATTGTTCTGTGTGTATCTGCCCGGGATAAAGCCGACCTGTTCCCGGAAGACCCGAGCCAGCATGTGTGCAAGGAAATATTATCAGTATTAATTAGCGAGAGTGGTCGATATGATGAACACTTTGTGGGGTCCTTGTCACGCTTCAAAAGTATCGTTACTATAGCCGAAGTGGTAGATTCTGGTAAAAGCCTGGTCGCAAAGGCCTTCTCAAACATGTGGCGAAGGTAAGGAACTATCAGATCGATATATTCTTTATATATTTCTGCTGTGAGACCGTCTGTACCTGGTGCCTTACTATTTGGGAGAGAAAGTATTGCAGTCCGGATTTCTGCATGCGAGGGAGGTTCATTCAGTTGTTCACCCATCGCTGGGTCCAGCCATTCCAAGGTAACCCTGTCGAGATATTGTGAAATGGAGTCATGCCCGGCATTCAATCGCGATGTGCACAGTTGGTCATAGTATTGCCTAAATATGTCATTAATCACCACTGGGTCTTTGCTGGTGATTCCCTTTGGGCCTTCGATGTCAACGATTTTCGCGGGTGGGTGCTACTGTCAGGGACGGTCGCCTTCCCCATAATTCTCTGCCCTGATAGGGTCTCCCAAAAATCTTTCCTCCCTTTCCATGAGGTGGCACATTTCTTCTTGGTGTAACACTACAGATTAACGAAGAGCTGAGTGTCACCAGTTCCCTGTTGCTTTTCAAATTCCCTAATTTCACGCTCACACCTAGAGATATATCTACGAATATCCCTCAATACCCCCCTCTCCCTGGACATACAACAACCCCTGATGAACACCTTAAATGTCTTTCTAAATCTACCTCCCTCTACTCTCCGCCCTCTGCAACTAATCCAAAACAGGACTGCGAGACTTGTCCTTGGCCTCAAGCCCTGGCATCGTATCTCTCCAGCTCTGAAATCTCTCCACTGGCTCCCAGTGGATGCAAGGATTAAATTCAAAACCCTCTGCATTGTCCACAAGGCTTTCTGGGGCCTGGGTCCAAAATACCTTCAGCTATCCCTTCGCAAATACCTCCCCTCTCGAGCTCTTCGCTCCTCTACCTCCAACTCCCTCAGGCTCAGTCGTTTTTCTAAGAAACGAGCCGGGGGTAGATCTCTGTCTTCCGCTGGGGCCTCCCTCTGGAACAGCCTCCCTGCCACTCTAAAACTTGAGGAGAACCATCTCTGGTTCCGGAAACACCTCAAGACCTTCCTCTTTTCTTCTGCCTTCGCTCCCCTTCTCCCCCTCTTCCCTGCTGACCTGTTCTCTCTTGGCACCGTGCAGTTGGCCACCCTCTGACCTTCGGGCCCAGGTACCTGCTCATCCTGCACCCTCCTGCACTGCCTCCGGGCCACCCCTTGCACTGGGGTCTGTATCTGTACCCATACAGCCCCCTTTTTCTTCCTGCACTTATCAGACCTACCCTGTCTGCTGCCTTAAACCTAGCACTTGCAAATTGCTGGCTGCATTACCACTGTTTGTTGCCTTTATTATTTATTTATTGTTATTTATCTGTTTCTCCTCTGCTTCGCACTTTCCACTTCTCCCCCCTTCCATGCACTTTTCCCCTCCCCCCTGTCCCATGCACTTGCGCGTTCTCAATGTCACTGGGCCTAGTAAGATCGCTGTTTTGTTCTCCCCTGTTCCCCTCCCTTGCCATGTCGCGCTCTGAAACACTTGTGTACGAGCGCGATAGAAATAAAATATCAATCAATCCCATACCGTTTGGTTATCAGGAACTGATCCCACGTTAGTTTAAAAAAAGAGTTGTATATCCTGCCCGATATTCTCATGGAAGAGAGCATCAGCCAGCACACGTCCCCGGAATTGCCATCATGTCGAGAAGGACCTTCACTGGGGAGTGATCCGATAAGGACCGAGGGAGTATATGTCCACCCGAGGCACCGGGGAGGAGGGTCAAAGATATCATAATGTAGTCAATCCTGGAGGAGCTACTGTGTACCCCTGAGTAGAATGAATATTCCTTGGTAGAAGGGTGCAGCGCTCTCCACATGTTATGCAGACCATGGTATTCTGCAAGGTCCAGCCATGTGGTCACAGCCTGGGGAGTGTGGTCTGTTGTGATGCAGACCTATCAAGGGATAAGGATAGGGCCATGTTAAAGTCGCCAACCCAAATGGTGTTAGTCAAAAACTAGCGTAAGTGGTTGGCACATTCTCTAAAAAATTCAGGAGAATGGATATTGGGAGCATATACATTTTTCATTAAGACTAGAAGACCCAATGTCTCGCCTGCCAGAAGTAGGAAAGGGCCTGCTGTGTCACAAATCTGGTTGTGCAGTTTAAATGCTAGAGAGTGATGTATGTAAGTGGCCACCCCCAGTGAGTGTGTAGAGAAAGCCGAACCATATCTGTGGACCCCCCACCCAGGCAAATTAGAAAGTCGAGCATCCAGGGCTAAGTGTGTATCCCAGAGGCATAGGATATTTACATAGGATATTTACACTGTGATTCCTATCGTACTTGGCTATCAGCCTAGTTTTCTTGGGATTGGTGAAGCCCTGTATGTTCCAAGCAAGCATTGTAATGTTATCCTCCATCAGAGGTCGGGGAGATCATGTTTTGAGTGGATTGCCGCTCACTGCTACCCTCGGCCTTCCGTTCAGGGAATCTACCATGCTCTATGGGTTATGTGTGCATACTCATGTTCGAATGTGTGCAGTTATGAGACCATGTATTAATATTGCCATCTGGCCCCCCTTACCCCCCTTTAATAACCCAAATCATGCACCCACCCACGCCAGAAACCACAACATACCAGCATTACCCCCAATAACAATACAGCGTAAACTACAGCTGAAACACATAACGTCCACACTGTCTGCGGAATCGGGGCGCCACAGGCAGCCAACAGACTCCAGTGGCAGCGGGCTCACCAGGTCTGAGTAGATAAGTCCCCATGGGATATAAAAACCTCTTGAGCGGAGAGCATAATATGCAGGACAGACATCCTAGAAGAGGCTCTCAGGTTGATCGAGACAGTGTGCTGGCCAGAGTATGGACAGAGAGATTGCCTTGCAGAGCCATGAGGGCTAGGCAGTTCTATTGCAAATCGTTCTGCAGGGGTAGGGAACAAGTTTGTTTTCCCGTATGTACCACACAGAGTTTAGCGGGGAACAGCATAGCGTAGCGAATGCCCTTGCGTCTCAAGGTTTTCTTTGCAGTTTGAAAAGTCTTCCTGTGTCCCTGCACCTGTGGGCTATAGTCCAGAAACAGACGGATAATTGCTGAGTCCCAGCAGAGCTCGCCTTGCTCTCTGGCCACCCGAAGAAGGGGATCTCTGTTGCAGTAGTTAAAGATGCATGCAATGATGGGTCACTCTGGTGCCAATGGGTGGTGCGCACGCTCCACCAAGAACATTTTCGAGATCGGAGGATCCCCCAGAAAGTCGATGAACAGCTTTTCCACAAATTGCTCCATTTGCTCTATGGGGTGGACTAGGATGCGTATATTGTTGTGCCGAGCTCCTCACTCTAGGTCATCATTTTTAACCGCAATTTTCTTCACAGTCGGCTGCAGGTGGGAATCTTCTCATTGCTGGGTGGATATTTTAACTTCACTATCCCCAATTCTAGTCTCTTCCTCTGTCATGTGGTTACACAGTTTAGCCATCTGTACCACAGATATATCAACTTTACAAGTGAGCGTGTCAATATTTGTGCCCAGTGTATCGGTGCAATTCTTCTGAGCCACTAGGGTCTGGTTCCGAGCAGCAACGTCGAGCTGAAAGAGTTCAGAGACAGGTGGCGAAGAGGCAGGAGGTAAGGGTCAGGCTTCGCAAATTGGTCAATTTTCTGCCTGTTTCTTTGGGGTAACCATAATGTTATTTGTCCCCGAAAAGTGGTGCTGCTCTGTCTCCACGTGTTTTAGAATGCCTCAAAATGGTGGAAGGCCCAAAGTAATCAGGAACGGTAGCCGTACCTGAACCCTGCTGCCCAGAATAGGCAATCCGCCTGTTTTGCGCCTGGCAGGTATAGGGCTGATGGGGTGTATTTATGCGGGTTGGTATCTCCGCCTACATCCCTCCGAGGCACCCCCAGCCCAACTCAGATGTTGTTTGTTGATGTCACATGTTGTTGAATAATGTGATTGTCCCACTTGCAGCCAGTCTCAATCCCGAGGAACTCTGTCGTCTGGTCGTAAACCCAGCAGGCAGATTACTGCAATTCATGGCCAACAAGCTCCAGAGGGGTGCAGGGTCTGGGGCGAGGGACCGTGGACAGCGTGTCTCACCGTACCCTGTGATCTTCATTTCGGATTGCGCGAAGCAGGATCTTGATCAGCGGGTCAGGGGGAAGGCTATGGGCCCCTGCTGGGCACCGATTGGCCACAGCCTATATAGGGAATGGAGCAGAGTGCTGAGCTCTGTGGCAAGTGGGGACACAGCACTCACCACCTCTCCGATCTGTCCCATGGACTCCTTGCTGCTGCAGCCCTGGGGCGCTGGCTTCCCGGTGCTGCAATATTGGATCTTAGAGCGCACTGTGAAGCATGGGCCTGGTCTGCGGTTAGCAGCGGCTTAGCCCTCCGGCCAAGGCACGCCAGGGGCCTCTGCTCTCCGATTCTGCTGTATTTTGGAAAGTTCGTCTCCAGGAAACAAGTTATTTTTGAGAAGATTTGCAAGCCCGCGCTGGTGCACTTTCAGGCCGCGGCCATTCCTATTGTCGCGCAACAGCGCCCCCATAGGAGGGTCATTTTATACAAAGCCTACATTTCATGTGGGGGATCAGCAGCAATAGCCCTTATATGCCGTTGGGTGACCTGCACGCAATTTTAAACCTTTTTGAGGGGGAGGGAAGAATGAAAGAGTAAAAGCGAGGCAGATTTTTTTTATGCTTACATTTTTCCTTTCCGTCTCCTGAAAAAGGCAACCCCCCCTGCAAATACGGTTGGCAGGCAGCGTTTACTAATGGGTTCTGTTGCACTTCTGCCTGAAGTGCTTGCCCCGTGGGTGTGCGCGCTCGCGCAGCAAGGAAAACACGGGAGCCGATGCGCAGTGCTTCTTACTTTATTTCTTACATCGGCGGAACTGCCGAACCCACGTTCCCGTCCCTCCCCTTCCCCTGACGTCACGTCCGGGGCGTCATGTCCGTGGGGCCTCAACGGAGGCTCACCCACACAACAATGTGGGCGACCCGACATCTCCCCCCTTTTTAACATGTAAGCCCTAGGGCCTCACTCTTACCCCATTTCTTCAATGAGTCGCATTGGCTTCATGTGGCTCCTCTGGGGTCACTTTGCCTTGCTCGGGGTCGGTCTTTCTCCGGCGGGGTTTAGGAGGTGTGCTTCTTCTCCTGACTCTTCCCCGTCTCCTTGATACGCCTTTTCACATGGCCTGTCGTCGTCGCTGTCTCTGTCCATTGTCCATTGATCTTCCTGTGCTGGACTGACGCACTTGAAGCGAGCTGTTCCTGGTCACCACCGACCAGTCGTCCCTTTGTGCGGTGACCATGGTGCCTTTCTTGTGCGTCACTATCAGGGGGGTGGACGCAAACGTGGCTTCTTCCTTACGATTCTTGGGTTGCTTGAGCCATACTTCGTCCCTGGTTGCATTATGCTTTCGCAAGCTCTTCTTTTCCTGTCCGTGAATTATTTTGTCTTCTCTTTCCTCACAATGTCATTAGCTTTCGCTTCCTGCTCCAGCTGTGTCGGCTCTTGCGGTCTCGGATCCTCAGGCAGCCTTGTGGTGATCGGCCTCCGGAATAGCAGGTCTGCAGGGCACACTCCCGTCGTGCTATGGGGCGTGTGCCTGTAGTCTCGTAATAACTGATTGAGGGCCCGTTCAAACGGCTTATTTTGAGCATGGGCTATTTGTAAGGTTCTCTTTATGTTGGCCATGAACCTCTCGACCATGCCATTTGCTTGGGGCCATCGGGGGGTTATTCGTCGATGTTGAAACCCCATGTATTTTGCAAAGTTTTGGAAGTCTTGAATTATGAAGGTGGGGCCGTTGTCCGACTTTATGATTTTTGGGATGCCATAGGCAGAGAGCATCCTGTCGAGGGCAGGGATGACGCTCGATGTGGCGCTGCTTTCTACTATCTGAGCGTCCGGGTATCTTGAATGTTCGTCCATGAGTACGACCACATGTGTCCCGTTGTTCAGTGGTCCAAATAGATCTACCGCTAGCTCCTCCCACACTTTGTGCGGCATCAGTGATGACTGTAGTGGGTTTGGATGTGGCGGGGGCGCCACTTGTGCGCAGACGTGGCAGCTCCCAACGATGGATTCTACTAGACGATCAAGCTGTGGGAACCAGGCTTTCTGTCGAAGGAGGCGCTTTGTGGCGACTACTCCTCTATGCCCTTCATGCGCCAGGTGTACTATTCTCTCTCGGAGTGGTCTTGGGATGACGACCTTGTATCCTTTTAGTAGCACGCTGTCTTCCACTACTGTCAGCTCTTCTTTTACTTGGTCCAACCACCTGACGTCCTCCCTCGTTGTTTCCGATTCTTCCCTGGCCTGTTGTCTCATGAGGGTCGTCTTGTTGGCCTGTAAACAGTGCCTTGCAATTCGAAGCGCTGGGTCCGCCTCTGCATCAACAGTTCAGACCATCCTACTGGGAGCGGTTGCAGGTGATGTATGATATAGTTAATGTATGCGTCCGCTATGGACGGCTGTGAGACGGTCGTGGACATGGGGTGTCGAGAAAGGTAATCCGCGGGGTTCTCTTCTTTCCCCGGGCGATGCTGTATTTGAAATCGGTAGTCCTGTAGGCGCAGGCCCCATCGGGCTATTCTCGGCGGCATCCTGGCTTTCGGGCTTCCATATATGGTGAGCAGTGCCTGATGGTCCGTGATGATGGTAAATTCCTTGCCAAACAGGAAGAGGTGGAAGTATTCGCAAGCCCAGACGACCGCCAGGCTTTCCTTTTCCGCCTGCGAGTAGGCCTGTTCTGTGGTCGTCAGGCTCCGGCTGGCATATGCTACCACGTGTGTGATGTGTGGCTCCCTGGGGTCTTTCTGGGTCAGTATGGCGCCGAGTCCGACCGTGCTGGCATCCACGATAAGTTCGGTGTCACGGCTGACATCAAAGTATGCCATGTCCTCAGCTTGTGATATGGCCTTTCGTATTGCCTCAAACGCTGCTTGGTATTCTTGTGACCATATGAATGGCGTGTCTTTTCGGGTGAGTAAGCGTAACGGGTTGCTGACAGTGGCATAGTCTTTGAGATACCTGGAGCAGTAACTGGCTAGGCCCAGGAACGACCTTAAGTCTGTGGTGGTTACAGGGGGGGAGGCCAAGTTGAGGGCCTCAACTGTTTCTGGGTCGGGCCTCATACCTTTGTCAGAAAAGATGTGCCCGAAGAATCGCAGGGATCCTTTTGAAAACTCGCACTTGGATTTGTTCAGGGTTAGTCCTGCGCCATCTAGCGCCTGGCATACTCTGTGTAGTGCCACGTCATGTTCTTCCTGTGATTTGCGGTAGACTAAGACGTTGTCCGAGTAATTTAGACAGTTGGGGACGTGCCTGATCACCTTGTGAATCTCCTCCTGAAAAATTTCAGCGGCCGAGGAAATACCAAAACTGAGTCTTTTGTACTGAAAGAGTCCAAGATGGGTAACAAAGGTGGTGATATATCGGGATTCAGGCGCAATTTCAATTTGTTGATACCCCTTTGTGAGATCTAATTTAGAGAAGACTCTCGCGCCGTGAAGGAGGTGGATCATGTAGGTGATCCTGGGTGCCTGATGCCTCTCCCTTTCAATGGCGGTATAGGCTCTGTGCATGTCTACGCATAGGCGTATGGATCCTTCAGTTGACTTCTTGGGGATGGGGACGATGGGAGATACCCAGGGTGTCGGACCCGACACGGGTGCTATGACGTTCATTTTGATGAGCTTGTCCAGCTCCTCTTCCACTTGGCGTTGGATATTAAATGGAATTCCTCGATAGTGTTGGGCCACAGGTTTGACTTGAGGATTTATATGGAGATGAACTTTCCTGTTTCGCAATTTGCCGAGGCCGGTGAAGAGTTTCGGAAATGAACTTTCGATTGCTTCCGGTTTGGCAAAGTACTTGTGGGCCATCAACTGGTATAAAATGTGCACTAGGCCCATGTTTACCGCTGTCCGGAAACTCAAAATGCATCCGCTGTTGGTCTCCGTGTCCAGGATGTATAACGGAATCTTGGCTGTGTGTTCTTTGTGGGTGCACCATGCCGTGATCATGCCCTTCCATGGCAGAGGGGTAGTGGAGCCATAGGGATATATGTCTACTGTGGCTTTCTTGATTTTGGGTGGCGTGGCCAGTGATTGGTATGCTCGTTCGCTTAAGATGTTGACCGTCGCTCCGGTGTCTACGAGAAATTTCACTGGGGTGTCATTCACTTGAAGTGTCAATATGGGACTGTGCTGAGTCGCCGCGGTATTGTTCTTTAGGGCCCACACGTAACCTTTCTTCCTTTGATCATCCTCTGATGATGGGGAGTCACTGCTGGTGGGGGACCGGGTTTCTACGTATCGTATGAATCGCCGTCTGTGCGATCGTCTTGTGTCCTCTGATGAGCGTTTGTCTTCCCGGGTGTATCGGCTTCTGCGGTCGCTGTCTTCTTTTCTGTTGTGCCTTCTTTCGTTGTCTCCCAATGATCTGGGGAGGCTCTGACGAGTGTATCGGCGTCTGTCCTGATTTCGCTGTTTAGGTGGTGTATGTGTCGGTGCGTTCTTGCACATGGCCCTGTAGTGATCCATTCTTCCGCACGCGGCACATTTTTGTCCTATCGCCGGGCATTCCCCTGTGTGTGGGTATTCGTATCCACATTTGAAGCATGTGGCTCCGAGGTGTTTGTTTCCTTGAGTGGGGTGGGTGTGCAGTTTGTTGATCGATTCAGTGTTTTCACTGTGTTGTTGTAGGGTCACCTTACCCCGACTGTCCAATTGAGATTCCACCGCGGCTTCCATGCGGGCCAGCGCTAAGATCTCTTCTAGCGACCTTTGCTTCTGTAGGAGTTGCTTGCGAAATGGTTGCGAGAGGCACCCCGCTATCACTTGTGACCTGAGCGCTTCTTCATTGGAGTATCTATGGAACTCGCAGTGTTTGAGTTTAATGCGGAGGCGCATTACGAAATTGTCTATTGACTCCCCTTTCTCTTGTCTGGTTATGTGGAACATGTGACGTTCATAGTCGACATTTGTATGTGGCACGAAGTATTCTGATAATTTGGCGTGTAGCTCCCCGTATGTGACTGTGTCAACATTTAACAGTTCTCCTGCAATGTCTCTTACCGCAGGTCCCACTGCCATGAACAGTGTGTTTTTTAGCCTTGTGTCATCTGTTAGCCCAATGGCGCCGGTGTAGAATTTAAAATCTCGGAGCCATATGTTCCATCTGGGTCCCAGGTTTGAAGTGTCCCGTATTTCAAAGGGGTTGGGCATATGTATGACCTGGGATGCCCCTCCCTCATTTTGTACCTGTTGGCCGATATCTTGCGCCGTGTCTGCATTTCCTGGTGCAATTGCCGCTGTTCCCGCCCCTTCAGAAGTGGATGCCGTGGTGCTTGCCGTGTCTGACATGACTACAGACCAAAGATGTACCCGTGTGTGGGCGAGTGAATGTGGTGCTTGTCTTCCCCACGCTCCTGGCTGGTATCACGTGGTGCAGGGAAACGGAGCGCTGTCCCCTGGAGCGCTGTGTCCTTCAGCGTGTGGTGTGGGGATGGCCTTCGGGCGTTCTTCCCCTTGCTCCCGAAATCCACTGGGTTTCTGCGTGCACGTGCGCCCCCTTCGTAGTCAAGGAGGCGGACGCGCGGTGCCCGTGCGCTTCTCCCAGGCTTTTTGTCACGCGGGAGACGGGGCAGCGTTGATGTCGTTTGCCGCGAGCCTGCCTTATTAGTGTGCGCTCCCTCTGTAGGCGGACGCGGGAGGCCCGTGTGCTTCTCCTGGGCCTTCTGTCACGCGAGAGGCGGGGCAACGCCGAATGCAGCTTACCGCTGCCGAGGCGCCCCGACGCGCTTAACTGCCGATTGCAGACTTTGACGCGGCTACGGTGGGGCCCGTACCCGCTCGTCACC
Organism: Ambystoma mexicanum; assembly: GCF_040938575.1. Classification (NCBI taxonomy): domain Eukaryota; kingdom Metazoa; phylum Chordata; class Amphibia; order Caudata; family Ambystomatidae; genus Ambystoma; species Ambystoma mexicanum. The sequence goes on from NC_090938.1 coordinate 377,232,434, forward strand.
AGTGTTGCACTTCTGCCTGAAGTGCTTGTCCCGTGGGTGTGCGCGCTCGCGCAGCAAGGAAAACAAGGGAGCCGATGCGCAGTGCTTCTTACTTTATTTCTTACATCGGTGGAACTGTCGAACCCACGTTCCCGTCCCTCCCCTTCCCCTGACGTCACGTCCGGGGCGTCATGTCTGTGGGGCCTCAATGGAGGCCCACCCACACAACGATGTGGGTGACCCGACAGGTTCCTATGCAATCCGCCTGTTCTTGACCTGGCACAGAACCATTCGTTCTACACCTTCATCAGAATGTTGTGCATGCGTACAGTGAAACCCATTGAAAAGTTTATCAGTCCGTCCAATTTTAAATGAGGTTGTATATGTGTTACGCTTGTCTTAACACCTTACCAATCCGTGGGATTTTCCTTTTGTTTTTAAGGTGGAGTAGAGCCGTGAGGGTAGGGCACTTTCAAATGAACAGAGTACAAAACGAAAGTATAAACGCAAGGCATAATGCTTTTACGCCTTCATTTGGGGTTCAAGCTCATTTGTGTGCCGTTCTACAGCATAGGAGGGTCAGCAAGCAGAGCTTACATGTTCGCTGTGCTTTCCTTCCCCGTTGTGGTCGATCACAGCGTCTAACCCCGGAATGAGATTTTCATGCCAGTGTAAAAGGATTCCTCGTGTATTCACCACGACCACTTCACAGTTTGTATTTACCGTTTGCTTTTCAGTGGAAGAAAGCCTGACACGTTTTCTGTTTTTTTGCAAAGCCTATAGCGCACTTAGGCACAGTTTTTTAGTCCCATCGTTAATAGCAAGTGGTATGACAACAGCAGTGCATGCAGTAAGGTACCGCAAAAAATGTGATGTGATCAAAGTGGTGTATTGTGTATCTACATTTTCTTACACGCGCTTGGTGGATAAGAGCAAAAAACATCAACAAATGCGCCCTAATGGCTTGATTTTTATCTATGAACGTATCAACTTTTTTTAACAGTATTGTGTTTATTCGATATAAGAATTTTTAATTGGAATTTCGCCTGTGCTATATTTTATGATGTGGTGATCCTTTTTTAGAGAGAGAGAGTGACTGAGAAGAGAAAAAGAATGAAAAAGGGACAGAGACTGACATGCAAAGTAAATATATATGGAGACAATAGACTGGGGAACACAGAGTGAGACAGAGTGGGTATTTTGTACAATTTGTAAGGCAAGATGACATTTGTTGAATAAAAGACTACTGAACTGTGTATTTTAAACGTTCAGTTTTCACTACAGTCGTTTTTGCTGATTCCTTTTTTCTAAATGGGGGATCTCATGGCGAGCCCCCCATCTAACCCACTCAAACCACCTCACCATGTCCCCCACCAGCCCCCAATTTCCTACCTCAAACACACACACACATATATATATATATTTTAAAAAATCATCAAAAATGATTGCAGTGAAAACTGCAAGTTTAAAATGCAAACGTGTGAAGAGGCCATGGTGAAAAAACGGCTTACATATAAAACTGATTCCGATGGAATATACATCGGATTAGCACCTACTGGTAATACGCAGATAGATTCCATTATAATCCATTACTAAACGCTGACTGCAAGGCATCATTTGAGGTGATGGTTACTTTTCTACAAAGCAAAGAGTAAAACTGAAGATGAACGGTGGTTTCGCCTTGCTTTACTTATCAGTGTTTGCGAAACGTATTTCGGATTTCCAGCGTGCATTCCTCCTCCGCCTTCAGTAGCCCCCTCTTTTGCATGAGCTTCTACTGCAGGCATAAAACGAGTGGAGTGCTTCCATTTACCACTTGCTAAAAGCAGGTGGGCCCCATAGGAATGCATTTTTAAGGCCATCTGCAAATCCAAATTTGCAGGCGTCACATACGTATTTTAGAAAAAAGAGAGAATATTGGAAGAGTAAAGTTAATTTTGTCTGTTTTTCCATTCTGTTTTTTAAAAGTTGAAAATTGCATGTAGGAGACCCAACAGCACATAAGTGCTAATGGTCGCCATTCCCGCCATGTAATTAGCCTTTTTTGAAAAAATGACCCAATTATAAATGCCTTCTGCCATCATTATTAGCAGGAGGCATTTACACTTTTCCATATATGTAGTGGAAAAATGAGGAGTAAAAGCGATTTTGTCTTCAGGTGGGGGGATAATTTTACAATATATGTTAGTTGCATGCAGCGTTTCCCAACGCTTATACTTTTGGAGACAATTTTAAACACTCACAAAGCGGAGTGAAGTGTAAAATGAGGCAAAATAGCCTTTACTGTTTGCTTTTACTCTCTGCTTTCAGAGAAATAAAACCCTGCCTGCAAATACCCTTTGCAGGCAGCGTTTCATAATGGATTTCCGTGGAATCCATCTACTCTTTAGCAGGTGCTAATGTGAGGCGTATTCTATTGGAATCCGCTCGTTTTACGCTTGCTTGGAAATTTCATGCAGGCCTCAAACAAAGTGCCTTCCTGGGACGGTGGAGGAAAGCAAAGTGAACATGTATCTGCACTTTGCTGCCCTCCTATGCCTCAGGATGGCAGAAAAATTGGCGGGAGTGGAAAAGTGAAAGCATAAAAGCAATTTTACACTTTCATTTTCCGCGTTCACTACAAAATAACCCACTCTGTGTTTTGCATTATTTTTCAACTACTAGATGGAAAATTGCTTTTGCATGAAAGTGCACAGGGACATCTACACAAAGTGGTCTTATGTGAAATTGACCCTCTTGCTTGCTACTTTTCTTAGGGGTCATTTTGTAAGGAACGGAAAGGTAAACCTTATTGTAAAAGCAAGGCATAGGGGCTAATTGAATCACAAATTAATTGCATGCAGGCAGCCACAACACGTGAACTTGCATGCTGTTGGGGCCCCTGTACGCAATGTTCATCTTTCACAAAACAGAGTGCAAAAGTAAAGTATAAAACAAGGTAACATAAGCTTTACAATTTACCTTTACTCTCCATTTTGCAAAAAGAAAGCTGCCTGCAAATTCTGCAGGGCCGAATTTACTAAAGCATTTACTAATGGATTCCTATGGAATCCTCAAGCACATTAGCAGGTGCTGATGTGGGGAGGCTTCGATAGGAATCCATTTTTTAAGGCCTGCTTGACAATCTCATGCAGGTGTAAAATGAAGTGTCACACAGTGTGGAGGAGGAATGCAAAACAGAGATAACTCCACTCCATGCCCCTCGTTTGTCTTGTTTCAGCAGGAAAAGGGGAGTAGAGAGCGAAATAAAAGCGTACAAGCTTTATGCCTTGCTTTTACACTTTCATTGTATGCCCAGTGCTTAATTTGTAAAAAAATAAGTGCCAGTGCCCAAAAAATATTGGCACCATAATGCTGGGCGCGGTGCCGTCCGCAGCGCGGGCGCGGTCCACCCTCAGTGCAGACGCGGTGCCACCCGCAGCGCGGGCGCGCCGGCCACGCAATTTCAGTGCTAGACCTATCTAGATCGGCCCAGCATCAGCCCATCACACTGCTGCTGCTCCATGTCACGTGTTTGGCGCTGCAGCAACTGCTGGCACAGGCCAGTAGTAAATACACAACTAAGACATGCTCCTCCTGTAACTGCGTCTCAATGCCCCCGGGCTGTGTGAGCGCTTTAAAAATGCAAATAAATAAAAAAGCATTCTTTTTCAGTCACTGTTGCACTGCTTTAGGGCCCCTTTCCACCTTAACACATATTAAAAAACTAAATGTTTTGTCACCCAATATTCAGGAGCCAGAGGAGAATGCATACTCGGATACCTCCTTCCCACTGACATGTTCTTGACATACTTCACTAAACTGCGGGGTGTAACAGACACCCACCTCCCTATCTGAGGATTCCTATCTGAGGATTGCATGTGCTCTCATTCGGAGCACATGCTCGGAGCATATTGTACCCAGGTTAAGGGGCCACATCTGGTGTATAAACCACACATCTGGATAGAAAACATGCGCTGGAATTATGTAAAAAAATGACAGCAAAAGACTGTTGAGAATTATACACGAATACTCAGCTAGTGCTTTTATTATGACGACAGATTAGTGGGCACATGCACCATGTTTATCCCCGTCTAGTTTCCATGTGTGTATCTTTAAGCCTGAAATGGCATTTCAGAAGTTTGCCTTTGCATGGGCTTTTCTCGCGAAGTGCAGCCGGTTCGGTTTCGGCCCACTACGTGCACCGTTCGGAGTCCCCTCGCTGAAGCTCGTTTGTGAACTAATGAGGCCGATAACATTAAAAGGAAGAACGGAAACACCCGGGCAAAAAGTCACAGTTCATGTTTCGCTTAGATGAATGCTATCCAGGGTCGGGCTGGGGCATACAATTGTCTTGAGTCGGGCTCGGCACCAATGAAAAAGTGGCCAAAGTTACAAACGACAATTCTTTCCTTTTGTGACAGACACTAGTGGGACCACGCTGCCGCCAGTGCCCCGCCCGGTCCTGAGCTTTGCCCTGCCTTGCCTCAATCACTTAGGCTACCTTCCGTGGGGCCACCACCGCCACGGCCATGCTGAGCCTGATGATGACAAAAATAGTTGCGCGGCACAGCCGCCCCATGGAAGGTAAGATTTTAAAAGAAAAAACTTATATTTGGGCGGATGGGGCCCATCACTTTCGAAGTGATGGGCCACAGCCACCACTCAAAATAAGTTATTTCTTTTAAAACCTACCTTCCGTGGGGTGGGGCCCCGGCCACCGGCCCCACGGAATGTCAGGTTTTAAAAAAAAAAGTAAAAAACATACTTTTGGGCACAATCCACGGGCCCGGCTGCCCGCGGCAAAGTCATCCGACTCAGTCTGCGGTAGGTGGCAGCCCCATGTCACAGAAATTGCCCTGGCACTGACTGCAGTCAGCAGCACACTGCACAAAGGACACACAGACAAAAGCCCAGGCGTGGATGGGCCCCTGGTGGGGTCCTGACTCCTGGGCAGTCAGGACACCACCAGGGGACCGAGCCGCTGCCTGGGCCCCGACCTGGGCCTTCGTTGCCTGATCACTTGACTATGACAACCTCTGGCTGCACCGCACGCAGCAACAAGTGACTTACCTGCTTTGCCAGCTGGGACCTGGTCTCCTGTCGGGGCCTCAGGGTGGGGGGGCGGGGTGCGCACACTGGCACCCGCACAAATGAAAAAGCTGGCAGAGGGGGCCCCAGGAAGCAACGAGGCTGCACCACGCAGTGCAGCAGGGCAAGCTCTCTCTCTCACAAGTCAGGACCGATGACACCACGCCTCGACACCTTCACTTCACAGTAACTCGTGAAATGAAGGTGGCGCCACGCTGCCTCCTGTGGCAACAAAACCACGTCACCATGTAATTTCACTGGCTCAGAAGAACAGCCAATGAAAACTGCACATTCTGTGTTACTATACAGAATGTATCAAATACTGCATAGTAACAACAGAATGGTAGTTCTCATTGGCTGTTTGTACCAGTTTGTTGTTCATTGCTATTGCTGGCTCCTCCCAGGCCAGCCAGCTATGGCCTGCAACCTGCAAGCACGAGAGAGATCGAGATCAGAATGACAAATCCCAATGATTTATAATTGAAGTAAAGTGAAGTGGAAGAACAAACAAAGCAATGGCACGTGTGCTGGACCCGGATGAGTTCCGGTGCCCAAAAAAGAGTGCCGGTGTTGGGCACTGGCAACCACCCCCACAAATTAAGCACTGTGTATGCCCCAACCCGTTTTAAAATGACCGGCACAATGCTTGGAAGCCTTGGTTTACCATTCCAGCCCCTTTGTGCTCCCTTTGAAGGGGGATACTGGGCACGGAGAGGAATTAACACTACTGCTGTGCTTGCCTCCTTCGTCTATAAAGCACAATTTGTTTTACACGTGCATGACATTTTACGGCAGGCGTAAAACAAATGTATTCTTTTAGAATCATTCTCCGTTTAGCACCTGCTAAAAGTGTAATTTGCCGGCAACATTTACATTTTATACAAAACCAAGAGCAAAACTGAAGAGTAAAGGCAACGTCGCCTGACTTTACTCTTCACTTTTAAACCGTCTTGTTATTGTTTAAAATTGCATGCAGGCGACCCAACATCACATAAGTGCTTATGTTGGCATTCCCCTGCATGCAATGAAGATTTCAGCCCCTTCAATGGCTTTGTCTCATGTTGGGAGTCATTTTGAAAAGTAGCGGAGCGGCAAAACACAGCGTAAAAATAAAGCGTAAATCTGTTTACTTCTTAATAAACCAATCCGTTTGGAAAATGCAGTGGAAATACATTTCCACCTTGTACTTCCCACTCTCCCTGCCAACAGTGCTTTAAGTGGGCCGGGGGCAGCCGGGACCGGGCACCGGCAATCTCCAAAAAGTGGAGCTAAGCCAGGGCCCTGCTGGGGCTCCCCGGTCCCACCACAACATTGGCGGGACACATTATCCCGCCGCAGCCGCGACGGAAGATGCGCCTGACATTAAGTCAGGCAGGCTGACAGAAGTACCAGCCAGCCACAGCAGCGCTCTGGCTGGCTGGCACTTCTGTCAGTCACTGTAACTTCCTCTGGTGACCTCTCGCATGAGGGTTCACCGGAGGAAGTTACTGTCCCTTTGTTTCTCCAGGTAGCTGAGGCGTCTTTAACCCTCAGCGAACCTGGGGATTCCTTGACATATTTTGTAGTTTATAAAAGATGGGTTGAAAAGTACAAAATTCAAGCCATCTTTTATAAAGTTTTGCCGACGGACAAAGACGCCTCAGGCTTTGTCCTTTGTCAAAGCTTTATAAAAGAAGGATAGAATTGTGTACTTTTCAACCCATCTTTTATAAACAAAGAAATGTTTAAAAAAGATGGCTTGAAAAGTACGCAAACCATAAGGTATGCACACAAATATTTAGATGTTATATATTTGTGTGCGTACCTTACTATGATTTGTGTACTTTTTACGCCATCTTGAAGTACACAAACCATAGTAAGGCACGCAAACAAATATATACATGTAAGCATTTATATATTTATGTGCGTACCTTACTATGGCTTGTGTACTTTTCAAGCCATCTTTTATAAACATAGAAATATATTTCATATTTCTATGTTTATAAAAGATGGCTTGCATACTACACAAACCATAGTAAGGTACGCATACCAATATATAAATGCTTACATGCATTTATATATTTGTTTGCATACCTTACTATGGTTTGTGTACTTTTTTAGGCCATGCCCATTTTACAAGCCACGCCCCCAAATGACCCCCCCCCCCTCGAGTTCTTACCCACTGTATCAGGTGCTATCCACGGGGCCCTTTGCCTTAAATCTGCCACTGCTTAAAGCCCTGCCTGCCAATCCCCTCCGTTTAACACCAGCAGGATATTTTCATCCTGCAGTAAAACTAGTGGGTTCCTGTGAAATCTTCCTGCAATTAGCACCTGCTAAAAGTAGGCAGACTCTATAGCAATCAGTGCTTTAAATGGGTCAGTGCTACACGTCCCTCAGTACCTGCACGCAGGGGAGCTGATTTATGAATTTCCCGGGGGGGCCCAAATACAGGAAGTGACATCACTGGCAGTTATATGACCCCAAATTTGCATGTAGTCACCAACTTAGTGCAGCGGCGCATGGGGGTGTGGGTGCGTGCAGCGCAGAACAGTGGAAACATTGGCTAGCATGTACTGCATATACTAAAGTCAAGTAAGAAGGAGATTTAAGCCTTCGAGTTGCATTCCGGTAAGCCATCACTGCCCCTACTCCACCCCGGGCTTGCACCCATGCTATCACCAAACATTCCCGCCCACCCCCCTTACCACGGCAGACCTAACAGGACTGACATGCACCCCGGGCTTGCACCCATGCTATCAGAAAACATTCCTGCCCACCCCGTAACCATGGCCCACCTCACAGGACTGGCATGCACCCCGGGCTTGTACCCATGCTATCAGAAAACATTCCCGCCCACACCCTAACCATGGCTCACCTAACAGGACTGACATGCACCCGGGGCTTGCACCCATGCTATCAGAAAACATTCCCGCCCACCTCCTAACCATGGCCCACCTCAAAGGACTGGCATGCACCCCGGGCTTGCACCCATGCTATCAGAAAACATTCCCGTCCACCCCCTAACTATGGCCCACCTCACAGAACTGGCATGCATCCCACACACCCGGCTTTTACACCTTACTTTTGCACTTGGGGGCTTTGGTAAAGGCCCAAATGTTTGCAGAATTAGATTGGCGGTCACCCTGGCCTAGTTCCAAACTGAGCCACGCCCTGGGCCCAACAGGAGATTGGCCAACTCACTGTGTCCAACTCCATGCTGGAAACACCCTGTGCCATTACTTGGTATAACAACACCTTCTGCCAGCACCAGTCTGAGCAACATTTTGCCCAGTAACAGACTGAACAACTCCCTGTGCCAAACAACAGACTGACCAACAGCCTGTGCCCAGCACCACAAAGGGCATGGAGGTATGCCCAGAAGCAGGTCGAGCCGCGCCATGTGAGTATCTCTCTCTCTCTCTCTCTCTCTCTCTCTCTCTCTCTCTCTCTCCCCCTCTCCCTCTTCATTTCCCTCTCGCTCTCTCCATCTCCCCTTCCCTCTCCCCTCTTTCTCCCCTCCCCCTCTCCCTCCCAACTCCCTCTCCCTCACCCTCCCTTTCCCTCTTCCTGTTCCTCTCCCCTTTCTCCTCATCCCTCTCCCCCTCATCTCTCTCTCGCTCTCCACTTCCTCCTTCCTCTCCCTCTACCCCCTCCCTCTCCCTCTCCCTCTCCCCTCCCGCTCCCTTTCCCCCTTCCTGTTCCTCTCCCTGTTCCCTCCCCCTCTTACCTCTCCCTCTTCTCTCTCCCCTTTCTCCTCATCCCTCTCCCCTCCACTTCCTCCTTCCTCTCTCTCTACTCCCTCTCCCTCTCTCCATCTCCCCCTCCCTAACCCCTCTCTCCCTCTCTTGCACTCCCTCTCTCCCCTTCCCTCTCTCCCCTTCCCTCTTTCTCCCTCTCCCTCTCCCCCTCTCCCTCCCCCCTCCCTCTCGCTCACCCTCCCGCTCCCTTTCCCCCTTCCTGTTCCTCTCCCTCTCCCCTTTCTCCTCATCCCTCTCCCCGTCTCCACCTCCTCTCCCTCTACAGTCCCTTTTATCATTGGGCAATAATTGTATTTTCGCTGTGTTGCAACTAATCAACGATCCGCGACCTTGCAGAGATAAGCCTGCCATTCAGTCCACGTTACCTAAATTGGACAAGGAGGTGTATAATATACTTGTGTTTCCAATCTGTTTGGATCCATTCTGGTTTACTAGAGGTGTGGGGCCGATTGATTATTCGAAACCGATATTCATCCCTGGACCACTGGTGCCCCGGAAGTTGATTTGCCACAAGGGAACTCTGGAGATTTCCCGGTAGACCTCAGCACTCTGGACCTCTTTTGTTTTGCATTCCCAAATGTTCCCATAGGAAAAGGGTGGGGCTTGTTGAAAATGTGTGATATGGGGCTACTTTGAAAATTATTTCCAGGTCCTCTTTTGTGTCCCAGTCCTCCCCTGCTTGGAGGCACAGTTTGCAGAACTTTAAAAAAATATGTTAACACATATTTTTCACTATGATCAATATTTTAAACAATAACATTTTTGAGTGAGGGTGCGAGGGGAGGTCCGTAAATGAAGAATAGTAATAACTATACATGCATATATAACTCATTTGTCTGGGCTCTGGATAAACACATCTTGGCTGGCTTGGTTTTCAAGATGGCTGACAATTTTAAACGCACAATGGGGCGATTTTCTTTTCACAGCAAAAGAAAAACTTTGCACACATTTTAAAGTTCAAAATGCGGAAAGGAAAGCCTTATTTCAGCGCCAAATTGATTTTTAGCCATTATTAGACCAATATTTGCAACACAAATAAATAAATAAATAAGTGAACAAAAAGGTGCAACACAACTATCAAGACAACAATTGAGTTAAGCACTCAATGCGGGTTTGAATCCCAGGGAGCTCACACAGGCGTGCAGCTTTCTGTCAATACATTGGTGTGCACACTGGTCTAAAAGTCATATGTACAAAATATGAATTGATAAACGCACCCATACTGAGCTGCTGCTGTTTGTGACTCGGTCATGTTGTAATCGCAGACTCTCAAAGTCCGGTCCACAGAAGACAGGCCTTTTTAAGCGGTTGCCTGAAAAGCTTTGATTTCGGCCGATTTAAAAAAATCAGGGACATAAGCGAAGCCAGGAGTCCAGAAGACATAACTAAATAAAATCTTAGGTAGACCATTCTTTTTGTGGTCATCATAAACTGCTAATCAGAGCATTTGTTTGAAAATCCCTCCCAGAGTGGTTAGAAACTCCCTTGCATGATACTGCTTTGCTGTGCACTGTAGCAGCGAGCACGCCGTTCCCCTTAAACAAAAGAGGACCTGGCTTAATCCGACATTCTCGCGCTTTTACCCGGTCGGAGAGAAGTGATGCAGTACCGATGGAAAGGGCCATCGATGCTGCATCACTTCTCTCCGGCGGGGGTGGGGGGGCTCAGCCCCGACTTGATTTTGTGGGGTGGGGGGCGGGCCCCGGAGCCCCTTGTACTCGGCGCCAGAGGCGTTGCTAGGGGGGGGCTAAGGGGGCTATAGCCCCAGGTCTTTTGGTTGTAGCCCCGGACAGAATCTCAGGAGCTACAGCCAAAAGGCTAGCTAGCCCCCAGTCTCGACAGTTCCGACATTAACGTAGCCCCGGATCTTTTCCAGACCTAGCAACAACCCTGCTCGGCGCCCCTGCCTGCACGTCATTCTTTCACCAAGACAGAGATCCGGGACTTTTCCAAGTTGAAAGACAGTACCGGCACTCCACTATATGGCAGTGAGGAAGATGCGAACACTTTAGATGTTGCCAAGGCTCTTACAGCCTTTCCGGAACCTGTGCTCCCTGGTCTCTTCCACTCGCGCTCAGGCCTCGTCTCGGCTGTTAACCTTCTCCTGTCAACAGTGCGTAAGAAAAAGAGGCCTACGAAGCTGTGCCTGTTAGTGCCATTGTCCGCTGACCTGACAGCACACACCTCCCACTTCACACATTCCATGAACGTAGAGAGAGGACTGGCTCTATTTCTCGTAGACGATGTTCTGTGAAGGATAATCTCCACAGCGTCTGTCTAGAATAAGAAGGGTGACACTCATGTTGTTCACGTTTACTTAACTGTCTATATTGTGATTTATTTAGTGTATGCCACTTCACCTCGGATAACAAGAGAGACTTGCACGGAGAGAACATGATTGGAGGAAGGGGGAGAGAGAGAGGAGAGAGAGGGGGAGAGAGCTAGAGAGAGAGAGTGACTGAGAAGAGAAAAGGAAGGAAAAAGGACAGAGACTGGCATGCAAAGCAAATATATATAGAGACAATAGAAAGGGGAAGAGAGAGAGAGAGAGACACAGTGGGTTGAAGAGAGCATGGCACACATGAAGAGGGAAGCAAATATGGAAAGCGTCAAACAAGGGTGATGGTAACCTGGGCGAGCCAGAGGGATAGTCAAATGGAGAGAGAGAGGTGGAGAGGGACACGGGTAGAGGGGGAAACAAATAGAGACAGAGATGGAGAATGTGAGAGTTTGAGGGACGGGGGCATGGGAAGACAGGCAGAAATATGAGAGAGGGAGAAATAGAGGGAAAGAGGGAGAAAGTGGAAGTGGGGCAGGAAAGAGTTTTACCAGGAGAGAGCAATGGACGTAAGGACAGTGTTCAAGAGAGGGTCAGATAGGAAGAGAGGCATGAGAGAATCGGAGACACAGCAGGCCAGTGATGGGAAAGAACGAGTGAGTGCGCAAAGAACCCTAGAGACGTGAAGTGAGTGATGCACAGAGAGAGAAAGAGAGCACGAGAAAATGTGTAGGACGTAAAGCAAAAGTCATAAGAGGCCAGCGTGCCAAGAAGCGATAAAGTGAAATACCCCAAACAAGACCAAAAGGGAAAAAGCTTGAAAGAAGTCGAGAAAAGGAAGATAGAGAACCTACTTGGGAGAGACCTCCAGTGATGAATAGTTCACAGGAAGAACCAGTGGCAGAAAGGATGGTTGACAGAGACATGCAGGAACAATATCAAAAGATAGAAAGCATGAAAAACACAAAGTGAAAGTAAAAAAGAGAATATAAAAGAGGATGTGTGAAAGGGAAAAGTCTTCTTAGAAAAAGGGCAATGGCAAATGAGAAAGCCAGAAAATAGAAGGTGTGTGAGAGCTAGAGAAAGATCGGGTGAAGAGGTAGTGGAAATCAGAAACGGAGAAGGTGTGTGAGAGCTAGAGAAAGATAGGGTAAAGAGGTAGTGGAAATCAGAAACGGAGAAGGTGTGTGAGAGCTAGAGAAAGATAGGGTGAAGAGGGAGTGGAAATCAGAAACGGAGAAGGTGTGTGAGAGATAGAGAAAGATAGGGTGAAGAGGTAGTGGAAATCAGAAATGGAGAAGATGTGTGAGAGTTAGAGAAAGATAGGGTGAAGAGGTAGTGGAAATCAGAAACAGAGAATGTGCGTGAAAGCTAGAGAAAGATCGGGTGAATAGGTAGTGGAAATCAGAAACGTAGAAGGTGCGTGAGAGCAAGAGAAAGATAGGGTAAAGAGGTAGTGGAAACCAGAAACAGAGAAGGTGTGTGAGAGCTAGAGAAAGATAGGGTGAAGAGGTATTTATTTATTCACATTTGTTTAGCGCACAGGCAGCCCAGAGGGCATTGTGGCGCTTGTTACAGATATGAAAATGACTTGTTGTACATACAGTGAAGTCATTACTTAGTTGCAAGAGAAGAATAGTAGTTACAGGAGAGGAGGAGAAGAGAGGAGAGGAGGAGGAGAGAGTAAATGACACGAAGTTAGAGGAATTAGTTAAACAAGGTGGTTTTCAGTTTTTTTCAGAAGGCAGTGAGAGAGGTTTCTGCTCTGAGCGTGCTAGGTAGTGCGTTCCATAGCTTAGGGGCAATGTAGGGGAAGCTTATTCCACCTGCTCTAGCTCGTTTGATGCGTGGGACCCTAAGTTGGTTGGTGTGGCATTGCCTAGTTGGTCTGGTGGAGTGAGATCTCGCTAGCGTATCAGAGAGGTATGAGGGTGCAGACAGGTTGATACATTTGTGTGCGGTGGTAAGTATTTTGAATGTAAAGCGCTCTTTGACAGGTAGCCAGTGTGCTGCCTTTCTGGCTTGCGCAATGTGGTCCCTTTTTGGTATATTGAGAGCTGCTCTTAGTGCATTATTCTGTGTTGTTTGGAGTTTATTGAGATTGGAGTTGGAGGTGCCAGCCAATAGCACATTACAATAATCTAGTGTGGCTCCAATGGTGGCTCTGGCAATAGAAAGGCAATTATCTTTGGTTAGGAAAGGTTTGATGGCATTAATGAGCTTAGTGCTCAGGGCGGAGGCAGAAACAATGGAGTTCACTTGCTTGTCCATGGAGAGTGAGGTGTCAATGTGGACTCCTAGTGTTTTAACAGAAGGTAGAACTGGGATGACACAGTTGTCTATGCAGAAGTTGGTGTAGAGTGGGTCGAGGTTCGTGAGAGTGGATTTTTGACCAAGGATGAGAATTTCGGTCTTATCTCCGTTAAGACATAGGCCGTTCGTGACCATCCATGCTTGGATGTTGGCGTATATATTCTGGAGGGTGGCGCGTCGTGGTGGTAGAGTCCTGTGAGCGGGAGGAGTACTTGGGTATCGTCAGCGTAGTTGGTGTATGTGATCCCAAGTGCGTCCAGTTTATCAAAGAGAGGTTTGGTAAAAAGATTATAGAGGGTAGGAGCCGTACATGAGCCCTGAGGGACTCCATACCTGATGGTAGTAGGCTCTGTGTTAGCTATATTGGAAAACACTTTCATCACTCTTCCTTCGAGGAAGGAGGTGATCCAGTTTGTGGCTTGTTTGGAGAAATGTGCGGCCTGAGTGAGATGGTTCGTGAGGATGGCATGATCGACTAAATCAAATGCCGCCGAGAGGTCTAGGAGGAGCAGAAGGGCCGGCTTGCCTTTATCTAAAATTAGGGTAATTTGGTTCTTCAGATCTAGTAAAGCGGTTTCAGTGCCATGACCTTTGCGGGATCCGGACTGCATTTTACCTAGGACAGCGTTGTTTTCCAGGTAGGACTGTATCTGCATGTGTGCAGCTTTAGCTAAGATTTTTAGAAGAAATGGAACCGTTGTAATGGGACGGTAGTTGTTGGGTTGGGCAGGGTCCAGGGTTGGTTTCTTTAAGAGCGGGCGAACCCACGCCTCTTTAAGGCTGTCATGGACTTTGCCCGTCTTGAATGAGGCTTTGATGAATGCTGTGATGATCGGTGTGAGGGGTGCCGATAGGGTGAAGAGGTAGTGGAAATCAGAAATGTAGAAGGTATGTGAGAGCTAGAGAAAGATAGGGTAAAGAGGTAGTGGAAATCAGAAACGCAGAAGGTGTGTAAGAGCTAGAGAAAGATAGGGTGAAGAGGTAGTGGAAATCAGAAACAGAGAAGGTGTGTGAGATCTAGAGAAAGATAGGGTGAATAGGTAGTGGAAATCAACATCAGAGAAGGTGTGTGAGAGCTAGAGAAAGATAGGGTGAAGAGGTAGTGGAAATCAGAAACGGAGAAGGTGTGTGAAAGCTAGAGAAAGATAGGGTGAAGAGGTAGTGGAAATCAGAAACGTAGAAGGTGTGTGAGAGCTAGAGAAAGATAGGGTAAAGAGGTAGTGGAAATCAGAAACGGAGAAGGTTTGTGAGAGCTAGAGAAAGATAGGGTGAAGAGGTAGTGGAAATCAGAAATGGAGAAGGTGTGTGAGAGTTAGAGAAAGATAGGGTGAAGAGGTAGTGGAAATCAGAAACAGAGAAGGTGCGTGAAAGCTAGAGAAAGATAGGGTGAAGAGGAAGTGTAAATCAGAAACGGAGAAGGTGTGTGAGAGATAGAGAAAGATAGGGCGAAGAGGTAGTGGAAATCAGAAACAGAGAAGGTGCGTGAAAGCTAGAGAAAGATAGGGTGAAGAGGTAGTGTAAATCAGAAACGTAGAAGGTGCGTGAGAGCTAGAGAAAGATAGGGTAAAGAGGTAGTGGAAATCAGAAACGCAGAAGGTGTGTAAGAGCTAGAGAAAGATAGGGTGAAGAGGTAGTGGAAATCAGAAACAGAGAAGGTGTGTAAGAGCTAGAGAAAGATAGGGTGAAGAGGTAGTGGAAATCAGAAATGGAGAAGGTGTGTAAGAGCTAGAGAAAGATAGGGTGAAGAGGTAGTGGAAATCAGAAACAGAGAAGGTGTGTGAGATCTAGAGAAAGATAGGGTGAATAGGTAGTGGAAATCAACATCAGAGAAGGTGTGTGAGAGCTAGAGAAAGATAGGGTGAAGAGGTAGTGGAAATCAGAAATGGAGAAGGTGTGTGAAAGCTAGAGAAAGATAGGGTGAAGAGGTAGTGGAAATCAGAAACGTAGAAGGTGTGTGAGAGCTAGAGAAAGATAGGGTAAAGAGGTAGTGGAAATCAGAAACAGAGAAGGTTTGTGAGAGCTAGAGAAAGATAGGGTGAAGAGGTAGTGTAAATCAGAAATGGAGAAGGTGTGTGAGAGTTAGAGAAAGATAGGGTGAAGAGGTAGTGGAAATCAGAAACAGAGAAGGTGCGTGAAAGCTAAAGAAAGATAGGGTGAAGAGGAAGTGTAAATCAGAAATGGAGAAGGTGGTGAGAGATAGAGAAAGATAGGGTGAAGAGGTAGTGGAAATCAGAAACAGAGAAGGTGCGTGAAAGCTAGAGAAAGATAGGGTGAAGAGGTAGTGTAAATCAGAAACGTAGAAGGTGCGTGAGAGCTAGAGAAAGATAGGGTAAAGAGGTAGTGGAAATCAGAAGCGCAGAAGGTGTGTAAGAGCTAGAGAAAGATAGGGTGAAGAGGTAGCAGAAATCAGAAACAGAGAAGGTGTGTAAGAGCTAGAGAAAGATAGGGTGAAGAGGTAGTGGAAATCAGAAATGGAGATGGTGTGTGAGAGATAGAGAAAGATAGGGTGAAGAGGTAGTGGAAATCAGAAACAGAGAAGGTGCGTGAAAGCTAGAGAAAGATAGGGTGAAGAGGTAGTGGAAATCAGAAATGTAGAAGGTGCGTGAGAGCTAGAGAAAGATAGGGTAAAGAGGTAGTGGAAATCAGAAACACAGAAGGTGTGTAAGAGCTAGAGAAAGATAGGGTGAAGAGGTAGTGGAAATCAGAAACAGAGAAGGTGTGTGAGATCTAGAGAAAGATAGGATGAATAGGTAGTGGAAATCAACATCAGAGAAGGTGTGTGAGAGCTAGAGAAAGATAGGGTAAGGAGGTAGTGGAAATCAGAAACAGAGAAGGTGCGTGAAAGCTAGAGAAAGATACGGTGAAGAGGAAGTGTAAATCAGAAACGGAGAAGGTGTGTGAGAGATAGAGAAAGATAGGGTGAAGAGATAGTGGAAATCAGAAACAGAGAAGGTGCGTGAAAGCTGGAGAAAGATAGGGTGAAGAGGTAGTGGAAATCAGAAACGTAGAAGGTGCGTGAGAGCTAGAGAAAGGTAGGGTAAAGAGGTAGTGGAAATCAGAAACGCAGAAGGTGTGTAAGAGCTAGAGAAAGATAGGGTGAAGAGGTAGTGGAAATCAGAAACAGAGAAGGTGTGTAAGAGCTACAGAAAGATAGGGTGAAGAGGTAGTGGAAATCAGAAATAGAGAAGGTGTGTGAGATCTAGAGAAAGATAAGGTGAATAGGTAGTGGAAATCAACATCAGAGAAGGTGTGTGAGAGCTAGAGAAAAATAGGGTAAGGAGGTAGTGGAAATCAGAAACAGAGAAGGTGTGTGAGAGCTAGAGAAAGATAGGGTGAAGAGGTAGTGGAAACAAGAAACAGAGAAGGTGTGTGAGAGCTAGAGAAAGATAGGGTAAGGAGGTAGTGGAAATCAGAAACGGAGAAGGTGTGTGAGAGCTAGAGAGAGAGGTAGTGCACATCACTATTTGATCTGCCTATATTTTTGCCCTCGATAGGCTTTGGATTCCATTACAAAGGGTACACCGCGTTCACTGCGCACACCTTGCGACGTTCCACCACCCTTCCCTATTACTGGCCTACATTGGTCAGGAAGTAAATAAAGGGCTAGACCTGCACTCACAGTCCCTGATCCTTCAGATAAAGTATCTAACAATCAAAAAAAGTGGATCAGTAGAATGGGATGACACTGGTTACATTAAATGTATATCAAAATATTTATTTGAAAAAACTCATCATATAGTCAATCATTTTGCTAGAATAAAATTCATAAAAAATCTTAAATCAATTCATGCCTTCATACGTATCCACATTCAAAAATACATTCAAACATCCATAAATAAAACACCCTAGTGTAATAGTAACACCAATTTGTATTATTCCAAAATATTTTCAATTAACATTTCCTATAGTGACCCAGTCCATAATATCAGGTGTCATTATATAGCTGGTTTCGAATATCCCCAGATATCCCTCATAGAGATCAAGTCGACACGTGTTTCGGTCAGAGACCTTCTTCAGGACGTCGGGCAGGGAGCAATTGCTCCGCCCAGTTCTCCACGTATATGGGCCAGTAATAAATCCCCACGTTCCGGCTTGCGGGACGGTAAGTCAGGACAACGGAAATCAATCCTCCATTGGCATCAATATCTATGTGGAGCAAACACAACGTAGCTGGTGGAGACTCCTATAGTGCATAAAGACCCAGGAACACCTCAAGTCCACGTACAGTTACGCCAGGTGGTACATCGGTCAAAAAATTCTCTGTAACACTGAGCGTACTGCACAGCTCCGTGCGTAGTGAGAAACAAATCTTCACGTCTGGTCCTCCTGTTTACACGCAGCATCAACACAGTGACAACAAGCGTGTAGCACACTCTTGTTGTCACTGTGTTGATGCCACGGTACGCTCAGTGTTATGGAGAATACTACCTCTCTCTCTAACTCTCACACACCTTCTCCGTTTCTCCGTTCTCCGTTTCTGGTTTCCACTACCTCTTCACCCTATCTTTCTCTAGCTCTCACACACCTTCTCCGTTTCTGATTTCCACTGCCTCTTCACCCTATCTTTCTCTAGCTTTCACACACCTTCTCCGTTTCTGATTTCCACTACCTCTTCACCCTATCTTTCTCAAGCTCTCACACACCTTCTCTGATGTTGATTTCCACTACCTATTCACCCTATCTTTCTCTAGATCTCACACACCTTCTCTGTTTCTGATTTCCACTACCTCTTCACCCTATCTTTCTCTAGCTCTTACACACCTTCTGCGTTTCTGATTTCCACTACCTCTTTACCCTATCTTTCTCTAGCTCTCACGCACCTTCTACGTTTCTGATTTCCACTACCTCTTCACCCTGTCTTTCTCTAGCTTTCAGATTTACACTTCCTCTTCACCCTATCTTTCTCTAGCTTTCATGCACCTTCTCTGTTTCTGATTTCCACTACCTCTTCACCCTATCTTTCTCTAACTCTCACACACCTTCTCCGTTTCTGATTTCCACTACCTCTTCACCCTATCTTTCTCTAGCTCTCACGCACCTTCTCCGTTTCTGATTTCCACTACCTCTTCACCCTATCTTTCTCTAGCTCTCACGCACCTTCTCTGTTTCTGGTTTCCACTACCTCTTTACCCTATCCTTCTCTAGCTCCCACACACCTTCTCTGTTTCTGATTTCCACTACCTCTTCACTCTATCTTTCTCTAGCTTTCACACACCTTCTCTGTTTCTGATTTCCACTACCTCTTCACCCTATCTTTCTCTAGCTCTCACGCACCTTCTCTGTTTCTGGTTTCCACTACCTCTTTACCCTATCTTTCTCTAGCTCTCACGCACCTTCTACGTTTCTGATTTCCACTACCTCTTCACCCTATCTTTCTCTAGCTCTCACGCACCTTCTACGTTTCTGATTTCCACTACCTCTTCACCCTATCTTTCTCCAGCTTTCACACACCTTCTCTGTTTCTGATTTCCACTACCTCTTTACCCTATCTTTCTCTAGCTCTCACGCACCTTCTACGTTTCTGATTTCCACTACCTCTTCACCCTATCTTTCTCTAGCTCTCACGCACCTTCTCTGTTTCTGATTTCCACTACCTCTTCACCCTATCTTTCTCTAGCTCTCACACACCTTCTCTGTTTCTGGTTTCCACTACCTCTTCACCCTATCTTTCTCTTGCTCTCACGCACCTTCTACGTTTCTGATTTCCACTACCTCTTCACCCTATCTTTCTCTAGCTCTCACACACCTTCTCCATTTCTGATTTCCACTACCTCTTCACCCTATCTTTCTCTATCTCTCACACACCTTCTCCGTTTCTGATTTCCACTACCTCTTCACCCTATCTTTCTCAAGCTCTCACACACCTTCTCCGTTTCTGATTTACACTACCTCTTCATCCGATCTTTCTCTAGCTCTCACACACCTTCTCTGTTTCTGGCTTTCTCATTTGCCATTGCCCTTTTTGTAAGAAGACTTTTCCCTTTCACACATCCTCTTTT